>NC_139576.1:23008378-23330878 GCF_946808225.1 Silurus aristotelis | reverse complement strand
AAACACTTCCTGAAACAGTTTGCTTTGTTAAAAAAAAAAAAAAAAAAAAACTTATATATATATATATAAAAGAATCATCAAAAAAGAATGACTGATTAAGACCAATATTAAGGTGTTGCAATCGTCCAGTCAGAGTCCAATCTCAACCTGATTAAAATGCTATGGCTGGACCTTAAGTCAGCTGTGTATAAATAAAAAGCCACAAACATCAATAAACTGAAGCAAAATTCCTCCATAACGATATGAGAGATTGGTAAAGTCTTACAGAGCATGATAACTTTAAGTTATTGCTGCTAAAGCTTCTACAAGCTATTGAATCATAACGTGTACTTAATTTTTCACACATTGTTAATTGATATTTTTCTTTATTTTTGTAAAAGTAAATAATGACAGTGTAATATGTCATGTGCAATTGTATATATGCTTTATATACGCTAAAATCTTGTAGGCTATGTTAAGGGAGTATACGTCTAGAGATATTATACTATACATTGTTTTAGGGGCTAAATCTGTCAAGCTCAGATTTCAACAGGGCAGAAAAGAATCAGAGGTAGAGTAAATTAAAAAAAGGAAAGAAGGGTGTATTTTTTCTTTCAAAGAAATATGGGACAATTGAGTTAACGTCCCTGCTCCATGACCTCTGACCTTGCAATCGCCCAGGGTCAAGACACTGAGCATAGACTGATGACAGACCCTGTATGGCCTTTTCTGAGAGAGAGAGAGAGAGAGAGAGAGAGAGAGAGAGAGAGAGAGAGAGAGAGAGAGAGAGAGAGAGAGAGAGAGAGAGGTGGGGGAAGGTGGGAGGATTGCCTGCCAGTTACGAATTTAGTAGCAGTCTCTGAGTTTTAATGGAAAGGGGTGTTGACTGATTAATATGCATGAATTTGGGAACAGTTGTGGTTTTGTGCTGGACTGTGCTTTTCTCACGAAAGATGGGACGGCCAAGGGAATGAATGCATTAGTGCTCTGAAGGCCAGGGAAGAAAGAGGAAGACAGAGAAGTGAAAGAGAGGTGCTGGACAAAGGAGGAGGGGGGCTCTTCTGCTTTTCCATCAAACAAATTAAGAAGTGAGGCAAAAACGGGAGGCTGGTCTTTAAGTGGGGGTGATATCAGTTTTCTTCTGCCTTTCAGCCTTTCTCAAGCCGACGAGAGTTCTGAACATGATCCAAAATCACTCCCCTCTCAGTAACAATCGGATTTAGAGCCAAGCGTGAAATAGTTTAGCCCATTAGTCAAAATTTTAAGCCAAGTTGGCCACCACAATGAAAATAGTCAAACACTCAGTGATGAATATCTCATCAAAGACAATATATAAGGGAAATAAAGTACAGCTGAAGTTCTAATTATAAATAAAAGCCAAAGATTACACCTTTTGTATAGTGCAATGTATGTATGGTGAAAAGTTGAAACAAAAGTGTTCATCATGTTCAATTTGTTATTTCTCATTCTCTGCAAAGATCCATTATCAGGATACCCCAAGAGAGAAAATGCTCAACATCCTGTGCTCAAACTCCCCTTCTTTAAGGGTCTGCATTATGCTAGTTTCATTTCTTACCCCTCCCAAATGTTTCTTTCCACCGTTGCCTTTATCTTCACCTCTGCATCTCCCCCTTCTCTCTCTCTGGACATGCAGAAGGAGGACTATTGTTCCCTCTCTCCCAGCATAGCCTGGGGCCCTGCAGCCTGGCTTGTCATGGTAATAGCTCTGAATGATGTGGTAATGGGATGTAAATACCACTATACTCTTTAACATACCACCAACAGAACACACATCCAAAACTTTACTCCTTGTCCTGATCTCTGTTCATCTCTCTATCTCTCTCTCCCACCCCCCCCCCACCCTCCTCTCTCTCTCTCTCTCTCTCTCTCTCTCTCTCTCTCTCTCTCTCTCTCTCTCTCTCTCTCTCTCTCTCTCTCTCTCTCCACATCTCCTAATAGGCAAAGCTAAAGAGTGAACAATTAAGGAGATTTTAACTAGTACATACAGGTCGGAGGACAGGATAACCATTTTTGTGGAATCAAAAGGCAACTTTGGCTTGTTGGTTGAGCTGTGGGAAGTTGGAGGTAATGGAGGGTGAAGGTTTAGTCAGCCTTTACCACAGACAGCAGCTATTTCAGACACCATTATAAAGCTCGTAAAGCCATTACACACCACTGTCTGCACCGTCATTAAGAGATTAGAGGCTAAGACATATGCCTGCCAGCCTTTAATCATAATATTGCATGAATTCAAGGATTTAAAACAAGAGGCAAATGACACATTAGTAAAATTATGATGCAGTTTAACAAGATAAAAAAAAAAAAAAAAAGGCTGACACAACAATATGATTGATCTTGTATACAGTGATTTACTAAGCAATTTTCACACATTTTTGTTCTGTACTATCCAAGCTGAAAGGCTAAAAAAAAAAAATCATAAATCAAAGAAAGGAATCACACAGGATCTTGACTAAATTTGTATTGAAATGTCTAGTGATCTGTCATAGCTACGTTCTTTTTAAAACCATGATTAATAGCCAATTATATATGCTAACTGGATTTTTTTAATTGTTTCTTATTCATTATTGTATAATCATCAGTATTTTATATCTACTCTGTATTCATATTGTATTACTCTTTGTATTATCCTCATCATTATCCGGCAAAAGACATCTTATATCATGACAGATTCAATTATCTCCCATGAGTTATCAGACATCCTACTAATCTGCCCTCATCAAAGCCCAAGCACAGCTTTACCCTGCAGTTAATGATGAAGCTCCTAGTGCCATGGTGGTCTGCACTCACAGCATTGCAAGGTCAAGATAGTACGTGCCACTGATGCCATCCTATCAGCACTTCCTGTGCAAAAAACAGTGAAGAATAAGACATAGCATGGCATAAGGGTTAGAGAACATGATGAAGGAAGGAGATATAAGATGGAGCGATAGGAAAAAGCAATAGAGATATGGATGGACAGCAGATGAAAGGAAGGAGGAAGGAGGGTCACCCTCCTGCCAGGCTCATCCCAGCTGATAGCTTTATCTGTCCTTTCTTCCTTTGTTTCACCCGCTCTTCCTCCCTTAATTCTCTCTCTCTCTCTCTCTCTCTCTCTCTCTCTCTCTCTCTCTCTCTCTCTCTCTCTCTCTCTCTCTCGCTCTCTCTCTCTCGCTCTCTCTCTCTCCCTCTCTCTCCCTCTCTCTCTCTCTCTCTGATCACCATGTCCCTTCTCACTCCTCCAAGGCAGGCTCTCCTTCCTTTCTTTTTTCTCCAAAAGATGCAAACTCAAAGAGACTTCATTCATCACTGATGATAAACATAGACACACAATGTGCCGAAAAAGGTAAAAAAAAAAAAAAGACAGAGAAAGACTTCTATTGTTTGATTGAGGCACCGATTTCATCTTAGAAACAAACACAAATTCTGTATTCCTCCATTTTTAAGCTTTCACACAGTTGCATCATCCTTCAAAACCTGAAGTTTTAATCTTAAGAAAGTTTCAAAAACTTTGTTACTATACTGGACACTATACTCTGTACTGTACCGGTCGCCGCTACTGTGTTACTGTCTTTCCTTGTCTCATGTTGTCTCTTGTCCTTTCCCCTCCCTTTTTGCACTAAATGTTGCACATATGCACTTTGTGTTGTTAGTCTAAAGTTATGTGTTGTCTTCCTTGTGATCTCTTCTGTTAATTTATGTTGATTGCTGTAGCACATTGGTCCTGTGGAAATGTTGTTTAATTTCATTGTGTTGAAATGACAATAAAACATACTTTACTACTACTATTATGCCTATTTTATATAACTATATTATATTATGTTTTTGTTTGTTTGTTTTACATTTATAATTAAGTACAATAAAATGTATTATAAAAATCCCTTATTTTGTTGAAGTGCACCGCTATGAAGCCAAACAATTTAAATTCCAATTATTGACATTTCAGATTTGTTTATTAATCCCAGGAACATCTGCAAAACCATATGACTGACTAATCCTGATACATTCACCCAAAACTGGGAAGGAGTTCAGCACAGGCTCAGCACCAAAAGAAAAAAACATGAAAGACAGAGATCAGTGCAAATTACCGTTATAATAACTAGCTTCAGTAAATGACTTTAAAATTGAATTTAGTGACAAATCTTAACACAAAAGGGAAAAAAATTTTACTCAGTGACATCCTGCAGCTTGTCATTGGACCCGCAGTCTTGCTATACGACTCAGTGATTCTCTAAAGGACCTGCATGGTCTCTCTGTCTCTCTCTGTCTCTCTCTGTCTCTCTCTGTCTCTCTCTGTCTCTCTCTGTCTCTCTCTGTCTCTCTCTGTCTCTCTCTGTCTCTCTGTGTCTCCCTCTGTCTCCGTCTGTCTCCGTCTGTCTCTCTCTCACTCTCTCTCACTCTCTCTCACTCTCTCTCACTCTCTCTCACTCTCTCTCACTCTGACTCAGTATCATCTACCATACAGCTGAGCCACATATACTTGAGTTTGGGATGATAATATATTCCAGCCACAAAGCCAGCTGAACAATGTTGCATATAAAAAAGGGTTCTTTTCGGCCTTCCTGAGGAGTGCCTGTTTTCGGACCCTGTGTTTTGAGTTTCTCTCCCTTCTTTAAATGACAAAGTAAATCCTCATGGCAGCCCCCTACGAGATTCCCCCACCCACTTCCTACCCATTACCCCCAAGCTCCAAGACAGGCCAACAAAAGGGCCCATTTGCACGGTGTGAGGGCATAATGCAGTTATTAGTGCGAAGAGCTGCAGAGGGTCAGAGGGGGAGAGCCACCCTCCTGCCCCAGTACAATGCAGGCCAGTGGGCTGAGCCGGGGGGCTCGGGGTGCCGGCCATTCGGCTTTTCTTCTCAAACCTTTTTTCATCAAAGAGTCACTTGATTCACAGCTTTGTAATAAAACGTCTCTGTTTTTCAGAAATAAATTACTCAAGAATAAACCTGGCAAATATTTCAGGTTTTCCAGCAAATTAAAGTACTTTGTTAAAAAAAATCTTAGCAGCTCAGCATTGACATTTGAAGCATTAAACCTTCAATCACTCTA
This sequence comes from Silurus aristotelis, assembly GCF_946808225.1. Taxonomy (NCBI): domain Eukaryota; kingdom Metazoa; phylum Chordata; class Actinopteri; order Siluriformes; family Siluridae; genus Silurus; species Silurus aristotelis. The sequence goes on along the minus strand of NC_139576.1, from coordinate 23,325,848 downwards.
ATTACCATAATAAACTCCCACCTAGGAGTCATGACAGCCACTGAATCATGGTTTGAAGGGACCTCCTTATTAATAACATTTCAAAGAAAAAATGTTTGCTTTTGATACAGTTGCTAGGTTCTATACCATTAAGTGAAATGAAGAGTCTCATTATTATTACCACATCAGAGCAACTAAAATCTGAGCCTAACTCATCAGTCTTGGGCCCATTTCTTCCACTGAGACCGTCCTAGCTGAAGCCTCAATCTGCTGCCTTCCACCATGCCCCATTATTAACCCTCTCCTTATCCTTCGCTCACTCACAACTCATTCAGATGGCAGACTGACATCGCTTTGATCTTGAATCTCTCCACTCCATTTTTATTCTGTAAAGTTAACTCAGGCTGTCCCAGAGAGAGATAAACACTAAATCCTGCTCATCCGGCACCTCATCAGTCTGACTCCGGCTTAGAAGATGGGATAGAAACCTCAGACATACAAAATCAGCTTTTGTCTTTATGTACACATGAATATGTGCATATCTGATTTTATATATGCATACACAGCGGCTCTCCAACATCAAGCTTTTTTAAAATAAAATAGTGCATTACTACTAAAGTGTGAAATAACACAGTGTATGTATTATGTATTCTGTAGTAGGAAGACGTTTAGCACAGACTGACCTGAAAACTTTCTCATTCATAGCAAAGCTCTAATACAAAACATACTGGAACCATCTGAACTCTAGTTCTCTGTGTATATTTGAGTCACAGGCTGCACTATATATGCTATGGTCTACATTTGGGTTTATAATTAACATTTATATTATAAAATAAAGAAACCCCTGGTGGTCTAGTGGTTAAGATGCAGCGCTCCCACCGCTGCGACCCGGGTTCGATTCCCGGTCAGGGAACCATCCCCAGCCACTCTCAGTGCCGGTCCCAAGCCCGGATAAATTGGGGAGGGTTGCGTTAGGAAGGGCATCCAGCGTAAAACATGTGCCAAATCAAACGTGCGGAGGATCCGCTGTGGCGACCCCTAAAGGGAGAAGCCGAAAAGAAAGTTTTTATTATAAAATAAAGAAAAGATTGCAGTCTTTGATATTTTAATATTTCAAATATACTTTTGTTCCTGTGTGTTTTTTCCTTTGGTTTCTTTCCAGCTCCAAAAAGTTACCATAGTGGTAACTGGTGTATTCTCACCTCAGAAATTCAGTGTTCGATTTAGATCCTTAGGGCAAAGAGGTTTCACCTTTCATGAATGTTTCAGAATTAAACCTTTACATTGAATGAGAAGTTCGGTAAATAAGTTCACAGTAGGCTAAGGCTACTTAAAGTTTCCATTCCTAACACAATCAGCACCATGTGTTTTTTGAACCAGAAACTATGTCTTAGAGTAAAGGTCAGTAATGCAAATTACAACAGAAAGACTTTGAAAAAGATCTAGGTCAAATGTTTGCAGCATTAGAGCATGAGCTAGAGGTGGCAGATGAGCTTAAGATTCACAGCACAATATTTTTGATGGAGCAACATCTATCATGAAACTCATAACAAATGCATCTTGCTGGTTTTTAGTAATACATTCAAAGCATTCAGTGGTGGAAAGTTTCCAGTAAACTTGCTGAATCAGCAATCAGAGCAACCTTGTTAAAATGAGACAATCAATAAAGCGATGAGAAAACCTGCCAAAAATGTCTTAATAAGAACTGTGTACATTTAACCTGATTAAGCTAAATCTGACCCACACCCCCCAATCAGAGATTTGTAACCCCCAAAATATGCAGCACTGATAAAAGCAATGTCCCCTGATGAAGATTGCACACGGCAAGGAGACAGAATGTCTGCAGAGGAGCACAGATACAGTACAAGGCCAGAAGGCCAGTGGACGATAGTCCTGGTCTTCGTCCTCTAACAGCCACAGAGCAGATTTACAATATCTGGCCTCCTATCAATCCCAGAATCTGCGGAATGTGATTGGCCAACTCAATAGGCAGACTCCTATCAGGAGTAGGGTTCGGTTTTCTGTCAGTTTATTGATAAAATAGCCACTCTTTCTCTCACTCTTTCTCCTTTCATCTGAAGTGTGCTCCTTTAGCACGGAAGCTGTCAGAAGTGTTATGCCAGGCCGGAGACATCTGCAATCACCCCAGCGATACAAAAAAAAAAAGGACTGAGAGAAACACGGGGAGAAAATGTGCAGGCATAGAATTTAAAAAAGTTATTTATCAATACAATTGCACAAACATCACAGGGAATTTTCATTCACTGAATAGAATATATCTGATAGTCAAGCATCAATTAATGATGTTAATGTATCCACTATGCTGATGATATTCATCACAAACTAAGTAGAACAAAAGATAAGAAAGTAAGAGCATTTTGAAACTTCTGAGAGAAAGAGAAATTAAAGATTATCATAAATTGAGAGGAATTCATTAACGGTGGCAAATATTTCAAAAACCCCCAATTTTGTAATAAAAAATAAATAAATTTTAGACGTCGTCATGGAAACTGTAGGCCCATGATGCTAGACTGCATGTCTCTAAGTGTGAATAGACCAAAGGAACCAGACACACACACAAACTTAAGTCAAAGATTTCAGGGATCACAGTGGTGAGCATTAAAAGATGGAGAGAGTGTCACTATTTCTGTACACACACACACACACACACACACACACACACACACACACAAACACAAACACTATTTGGAATTGTCAGAGAACAGTTAGTGTGTACTGTCTTCTACCAATAATTAGTTTTCCTAAAGCAGTTAAAAAACAAGCATGTGTAGTTTGCTGGTTTCATAACTGAATGTCATGATAACAAATTCACTTTGTGTGTCTGTGTGTGCATGTGTGTGTATGTGTGTGGTGTGCGTGTGCAATAGTGATATTAAAATAACATACTTTCAATTCACACAGTTTCATATGAACAAAGAAGTGTTCTTAAGCCATTAAAGACTGTTAATAGTGGAAAGGTATGCACAAATAAATATAAACCATAGGAAAAATGTAAAATTTAAAGAAGGTCATTCTTATCTTATGTCTTTCAAATAAATACTTATAGATCTAATATAATATAATCATTAGATCTATACCTTACATTAATCTCAGTAAACAATAATAATTAAATCAATTATACAACAAAATGTGCACAGGAATATAAGATACAATAACCTGTTACATCAACTTACTTTTGCCTTTTCAAAATCTTTACTATCAGAAAATAAACCCATCAGCCCAAAAATCCTGGTGATGCAACACATTCAGTATCTTACTGTGTGCATGAGAGAAAGAAAGGACACTATGAAATAGTGAGCTATAAAGAGGCAGAGGAGAGCCAATGGAAAGAGATGTAGTCTCATGTTAATAAATATAACATGAGGATAAAGACAGTTCTATCTTTTTACAAAGGCAGGAATTCTCATTTAAGGTCAGAATTCAAAGAATTTTCATTCAAGGTCAGCTCACAACACCGACCCCTTCATTATACCACTTCTAGTTTATATTTCAAAAACCATAAGCCTCCTAACTATGCTGACACAAATGCAGAAGCACGTCACCACATTGCCAAAAAAAAAAAACACCCATGTGAACCTGGAGCTGTGTGGCAGCAACATTACCCATAATGTACAATAGCCATCCAAATATTTTTTTCAATCCTAGTGCTGGTTTTTTGCTGGCAGTTTTATAATGTCTTTTGTAAACCTTTCTATCTGCCGGACCAGAGGTACACCCTTAATTATCAAGAAATATAAATAAAAATATGTGTAACTATCAGTGCTTCACACCTCCAGAAATAAAAAATTGTGGTGAAAGGATTATCAAAGTAAAATATTTATATATATTATTTTTTATATATATTTCTATAAAAAATTTATAATTATATAGATATCTGTGAAGCTAGATATTTAATCTATCTTATCTATGAAGACCAATTTTTTATGTTTTACACAGGGTTGTAAGGAGTAATTTAACAAATGTTCAAAGATATTAGTGCATTTCACAATTCTTTTATAGATCTCAGAATAACATTTTAGAAATATTATTATAGTATTTATAATTCAAGTTTATATTTTAAATTACATTTTCTCCTGTTTCTGACTCCCCCCCCCACCACACACACACACACACACACACACACACACACACACACTTTTTCTCTTCCTATATCTTAGTTCTAAACTGTTATTGGAACCTATTGGAGAATCAGCCCTGAGGACATGTTGAGGAAAAACTCTCGCTCATACACACAGAGCACGCATGTGTCTCTCTCCCAGCCCGGTATAGCCAGAGGGGCTTAAGCAGCAGCCCGGCTCCTCAGAGACTGATTAACGCAGGCATGTCTCCACGCAGGAGAGCATATCTTACACTCCTCCTCAAAGAGAGCAATCACACACACACACACACACACACACACACACACACACACACACACACACACACACACACACAAACATTCTAAATGTTACGTGTCAGGAACTGACATAGAGGTTCACAGAGAAAAACACTCACACAGAAGACACAAAACATTTACCTATCCAGTTTAAGCAGTGTTTAACAGTGGCCATGTGGTGAGAGCTGAATGCAGCAATGAGTGATTGTGCCCCCGTCCTCTACCTCACCGCACAAGCCTGCTCTGCTTTCATCCTGACTCCCCCTTCCCTTGCTGCTGCCTTTTGTCTGGATGTGCTAATATCCCAAATGCAACGCTCCAAACTGTGCAAGCCTACTGTGAGAGGAAGATCAATACTGCACCCAGCTCTGCCCTGTTACTCGAGGTTATGTAAATGCCTACAATCTTTCTCCCAAAAAAAACCCACAAACACTTGCACACAGGACTCTAACCAACAGCTCTAAGCACTATTCCTACATTTTAAAAAACTACAGCCTGACATGGTGAGGGAGTAGAGTAAGGGAGTGGGCAGGGTGGATTTTTTTTGCCCATCGATTTCCTGTCAGGTTAAAAGACCAACTTGCCTAGCAGCATTTGAGTGCTCTTCCTCAGTTGCTGTGAGCAAGTCATCCAATAAACCCAAAAAAAATTAGCCGTTAGACCAACCAGATCAATACCAGCACCACATAGCACTGAAGAACACAACCAGAGACACTGGACAACTATTTTTATGAGACCTGATCATCACCTTACAGTCAATTATAGCTTCTCACATGACTGAGAGTTCAGTGGGATCAGAGGGTTCAGAAAGATGAATCAAAAATGATGACTGAGATACTGCAGGAGCTCCAAACACAAGTGAAATAAATAAATATCATCTTCACTGGTTGTGTAGGCTGTCTTCCTGAGAACTTTGATTCAACCCAGAGTGGAGCGGAAGAAATTATAACAATCACCTCATACAGTATTGTACCATAGGACCTTCATTATTGAATCCTTAAAGCACTTGAGAAGAAAAAAAGCACATATTTCCTACAAATGTGATGCTTCGTACTTTCTCAGAACCAGTCACTTATTTAGACCACTGTCCCTTGGTTCCACTGGTTTGAGAGACAATATTAAATCAGAACTGCGGGTTAAATAAAAATAGATATTATGCAGTTAATTTCAATCCTAAATCATCTTTAATCTTAGTCTCAAACAGTCACAGTGTCAGTAACCTTTTTACAGAATCATGCAGATTGCAAAAGGACCATTTCATGTATACACACTTCTGTGCACTAGTTTCCAGAGTAAAAACAAACTCTCAAACTGTGACACAAAGGATTGTCATAGCATGGAAAACTGACTTAATTCAAGTTTAAAAAAACGCCTACTCATCACTGCCCAGTGTAAATGAGGTAAATTTTCATGTCTGCCAGTGGGCTACCAAAATGTCTGTGGATGGTCATCTTCCATTTCCTTATGAATGAGGTGAACCAGAAATGTAGCAGACTGACTAGTGAATGTTAGATATCTAGCTTCTGACACTCAATTTATTATAAAATTACGAGAACAAATCTACTCAGTGGAAAATATGTTTAGCTTTAGTAACTTTTATTATAGTTTCTTCTGAATATCTAATTTATCCGTTAAAATAAACTGAGCTGCTGCAGTTGCTGTTAAAATTTGTTACAAAACATAAAATAAAAATAATTTGTGGTTCTGGAACTAATCCAATATACCCCATCTTGGAATCCGCTCAGTGGTGCTGGAAAAGCTCAGGATTATTTGGTATGAATCAGTACCAGCAACCTGATGTAATAGAGGCATCATGGCTACAAGGGATCAGAAAACAACACTTTTGAGACCGAGCAACCTTCACACTGAAATTATTCCACAAACACAAGCAAAGGCTAATGCATGTGGATGCGCTTGTCAGTGCACTCAGACAGTAAACAGAAGGTTTTCCCTGCCTAATATTGCATGTGTGTGTGTATGTCTTCCTGTTGTCTAAAGGATCACATGTTTATTAATCTTACACCAGAATGTCGCTATCAAACAGTGCAGAACTCCCACAGGGGGCCCTCTACCCTGTTTTCATCTCTCTCCAGTGACAAACACAAGATGGCCGGCCCCACCCCTGTTAGTTTACACAAGCCTGTTAAACATCCCCTGCCTCTTGCCCTCTGCACCGGCACCCCAGCACCAGGCCGCACAGCCAGAACAGCCTTTCTGCTCATTTGCCAGTGGAGCGTACATGCAGTGTATTTGTGCTGCATAAATCATTCTTTCATCGCTTCTCCCCCTTCCCCCTTCTCTGGGCACCATGTTTTTTTTTCCAGGTTGGTGTAGGTAATGTACCACTGGCCTATACTGTAGCAGCTCTGTAAAGCGCTGACGGATTGGAGCCAGCTGGCCAGGACTACAGCACTCTGCCCAACATTCTTGCCCGGCTCGAGTGCACTTCATTGCTGCCACCTTCACAGCAGCCATCAGGAGAAAGCAGACCCTGCAGAAACAGCCACTTTATTCATTCATGCCCTCATTCACTTGTTTAGTCAGCAGAAATATTGAGAATGTATGAGCGATTTGAGCTGTAATGTTTAATCAAGAAGCGAGATGAAGAAAAAGTCTGAGGGAAATTAAACATTTTGAGTAATTATAATGCTTTTTTCATTTGTGACACCTCATAATCAGTAATGTTCCTGTATAACAAAATAAAGCGGTTTCAATTGAATCCAGACTAGTTAATGCAGTGTGTGTGGGTGAAAATGAATGTGTTTGGGCAGGGGGGGGGGGGACGTCGGGAAGGCATATGCGGAGTTCAATCTGGACTTTGATGATCCCATGTTTCTCTAAACTATTTTACCTAAAAAGCACGCTGGAAGACGGCTGTGTTTAAGTTAACTGTATAGCGTGTTTACACTATGAGGACTTCTTCCACTGTGGAAAGGCGTCTGTTGAATAAGAAGATTATTAAAATGATGCATGGTCTTTGACAGTTGGCCACTTGAGTTTGACAAATGATGTAGAAACTTCTTCCATTCAGTGGAATCTTTAGATAGACTGAAAGCAGAATTGGAACGCTGTGTGCAGTCAGAAATGCAGAGGAGAAAACTAAGAATAAAAATGACAAAACAGAAATATAACATGCACCAAACATGACACTGAATACAGCCTATAGTAGTAGGCGTAGCAGAGCTGTTTACATTGATGCTGCTTTACCCCGAATAACAAAGTTCCTGTCCCCTTTCCCAGCCCCCCACACACACTTGCTGCAGGCATGAGGAGAAAACACTTCACCGGGTTTAGGAACCTTTACTGCTCTAATTAATAACAGGCCTGGCTCTGTGCTCCTGTCACACACAGACATTCATATGAATATACTTATATGAAATGGGTCATAAGGGCATGAGATAATGTTTGTTATGGAAAGTTAAACAAGAGTGTGCAAATGAAATGTTTTTAAATGTTTTCAGTTGGACGTCTGGATTTAAAACAAATTTGCAAAATTAACTAATCAAATTTCCCTTATGGTTTCTGATACATAATATTTATATAAACTTCAAAGACATTCAAATCCTTTAAACAACTTTTCATGGATCAATTTGCTTTGGATTATATGATTTACTAAGAATCAGGAATGAGGAGTTGGTGTTGGTCTCACGCCAGAAGCTGAATTGCAGGTCACATAGGTACGCTTGTTCTACAGAGTTCAAGCTTTCCTTTTGTATTAAAACAGAAAGCACAAAACAGTATAAAGGTAAGGGTCCTGTGAATAGTCCTTCCCCATGATCATCATGTTACCTGCTTACAGCGCCGAATGTCATTTAAGATTCTCAGCAATGTATCACCTTAATGCTGTCCCTGAGCACTGCCACAGAGTCCTGAGGAACCTGCATTTCCTGTCTCTCTCTCACACACACTCTCACTCATTCCTCCTAGTAGCCTCCCTCCAGTCCATAGCTGATTATACTGCTCATATATATGTGAGCAGAGATTTATAAGGTTACATGAGGGTATACATTAGGAGTTATGTAGACAGGGATATACAGATCAGAGTGTATAGAGTGGGTTACATAGACAAGACTAGCATTTAGAAATAGGAAACGTACTGTGATGCGATATGGGTAGAAGTATACAAAGAAAGTTATATGGACATGGATTTACTGAATATTTACGAGATATAAAGAAATTCTGTATAGAAATGGCATATAGTGCGGTAAGTGAAAATGGTCATAAGGACGAACTCAGGTATATATAAAGGACAGTGCTCTCTTATCATGTGCTGTGGATGTCAGTACAAGCAGCTTGCTCTGACTGTCTAGAAAAAAAAGACTAAATCAAACAGAGAGAACTCACTCTCACACACGCTGACACACTCTTGCTTGCAGATAAGTGTCCTATCTTCATCAATCCGTCACAAGCATCTTCACACCCCTGCACTGCAAGAGAGTAGATAAGAGCCAGCGTTTCTTGCCAACTCGGATGTGTTGAAAGCTTGGTCAATATTCTGGCACCACCCATCCTGCTGGATGTTAGGCAAGAGAGGAATATCAGGCATGTCTTAGCTTCAGGGGAATGTAGCAAAAGCTTCACAGAGCTGCCAAGCTAAAGCTACACCAGCAGCATAGAGCCTAATTGACCACAGTGATATACACTTGGCCCAAAAAGATGTGACATGAAGCACTCACAGACTGCACTTAAACATTCTCGTTTGGCCTGTTTGTGTATTCTGTGTTGAGTTATGCACCACAGACTCCCCTACACCCGTACATTTGCCAGATTACGGCAAACCGAGAGCCCGACCAAAACAAAACAGTCTTTCAGTTACAAATTTACAGACCTGCTACTGGTAGAAAGGATGAAAGAAAAAGAGAAAGAGAGAGAAAGAACCCTACAAATAGTCTGCTGCAGTAATTTAATAGAATAAGAGTGTAATTCAACAAGAAAGTGACAAGAAAAGTCGGAACAAATAAAAGGAGTCCTGAAAGAAAAAATAATCATCTGCTGACTACAGCTCCAGAGCAATTACTGCGTCTTATCTCCATTCCCTTGTAAAAAGCCGCACTGACAGCCTCTACATCAAACATGTCCAACACACAAAGAGACAGGGATCTGTATGTGAGGAATGTGTATGATAAAAACATTATGGGGAAAGTGAACGCTGAATGTTATAATGAGATTTCCTCATGTCCAAAATAAGGAAATCACCGGAAGGGAGACATGGGTTTTGCTAGAGACTTTGATGGATTAGACATCAATAAATTTGCAAAAAAAGTTATAATAAAATGCATGCAAAAGGCTGCAAAGAAAACTCTGTACATCCTCTCTAATTATAAAAATTCAGCCAAAGGGAGAGATTATTCCATTAAATACCCTGAAGCTATCTTGGGCTATTTAATGCTTAAATATTCTTAGTTGATTCTCTGGCTAAATCATCACAGAAAAACTGTGATCCGTAATAAATCCATTTTAATCTAATGATTCATCTCATACTCATTTTTATTTTATTGTATAGTTGGCAATATAGTTGGTCATGTGATTACTTTAAGGCTTAACTCTGAAAGATGCACTCTGGGGAAATCAGAAGAGGCTTGCCACACAACAAGTGGCCTTTTACAAAAAAAAAGTCATCATTGACTATCAGTAAAAAAACAAGAGTTTAATTAGCACCCTGGCCCTAAACCCATTGAGAGGAATGATTTCATCACATTGCTAGACTTTATGAGCCCCAGGCCTAACGTTAAAGTTGTCTTTGCCTTGAGGCTACTACAGATATGCAGTTTTGACTGAAATATTGAAATCTAGTACTACCATAAATATATAATAACATGTTGCCCTATAAACCTTTCTGTAACTGCCATGGTGCAATGCCAAGTTATAGGGTGGCTGTGTCTTTTCATGGCCATTTTAGAACTAATCCATCATATCAATAGCGAAAGTAATGGCACACAGTCCTAACTGGCACTATTGATTTTTGGCACCAGGACAGTTATTGACACTGCACATGCCAATTTTGAACTGTGCACATTTTTTGTGGGGTCATTAACAGCCAAGTGTGATTATGCCTGAAGCCTATCATACAAAAATAGTGATTTATAGGCACTAGAGTTGCTGTGTTACTCCAATGGCTGGGGTATATTTCTGCACTAAACATTTGTGATCTTCGTATTGTACCACATTTCCTTTTCATTTTGCAGCTTCTTTGTTTTTCTCGCTTTCTCGCCCTCTCTCCTCAGTAAAGGAATCTAGAAGATATGAGGTGAAGCCAAGTGTGAAAGCTAATAAGGTCCAGAGGGAGACTACATAACATTAATGAGCTCAGATACAACTCGCCTTCACTACAACTCACCCAAATGTGCCTTAATCAACTGCGGCACTGTGCGTCTGATAACTTTTAGATAACACACATTTGCAATATTAGTTCATTTACGGACTCTGTAAACATTAGGTTTAAACAGAAATATAGTATGCATCTGTCTTTCAACTTGAAAACTGTCTGAAAGTTATTTGGGCAGGATTCCATAAGCATGCACAGAAATCACAGCTGTAGTGTTATGAGAAAAGAAAGGTAGATGTTTTTTTCGCTTGTATAAAACATCCGTATGCAGACTGAGCATTTTTTTAGGAAATGCTTGCATATTTTAAATGAAAATATTCCTAAACCATATGTTTGGAATATAAAATATTATGCAATGTGTCTGAAATGTACTGACAAGGAGTAGGACAATCATCAGACACAGGGCAGAAAGAATACGGTGAAAGAATGGGAATGAGAAAGGCAGGCAGCTGGGTTGTGAGGCGAGGCAGCAGCTTTGGCTTCTCTGTGATTGATGTTGAAGTCCATGAAGAAGCTTATCTCCCTCAGCCCTCACATTTACATACTGAGGAACCTCACACTCTGCTCTCTAGCTCAGATCTATTTTTAAAAATTGCTCCAGCAGAGAGCAGGGAATTTTTTATTCATGACCGAGAATAACTTATTAAATAACAAACCAATAACTTAGCCCATCTGGTTTCAGCATGATTATTAATTGATCTATTGGTAACAAGTTAAGCTAAACATTATCTCTGAGTTAAGGCAGGATGGATGTTATGTTGGGGATAAGTGGTAAATGTGACCGAAATCGTTTTCTGGAAATATATTACTCTGAATTAAAGCGAGGGAGCGTTCATTGATACCAGTTTAAATACAATTTCATCACTAAATAGCTTTCAGGTGTTTAAGAACTGACTGTTTTGGTTTCTTTCTACCAATTTGAATTAATAAGAAACTTATTCAAATTAAAAGAACCAGTGATTTACTAGTATACAAATCCCACCCAATCTGCCAAGACCAATACAACTTGTGGTGTGTGAACGATTGTGCTCATGCTGAAACTCCCACCTTTACATTTACAAATGTGCTATTGGTGGTAATCTCTCTCTCTCTTTTAAATAAAGGTGGGTAAATTTATCTTAAGAGAAAGATTAAAAGATGGGAATATTAAGAGGTGTGTGCTATCATGTTGAATATTCAATAATATGTTTAAAATGTAATGATTATATAAAACTGGACTTTTTTTTAAACAAATACCAAAAAACCTGTGTACTTTGAAATGCCCATGCAATGTTTTTATCTAATCTAGGTATAATTGAATTAGACCATTATAATCTCATTGAAAGGTGATTGACCATTTGATGACCAGTCACTGCTTCAAAAGAGAACCAGCTAAGAATCAGATGAAAGTCTTGTGTCACGATAATAAAATCAAGGGCATATGCTGCGTATCGGAGACGATATAGCCTGGGTTATGAAGAATATCGTATCGACATTTTTCACTTTAGCGAAAGCAGAATGGGGGAGAGTTTCTAGTAGACCTCCGCAAATTACTCGGTTTGACCAATCAGGAGCGAGAGGCGAAGGAAAACAAAATCTGTGATTGGTCTGGGAAGCTTCTGTTTCAAGGCGCCCAAACCGGGCCGAGCGGCGGGACTGAATGAGGGGCGCCTAGAAACAGACGACACACATTACACTGTGCGCTGCGTGCTCGCGCTCAAACCGTGCGGAGAGACAGACGCGATTTTCCACGCGCTCGGAGACGCGCAGCGCGGCGACACTGGAAACCCCGACACACACCTCTAACCCGGGGAGGGGGAAAAAAGTTTATCCGTGCAGATCGAAACATCCTCCGTGCATTGAGATACGCATTTAAGGACGTTGGGGAAACCATGGAAAGTTAACATCTGGAGGATTTTCTGCTAATGATGCCGAAAACCGAGTTGATCATGGACTTCAGGGCAACTTTGTGATCGCGAGCTGTATTTTCCAGCGCCTTTTTAAAAGTGCACGCAGTTCACGATTCGATTGATTTTGTTCTCCCTTTTTTTTCTTTTTGTGAACTTGGTGCAGATGCTGCTAACATGCTCCCCTGGATACTTAGACTGAGTTGGTGTTAAGAGAAAAAACCCGACGCAAGCGAAGAGCAACAGCTGGAAAGGATTTTCTCCCCTGTGTAATTGGGTGAAATTTTGTGGTGGACTATAACAGGCCTAGTTTTCAGTTTTTGGCCAAAAAAAAAAGAAAAGACAACGTATTGTCTTCAACTGTTTCTTCTGATTGTTTTATAACTACGACTTTCTCCAGAATGTTGATGCGCGCGGAACGTGTGGGCTTTTTCCTCGCGACTTTGTGCCTTTTGTGCTTGCCCACGAGCAGCGGTCAGCACAATGGGGAGAAGGGCATCTCGATTCCGGAGCACGGATTCTGCCAGCCCATCTCCATTCCTCTGTGCACGGACATTGCGTACAATCAGACCATAATGCCCAACCTTCTGGGTCACACCAATCAGGAAGACGCCGGACTCGAGGTGCACCAGTTCTACCCGCTGGTAAAAGTGCAGTGCTCGGCTGATCTCAAATTCTTCCTGTGCTCCATGTACGCGCCAGTGTGCACAGTGCTGGAGCAGGCCATCCCCCCGTGTCGCTCCCTGTGCGAGCGCGCCAGACAGGGCTGTGAGGCGCTTATGAACAAGTTCGGCTTCCAGTGGCCCGAGCGCCTGCGCTGCGAGAACTTCCCAGTACACGGCGCGGGTGAGATCTGCGTGGGCCAGAACACGTCGGAGGCCGGAAGTCCGACGTCCGACCCGACACCCTACGTTCCCGACCTGATCACACTGCCGCCCAATCCGGGCAGAAACTTTCAGCAGTTCACATGCCCGCTGCAGCTTAAGGTGCCCTCTTATCTCAACTACTACTTCATGGGTGAGAAGGACTGTGGTGCGCCGTGTGAGCCCAACAAGCCCAACGGCCTTATGTACTTCCGTGAAGAAGAGGTGAAGTTTGGACGCCTCTGGGTGGGCATCTGGTCCATTTTGTGTTGCGTGAGCACCCTCTTCACTGTGCTCACCTATCTGGTGGACATGAGACGATTCCGCTATCCAGAGAGACCAATCATCTTCCTGTCTGGCTGTTACTTCATGGTGGCCGTGGCCTATGCTGCAGGTTTCTTCCTTGAGGACAAGGTGGTTTGCATTGACAAGTTCAACGACGATGGGTACAAGACAGTGGCACAAGGTACAAAGAAGGAAGGATGCACCATCCTCTTTATGATTCTCTACTTCTTCGGCATGGCGAGCTCCATCTGGTGGGTCATCTTGTCTCTCACGTGGTTCCTCTCAGCCGGCATGAAGTGGGGCCACGAGGCCATCGAGGCCAACTCACAATACTTCCATTTGGCAGCCTGGGCTGTTCCTGCGGTGAAGACCATCACTATCCTCGCCATGGGTCAAGTGGACGGAGACCTGCTGACGGGCGTGTGCTATGTGGGCATATATAGTGTAGCATCTCTGCGGGGTTTCGTACTGGCACCGCTCTTTGTTTACCTCTTCATTGGCACCTCATTTCTTCTGGCAGGCTTTGTTTCGCTGTTCCGCATCCGCACCATAATGAAGCACGACGGCACGAAGACCGAGAAGCTGGAGAAGCTCATGGTGCGCATCGGGGTGTTCAGTGTGCTCTACACAGTGCCCGCTACAATCGTGATCGCATGCTACTTCTATGAGCAGGCTTTCCGAGAGCACTGGGAGAAGACATGGCACATGCAGACGTGCAAGCGCTTCGCTGTGCCCTGCCCAGCCGGCAACTTCGCACCCATGTCACCCGACTTTACCGTGTTCATGATCAAGTACTTGATGACCATGATCGTTGGGATCACGTCTGGCTTTTGGATCTGGTCCGGCAAAACTCTGCAGTCGTGGCGCAGGTTTTACAAAAGACTCAGTAACAGTAACCAGGGTGAGACGACTGTATGAGAATGGGACACGACCCTGAGAGTGAAACACAAGACTGAAATTTTGAGGAAATTGCTTTGTTGAGGCTGGACGACACTTTTTTCTTTAAATTCTTTATTTCTGAGACGTTTTCTGGTTAAACAAGCCCAAAAAAAAAAAAAAAAAAAAAAAAAAAAAAGAAGAAGCCTAATGCAGTTACTGATGAACATGCTTTACAGCTAAATTTACTTTGTCTTTTGAGAAATGAAATTTTGTGGACACAAAAAAAAAAAAGTGCCAAAATGTTTCCCCAAACTTCTGCCTTTGTTTTTTTCATGTGAAAGAAATATTTTGACTTTGCCTCTATGTACCAGTATATTTTACACGTCATGTGTCTCTGCACATCTTAAGGCCCACATTCACGCGCTGTAATCGGCATAGTACCATGTAGTGCTCATTACTGTGGAATCGTGATTACTTTTTTTTTTTTCTTACCCATGAATATTGACCATGTTTTGCTTTACAGATGTATGCTCTCCTGTCTTTTATGGACTTGTATGAGTTTCAGAGCCACCCGCTGACAATCATGCATCGTTCATGTGGCACACAAGCACGTTGGTGTTGGGCTTGGGGAGCTACATGCATGTGTCCAGCTGGGAAATTATGCAAGCTCCTTTTAAACTGCGTAAACTTGTAAATAATCACCCTTTCTTAAAGAATATATGTATTTATGAAAATAATCTTGTTGTTTTTTTACTTGATTTTTTCTTTTTTTTTAAACAGAAAATTGGTGAGAGGACATTTGTATATGTACAGTTTCACTGAATAAAAATGATTAGATTTTTAATGATCTGCTTCATAAGTATTTATTTCTTAGGCGGGTTGGTTAGAGCATTTAAAACGTTTAATATGTTAATTTTAATATGTTTATCATAATATGTTATGAACTGCAAAATTTTTGTTTTTTCATTGTCATTGGGAATAACGGGCCAAAAGCTCTTTATAGCATTAATAGAGACTGTACCTCAGTGAGAGAGCGCCCCCAATGGGTGTATGGTGTTAAAGAAAATTACTTTATCCCCCTTGAACCCGAGCTTTACAAAATGGATCCAGGAATGTGTGCAGTCAGGTAGTCCTTGCCTTATTTAACATTAAATAAAATGACTAGACTGTGGAACTATTAAATATAGTTCATATAGTCAGGGTACTAATTACTTAATCTACTTATAAGATGAATTGTCAAGTCACCTGACTGTTCAAGCTACACATACATTGTTCTAGAAATTTATATAAAAAAAAAATTTATTATAACAAAATATAAAAAATTATTACCATATATTTAATATAACTTCCTTTTCATTGATTCTTCTGGACTTCTGGATCCTTCTGGACTTACTTTTACTATATCCTATTTAAGGTGTGTCTGTACTTTACATGGCATTTATGCAAAATAGACCACGATTGGCACCATCGGGTGTGTTTAACCAAAAACAGACGAGTTGGATGAAGAGGTCATAGACACTATTAAAACTACTGTACAAATCAATCCCGATTCAATACACAGGATGCTTCATTAACCCAATATATATATATATATATATATATATATATATATATATATATATATATATATATATATATATATATATATATATATGTGTATATATATATATATATATATATATATATATATATATATATAAAAGACAGTTTATAGACAGTGTACAGTATTTACAGTATAAGCTAATACTTTAAAAAATAATAAAGAAAATCTTAAGAAATTATTTATATATATATATATATATATATATATATATATATATATATATATATATATATATATATATATATATATATATATATACACAGTGTATGTGTATATATATATATATATATATATATATATATATATATATATATATATATATATATATATATATATATACACATACACTATATATATATATATATATATATATATATATATATATATATATATATATATATATATATATATATATATATATATATATATATATATATATAATTTTTTTTTTCAAGTATTAGCTGATACAGTAATCTAATTTAATGTGTAAGAGGAAATAACAAACCTAATGTGAATCTCTCAGCAGTACTTATCCAACATCTTGTCATGAAATTACCATTCTATGGCACCTAACCATACATTAATCAACAGTTAATAAGGGTTTTCTTGTCCTCAAAAATTTTTAACGTTTTTGAAAGAATGAAATAAGCTTTGTTTTATAGTCTAAGACAAATGTGAAGGACTTTATTATATGAACTATGATTTAAAAGGTTCATCATTGCTACATGAATTACAAATGAAACACTGATTTATTTTCACAGACAACAAAACTTATATAACTCTAACAAGTTCTTATAATATAACAAGACTAACAACTGGATGTTTTAGTAATATGACCATAAAAATTACTGATAAGTTGCATGCAGATCAATCATTTCAGCTCTACAATATTTTTATTTAAGTACAGTTTACTATATAGAAATTATCCAGATTAAGTTCTTCTGGCACACGTTCCTCTTAAATAAATGGCTAATGGCCCTGTGTCTACCTCCTCTTTGCTTTTATGGGGATATATTACACTAACTGTCTGAGGGAGTTGCAGCATGTGGAGGAAGAAACCATTCCTAAAAAGTGACAAAACTCTACCAATCAAATACCCTAATTAGGGGGGTGCTCCATCTGGACCATCTGACAGGAAGTAAAGGAGAGTTGTGGGAAATCCAGCCCCCAGAATAAACACAGGCCATTCTTGTAAATTAGCAGGCCTTTTTTTCTCTTTTGTTTGAAATTCAGGATGGGTACAACCAGGGTAGCCCGAAATAGCAGCCCAAACCAGGAGGTAATCTCTTGGTTCCAAGGCAACATGAAAACAGTGCTGTCTTAAGGAGCTTTTGAGAGCCTAGCAACGGCAAACAGAGGCAATCAAATAGAGTCAGACATGACTGTGCTGCAGTGTAAAAGAAGCGATTGGCATTCACTGATACTCAACAGGCTTTAGAATATATTCCCAGAATGTTAAAAAAGACAGTCGCTAAGGAGAAGAGTGCAGCAAACAACACAGCATTGGGTGAGTGAAATGATTTTACTTGTTCTCCAGGAACTTGATTTTGAAATAAGGCAAAGAAAAAGAAAACAACTTCAATCTTTATCGTTAGGTCTCTGAGAGGAGCACCGTCAGCTTCAACATGAAAGAGCTTGTCCTATCAGTCCTTAGTCGAGGATACAGTCATGTGGTCCAGACTGATGGCAAAAGACAATATAGAAGACTGGAAGTCTCTTTCGAACCTGAGGTTAGTACTAACTGTACTAGGTGTAATCAATAACTCAGATTGTGGGCTTTAGCAATCTATTGTATAAATAAATGAGCACATCTACATATACAGTGGTGTAAAAAAGTGTTTGCCCTCTTCCTGACTTCTTATTTTTTTGCATGTTTGTCATACTTTAATGTTTCGGATCATCAAACTAATTTAAATATTAGTAAAAGATAACAAGTAAACACAACATGCAATTTTTAAATGAATGTTGTTATTATTGAGAAAAAAACAAAATCCAAAACTACATGGCCCTGTGTGAAAATGTGTTTGCCCCCAAAAGCTAATGGTCTGGTTGGGCCACCCTTAGCAGCAACAACTGCAATCAAACGTTTGCGATAACTTGCAATGAGTCTGTTACAGCGCTGTGGAGGAATTTTGGTCACTTATCTATGCAGAATTGTTGTAATTCAGTCACATTGGAGGGTTTTTGCCTTTTTAAGGTCATGCCACAGCATCTCAATAGGATTTAGGTCAGGGATTTTGTTTTTCTTCAGCCATTCAGAGGTGGACTTGCTGGTGTGTTTTGGATCAGAACCCAAGTTCGCCTGAGCTTGAGGTCACGAACAGATGGCCGGACATTCTCCTTCAGCATTTTTTTTGTAAACAGGAGAATTTATGGTTCCAATTATTACAGCAAGTCTTCCAGGTCCTGGAGCAGCAAAACAGCCTCAGACCATCACACTACCACCACCATATTTTACTGTTGGTTTGATGTTATTTTTCTGAAATGCGGTGTTACTTTATGCCAGAAGTATTGGGACACACCTCCCAAAAAGTTAATCTATTGTCTCGTCAGTCCACAGAGTATTATCCTCAAAGTCTTGTGGATCATCAAGATGTTTTTTGGCAAAACTTAGACAAGCCTTACGTCTTGGAACTTATGTCATGCAGACCATTATTGCCCGGTCTCTTTCTTATGGTGGAGTCATGAACACTGACCTTAACTGAGGGAAGTGAGGCCTGCAGTTCTTTGGATGTTGTTGTGGGGTCTTTTGTGACCCCTTGGATGACTCATCGCTGTGTTCTTGGGGTAATTTTGGTTGGCCGGCCACTCCTGGAAAGGTTCTCCACTGTTCCATGTTTTTGCCATTTGTGAATAATGGCTCTCACTGTGGTTCGCTGGAGTCTCAAAGCTTTAGAAATGGCTTTATAACTTTTTCCAGACTGATAGATCTTAATTACTTTCTTTCTCATTTGTTTCTGAATTTCTTTGGATCTCAGCATGACATCTAGCTTTTGAGGATCTATTGGTCTAATTCACTTTGTCAGGCAGGTCCTATTTAAGAGATTTCTTGATTGCGAACAGGTGTGGCAGAAATCAGGCCTGGGTGTGGCTAGAGAAATTTAACTCAGGTGTGATTAGGCACAGTTTTAACAGGGGGGCAAACACTTTCACACAGGGCCATGTAGTTTTGGATTTTGTCTGCCCTCAGTAATAAAAACCTTTATTTGAAAACTGCATGTTGTGTTCACTTTTACTAATATTTAAATTGGTTTGATGATCTGAAACATTAAAGTGTGAAAAACATGCAAAAAAATTTGAAATCAAGAAGGGGGCAAACACTTTTTCATATATGTGTGAATTGAATTGAATTGAATTGAATTGAATTGAAATTGAATTGAATTATATGTTCTCAATGCCTTCCCGTGGGCTCACCACCTGCAGGAGGGACCGTAAGGGACGGTGCTATGAGGATTGGGCAGCAGTCGGAGGCGGGGCCTGCTTAGACTGCTGCCCCCGCGACCCGAATTACGGATAAGCGGGAGAAAATGAATGAATGAATGTTCTCAATGCACAATACTATAGAATTGAAAATTGGATATATTTTAGAGTAGTTAATGTGCAGTTTGTATAGCAGTACAGATTTACTGTCCTCTGAAAGTAACTTAACATACAGTCATTATTGTCCAAATAACAAAAAAGTGAACATGTCAAAAATGTGTACAAAGTGTCAGTATTTTGTGCGAACACCATTGTTATTTAGCACTGCCTTAATCCTCCTGGGCATGAAATTGGCCAGAGCTGCACAAGTTGTTCCTGGGATCCTCTTCCATTCCTCCATAATGAAATCATGGAGCTGCTGGATGTTAGGCACATGAAGCTTCTCCACCTTCTGCTTGAAGATGCCCCACAGGTGCTCAATAGGGTTCAGGTCTGGAGACATACCTGGCCACTCCATCACCTTCACCTTCATCTTCCTCAGCAAAGCAGTAGTCATCTTAGCAGTGTGTTTGGGGTCGTTAATATGTTTAAATTTTGCCATTTGGCGCAGTTTCTGAAGGGAGGGCATCATGTTCTGCTTCAGAATGTCACAGTACATGTTGGAATTCATGTTTCCCTCAATGAACCCCAGCTCCCAGGACCAACAGCACTCATGCAGCATCAGACCATGATAATACCACTGCCATGCTTGACTGTAGGCACAATTTTCTTGGTTTTCCTCGCCAGGGAGTCACCACACATGCTGGACACCATCTGAGACAAAAAATGTTTATCTTAGACTCATCAGGCCATAGGACATGGTATTTATAATTCATGCCCTTGGACAAGTTGTCTTAAGCAAACTGTTTGCACAGCTTTTTGTGAGCCAGCTTCAGAAGAGGCTTCCTTCTGGGATGACTGCCAAGCAAATCGACTTGTTGCAGTGTGTGGCATATGGCCTGAGCACTGACAAGCGGACCTTCCGCTTCTTCAACCTCTAAAGCAATGCTGCAGCACTCATTTGTCTGTTTTTTTTAAGCCAGCTTCCGCACCTTTTTCAAAGTGAAACCTGTCTTGCAAAACTGTACTGTACTCTATCTTCTTATAGCCTCAGCATCTTTGTGGAGAGCAACAATTTTAATTCTTAAATCCCCAGAGAGTCTTTATTGTGAGGTGCCATGTTGAACATCCAGTGGTTGGTATGATAGAATTGTACTCAAAGCACCAATTTTTAAATGCTCTAATTAAAAATACATAAAAAACATGAACATGCTGAATAGGACATGTGGCTTTGCATGGTTACACAATAGACAGCAGTTAAACCTAGGGTGTACTCACTTTTGTTGCCAGCTATGTTGACAAAAATGGCTCTGATTAATAGAAACAATTTCATAGCCAAATTTATGTTTGCTAAAATAAAATACATGTAATTTACTCTAAAGGTAATATAAACACAATATGTTATGCTTAATTTGTTATGCTATGTTTTCTCAGTATTTGATATAATCTATTTTCAATCAGGACTACTTCATTTGGAAATCCCAGCCTCCTCTCCTTCGCTTATCCAGCAGTGGACGGCTCCTCAGTGGACTGGACCCCACACCCCCTAAAACCTACAGCACTAGGAGAGGACCACTTATTCTCTACTCTGAAGAGTTTGCCTTATCATCCTCCCAACCTGAGAAGATCACCAGAAAGGAGCAGGCTTTTAGGGCTCCTAGTGAAAAAGCAGAATTTGAACTCTTCTCTGTTCAAGATCTGACTGAGGCCGCTGTAGCATATTGTAAAAAGCAGGTAAAACACGAGTCATCAAAGAAACCTAAAGGAGAACACAACAATAATCAACAGACACACTGTTCATGAACAGGTCACCACTGTAAAAAAAATATACAGAGAGATATATTAGATTATATATAATCATATAATTTCTTCTTCTTTTTTTTTTCGGCTTCTCCCATTAGGGGTCGCCACAGCGGATCATCCATCTCCATACCCCCCCTGTCCTCTACATCTGCCTCTTTCAAACCAACTACCTGCATGTCTTCCCTCACCACACCCATAAACCTCCTCTTTGGCCTTCCTTTCTTGCTCTTTCCTGGTGGCTCCATCCTCAGCATTCTCCCACCGATATACCCCATGTCCCTCCTCTGCACATGTCCAAACTATCTTAATCGCACACTTTACTGCTGTCACACTGTCCTCATACATGTCCTGCACCACCCTCAAATTCTTCTCTGACACACCTGACTTCCTCATACAATATCACAACTCCTCTCTCGACACCCTGTCGTACGCTTTCTCTAAATCCACAAACACACAATGCAACTCCTTTTGTCCTTCTCTATATGTCTCCATCAAAATTCCCAAAGAAAATATTTCGTCTGTAGTGCTCCTCTTCGGCATAAAACCATACTGTTGCTCATAGATGGTCACCTCTTCTCTCAGCCTGGCTTCCACTACTCTTTCCCATAACTTCATGGTGTGACTGATCAACTTAATTCCCCTGTAGTTACTGCAGGTCTGCACATCTCCCTTATTCTTAAAAACCGGTACCAGCACACTCCTTCTCCATTCTTTAGGAATCCTCTCACCTTCCAGAATTTTGTTAAACAATTTGGTTAAAAACTCCAATGCAAATCTCTCCTAAACATTTTCACGCTTCTACTGGTATTTCATCTGGTCCAACCGATTTTCCACTCTTCATCCTCTTAATCGCTGTTCTCACTTCCTCCTTACTAATCCTATCCACTGCCTGCTTCACCATCTCCATACCATCCAACCTTCTCTCTCTTGCAATTTCGTCATTCACCAGCTGCTCAAAATATTCCCTTCATCTTCTCAACACACTCTCCTCACTAGTCAACACATTTCCATCTTCATCTTTTATTGCTCTAACTTGCAGCACATCCTTCCCAGCTCGGTCCCTCTGCCTGGCCAATCTGTACAAATCCTTTTCTCTTTTCTTAGTGTCCAACTTCTTATACAGCTCTTCATATGCCTTTTCCTTGGCTTATGCCACATCCCGCTTCAACTGCTGCCGCATCTCCTTGTACTCCTTGTCCTTGTACACTCTGTCGATCCCAATTCTGTTTCGCCAACCTCTTTCTCCTTATGCTCTCCTGCACTTCCTCATTCCTCCTCCAGGTCTCTTTGTCTTCCTTTCTCTTTCCAGATGTTACACCAAGTACCTTTCTAGCTGTCTTCCTTATCACTTCTGCAGAAGTTTCCCAATCATCCAGCACCTCTTTAGCACCACCGTGCACCTGTCTGACCTCTTCCCTGAACCTCACACTACAGTCTTCCTCCTTCATTTTCTGCCATCTTATTCTTCTTTCAGTCCTCACTCTCCTCCTCTTCTTTTTCACCTCTAAAGCCATCCTACAGACCACCATCCGATGCTGTCTAGCTACACTGTCCCCTGCCAACACCTTACAATCTCCAATCTCCTTCAGGTTGCATCTCCTACATAGAACATAGTCCACCTGTGTGCACCTTCCTCCACTCTTATACGTCACCCTATGATCCTCCTTCTTCTTAAAATAAGTGTTCACCACTGCCATTTCCATCCTTTTAGCTAAATCTACCACCATCTACCCTTCCACATTCCTCTCCTTAAGGCCATACATACCCATCACCTCCTCATCACCTCCTTCACCAACATGCACATTAATGTCTGCCCCAATCACTAATCTTTCTTTCCTGGGTACACTCTTCACCACTTCATCTAACTAAATCCATGAATATAATCATGTAATATAAAGTAGGAAAATTCTTTCGGAAACTGTAAGCCAATGCCTGATACATGTATTACTGTTTATAAACATGATTTAACCAGTTAAAAAGTCCAGTTTAGCTACAGAAGGACCATTGTGTAGATATGGCTGAGGTCAACTCCACATGGCTGACTAAAGCAGCAGTGGGACATAAACTACAGCGAGAGGGAAGGCTGCAGTAAATCTCCCAGCCCTTTACTGCCTAACTAAGTTTAAACTCCAGTTCAGGTCGGGGTGACAGCCTTCACAGCAGTATTAGTTTACCAGGCCTAGTGAGAGAACCATAGCTCTATTCTGATCCTGAGGGTTAACACCATCCTTAAGGCACAACGATTAAGTGCTGTATATTAATTTTACGTCTCATTCGCTAATCTCCTGGAGCAGCTGCACAGCAGCACCTGGGCTCAACTGATAAGCCTGCAGCATCTGTACTCCACACACTCTCACTGCTCATGGCGTCTCCAATTTCCTTACCATTCAATCCAATCAAATTGCCAATTTAAGTATATTATCCTGATTGACCCCAGAATGATACAAGCTGCAAATCGTAATAAAGTTGTCCTAAAGTTGCAGGCAGTTCATCATCTATCTGATTTTCTCTAGGACAATCTATAAATGTGCCACAGGCCTTAGCCTCATAATATGAACATTATTCTTTACCTCTTGTCCACGTTAGTGAGCTGTTTGTAGCGGCAGGCTGAAAAAGTCACTCTCAGTCTTGTAGGAAATAACAAATACAAACATGCATTATGTGACTGATTTATCCTCATTAAATTATTATATTAGACTACCAATCTGTTTATGCCATTTCTACCTAATATTATTTTCAGTGCATAATAATTTTTTTTTTTAACAAAAAAAGAACTTAGACATCCATTAAATGCAGATACAGTTAACTGGAGCACAAAACAGAATTACCATTGTAACATGCATATTTATTTCGAAAGGTTAGTCCTTGGTATTGATTTCCATATCATAATCATATAAATGTTATTGAGATGTAATAAAAATCCTTTCAGGATTTGCTAATTCATTACAATACATGTTTTTTTTGCAAGTGTCAAGCTTTGTATTAGCCAAAACCTAATATATGTACAGTATATAAAGTAGACTCAGATTAATAGCATATGGCTGAAGTGTTGGAGGTACTTACATGAGCAGCTGGAGTGTGTGACCCAAACAGACAGAGTGTCAGGCCAAAGCGGGAATGCTGCAGGTGATGAAAGCTGAATGTAGTAATCAGAGTGTTTATGGATTGTGGATGCGCCCCAGCATAGAAACGAGCCCTCAATGTAGGTGGCCTGTGCATAGAGCGCCTCATCTGTCATGCTTTCGCCTACAGCTGAATGTAAACAAGACAGGTGTGCCCTGTGCAGCTGGGAGTTCCAAACAACTGCAGATGCAGCTCTTATCACTGTACATCTGAATTCATGTAAATCGTATTCATACTTTCGCAGACAGATGATGCTATGCAGACAAAGCCAAAATAATCACTACATCGCAAGCGATAATCTATCGCAAATTTTTTATGCAAGTAAAAGAAAACAACACACAAATGTTTTATAAACAGTGGGCTGTGTATATAGCACAATGCCAACCTTTCATTCTCTTAACCTCATTTGCTTCATGGGTTTCCTGGGGTAAAAGCTTTAAAATTATGATTCTGCATGCTGAAGTGTTAGACTGGTTGGCACTTCCCTTTAAGGCAGTTAAATGTTTAATCTATAAGATGGCAACATTTTGGTGCTGGTTTGAATTCAATTGTTTGACATAAAGGTTTATCACAAACACAAGTAATCAAAGTAAATAAGCAATGCTGCTTTTATTTGTCCCTCAGATTAAGACAAGCTCCACTGGCTTTCCCTTCTTGTGCTCCAAATTTATGGAATTCACTTGCAGTTGATATCAGACACACACAGACATTAATAAATTATATTTTTATATCTTATTTTCAAACATACTTTTACATGACAGCTGAATTTTGTTAGAAATTTTGTTGATATTTATGTGTAATATTTATTTTTATTTACACTTGATTGTTTTTTTTGTGTAAAGTGCATTGAAAAGCTATTTTTCAAGGCCTTATATAATAAACTAAAGTTTATTATACAAATCTCAGAAGCTATAGGATGTGGAAAAAAATATTCAGATTTGTATTTTGCTTCATAACAATATTTTTTTAATCTTTTTTTCGGTTGTCGGTTTTAGGCCAGGGTGGAATGCCATACTAGCATTACTCAGTCGATGTTGACAGACCCCAAACCTGCCGCTAAGTATTTACAGTCACGCCAGAGGCCCGGAGATGAATGCGGCTATCTGACCCAGACTACTGGTGAAGGTCAGTGCACCCTTAAACACATCTGGTGACCAGATATAGCCACAGATGTTTGTTTGTGAAGAGTCTGTTTCATGTATTAATATTTTCAACATATGGTAATGGCCTGTTGCATGAAGAAGTAAGAAATAATATCTTAGGAACAATAGCTCAAGTTAATTGACCCGATTCTTATTTGTCAGAAGTTTTTGATTAAAGAATATAAAATGACAGGATGTGTTGTTTTAGGAAAAGAATTGAGGATGAGATGGTCTGATGAGACTTCCCCTTTTATCAGTTAAATTTTTTACTCACACTTCGAAATATTAAGACAGAAAATAAATCTTATAAAGTGACTATAGTGAATAAGTGACTTCATAGTGGAGACTGCAAAAAGAAACCAAATAGAATTTTTAAATATGATATAAAAGAAATTTAAAACATTCTGTTTTGAAACAGCACGTAAGATTAGTCTTAAATTATTTTATTCTAACAGATAATCTTGCTAGCAAAAAATGCTTATAATTAAAACAATAAAAGAAACTGCCATTTGAACAAGCAATTTTAATCAACTGCAAGCAAAAAAGTTAAAGAAAATGTCAATAAATAGGCTTAATAATGATATCTGATTTATTGTAACCTTATAGCAAGAAATACATTTGTATATATTAATGATATTTGTAATTTACTAAACTCAGTAGTAAAACTATTAAAGTTAGTAAAGTAGAATAAAGTTATCCAGTTAGGAGAAATGATTATATTTTATGCACTCCTGTGAATAGATCTGTATGTTCTAGTTAGTTTTGTGTTATCTTGTGTTGATTCATGCTCTTTTATATAGTACCTTGTTCATGGAGGAACGTTGTTTCATTTCTCTGTGTACTATCATTGATAAAAAGCCACTTGACTTAATTTACGCCATATTATACCATTCTGTCACTGATTATATGCTTATACTTGTTACCATGTTGTGTTTTTTTTAATAAACATAATTAAATAAATGCATAATCTTTCAACAAATAAAATATACTGTTTTACAGAAAATGAGGAGGAACATGCTTTCTTCAGATGCCAAGGTAACAGTGTATATCCCAAACCAGAGCAGGTGAGATATCAACCACGCTTCCTCTGTTTCCCACGACCTAATCGTCCTCCACCGGGTCCTCTGCCGCATATAACCCCAAGTCCAGCACTCAGACATTGTCGGGACGAGCCTCATATAGCAGGTATATGTTAAAAATGTTGTACACAAGTAACTAGTTCTACAGACACACATAAATTGATTTACTGTGGTTTGAAAAAGCAGTCTCTGTTTAGATAAATAAAATTCGTAGAACTGCTTTGCAACGCTGCCAAAGAGCAAGCTGGTCATCTGGATTGGGTCATTACTCTGGCTCCCATTCTCAAGGAAGTTAATTACATATTTAGAATACGTAGGCCTTCGAATGCCTTCAATTCATGACTCAAGTAACAGTGATGTGGCAAGATTTTATTGCCAGTTTCCAGACATTTAGAAGTTAGGAGTTTTAACCAACAGTAGAGCTTCTTAGTAATATACAGTTCTGCACACTATAAGATGAACATTTAGTGGTGGTTAAGTGGTTAAGGCTCTGGGTTTGTAATCTAAAGGTTGCGAGTTAAAATCCCAGCATCAACCACTAAGCTGCCACCACTGGGTCGTTGTGCAAGACACATTGACCCTTTCCTCAGAACCTAATTCCCTCCAATCTGAGAAAAGAAAAGATAAAAATTACTTTCTAATACCCAGCTGATTATCAGTCACGCTCCAATAAGATTCAATTAACTTTTGTGTAATTACAGGAGAGCCAGCAGCCTTTAAGCCAACAGAGGATAGCAGAGACAAAAGGGCACGTTTCAGAACAGAGGTAGTGATACCCAAAGCTCAGATGAGCCCAATTCCTGAATCTGATGCTTGGGAGGAACCCAAAGAACAGCCTGAGGATCACAATGTTTACATGGTATTTGCTGCATCTTTAATCAATGCTTCATTTATTTTTATCCTATTGAGATTAATTGAATACACAATATCAATGTGGCATTTGACAAACTGTTTTAAGGCCATGTATTACACTAAATGGCTTATTTTTTACTTGTTCTCTGCACCAAAGTATAGATCAAGAGAGTAAAATGCATCTTCAGAAAATGGTTGTTGTTTTATGGTGATAGCGCAATCCATGTTGTCAGGCTGTCAAATATGAGATTATTAAAATGTTATTTTACTGAATTATGGGAGAAAACTAAAATCAAGATAATTAGAAACCCTTATTTAAAAAACATTTGAATCAGTTTTTTAACTGAACAATGATGCAAGAAAAACAAGATATTTTGAGTCAACACTTGAACATATTTTTACCAACAGATTTCCAGATAAATATTTTTCAGCATGAATCCTTAAAAGATATAAGAAACTGATATTTATAAATTAGTTTTTTAAAGTTCGTGGAAGTATGAACACATGACATGTTTTTTCTTGTGTTAACTAAAATAGGGCCTACTGTGGAAACATCTCTAGGTTACGTATGCCTAGTTTCCTGAGGGAATGAGACGCTGCGTCGGAACGCTTTGAGAATGCGACTGCGTTGTCCATGCTCTGAATAATGAGTCTAATCATTCAAAATTGAAGGCAGCCTGTCACCGGCGAGGTGATGTCACGACCAGGACGTATAAAACGCACATGGAGAGAAGCCGGCTTCAGCTTCTGTAACCGAGAAGGAAGCGCTGAAGGGACGCAGGAGATGTGGCATAGAGACGCAGCATCTCGTTCCCTAAGGGAACTAGGGTTACATACAAAACCTAGATACGTTCCATTTCAGGAATTAGAGCTGCGTCGGAACGCTTTGGGAACGAGAGTCCAATACCACCACACTGACCAGTCCCTGACTACTGTGAATGAGCACAGCTAGGTCGAAGGACAGAGGTGCCAGGAGTGGAACAGAGGTCAAGGTTGTAAAACCTGGCAAAGGTGAGCGAGGTAGAATCAGCCCGCTGCATCGCAGAGGTCTTGGAGAGACACTCCAGAGGATCAAGCCTTGAAGGCTGCCACATTCCGGGTAGAGTGAGCTCTGACCCCGAATAAAGCGGGGAAAGCGGAGGACCCGTAAGAAGATGCTATAGAGTCAATAATCCATCTGCTGAGCGTCTGCTTATGAGCAGGAAGGCCTCTCCTCGGAGGGCCATAGCAGATAAACAATTGTTTCAACTTCCTCCAGGGATTTGGCAGGTGGACATAACAGTCCAGTGCACGGACCGGGTTCAAAACACTACAGCCAAGTCCCACCCATGCACCCAGGCCGCAGAGAGAATGTGTCAGGAGTGGGTCTCTGCCCAGTGAATGCCTGGACACAGCGTTCACTGGTCTGCTACATAGACAACATAATGCTACATAAAAGAAAACACAGGGCTAAGGACTGGTAAGTCACACAGTGTAGGACAAATACACAAAATATATATTGCTATACATACAAGATATAACCTGCTCTGAGGGAGAGGAGCTTCCCCTGGGCCCACAGAAGGATCTGGCGTGCCAGCCTGTACAGGGTGTGTGAGTGCAGACCCCCCTGGTGGTTAATATGTGAGAAAAGCCAGAAGCATGGCCAGCATTTCTATTGCAATCCAGCAATTGATGTCTCAGGGGAGCCAGAGCCGCATCGACTTACTTCGTGAAGGTGCGGGGTGACAAGGCAAGGCCAAACGAAAGGACCCGATATTGATACGCTTTGACCCCAAAAGCGAACCTCAAGAACCTCCTGTGACAAGGGAGGATGGGTACATGAAGGTACCCATCCTTTAGATCTACCGTGACAAACCAGTACTCAGATCTGATCTGAGACAAAATCTGCTTGAGGGTCACCATTTTGAACTGGAGCATCATCAAAGAGCGGTTTAGCTAATGTAGATCTAGGATAGGACGCAACCCGCCATCCTTTTTGGAAACTTTGAAGTACCGGCTGTAGAAACTGGACTCTCTGTCTGACCGAGGGACCACCTCGATGGCCTCCTTTCTCAGGAGAGTGTTTACTTCTCATTCCAGGACCAGAGCCTGCTCGCTTCTCACAAGAGTGGGAGAGAGCCTGCTAAACCCAGGCTGGTGAGAGCCGAACTGAATCACATAGCCTTGCTTTACAGTGCGCAGGACCCACCGGGACATGTCTGGCAGAGCCATTCAGGCTGCCAGATGCTCCCTTTAGGGTATCAGTCTCTTGAGACTGATCTACAGTGTGTCTAGAGCCGGGGCAGTGCCCTAAAGTGGCTCTAAAGACGAGACCTTCTGGTACACAAAAATGCCGGGCGGAACCCAAGTAGGGAGCTCGCTGGAGCTGGCCGTGGCCTGAAACACATTTCGTGGCAGGGTTAACGAGCCAGGTCCCTGAAGGGGCCAGAGGGAAACAGGCACTAAGAGAAGTGGTGCTACACGCCCTCCGGTCATCCCTTCACAGGTCGGGTCAGGACCTTTTGCCCGAAGCTCTCTTCCTGAAGATGACAGTACTCAGATCTGTCACCTTACGGGTTTTGACCCAGGGTGCCGCGTGGGATTCTGCACTGGGAAAAAAGCGGGACGCGACGCTCTGTCTCTGCACTTGGCAGTACGAAGTGCTGGGTTGGGGTTGGGGCTGCGCCTGCCAAGCAGCCCGATGGGAGCGGCATGGGAGATACCGCTGGAACATAGGGCCATGTCCTCCATACGGTGGATCTCAGAAAACTGGCCTCCCAGATCCAGTTTCCACAGCAGGTCAGCTTGGTTTGCCTGCAGCACCGACATGGTGTGCGACAGGCGTAAGCCTTACCCACCAGTGCCAGCCAGCTTCTCTCTATGTGCATTTTATACTTCCTGGTCATGACATCACCCTGCTGGTGACAGCCTGCCTTTAATTTTGACTGATTAGACTCATTAATCAGAGCATGGACAACGCAGTCATGTTCCCAAAGCGTTCCGATGCAGCTCGAGTTCCTGAAAGGAAATGACTATCTTTCCTCCCTTCATAACATTTTCATCTTCTATAATCTGACTGTCTCGAAACTTGACTCCAGCTTCCTGTGGTTTCTTGTTTCTGGAATTACTGTGTCATGTCTGATACACCATTTTTTATTACTTCAGCATTATCGGTTGAGAAACCTTAAAAGGTCAGTTTTTAACCAATCATCTGACCTTAGGTGTCTTTAGTTTCCTATTTCTTTGTCACTGTCTTTCATATGATGCATCGCTCTATTGTTATGGTTAACATTTGGGCTTTTAATGTGGAAATAAAGAAGACTAAACAGAATAAACAGAATGAAAAGAAAAAGCATTTATGGCATCTATTTGAGGTTGATTATTTGAAACTTTTTCATACAGTTAAGTTTTTCCTTTGGAACACAATTTGACCATTACTTCAAAGAGTCTAACCTTTTCCTCAATAGCTTTTATCTCTCTTATTTTGACACAAACTCACCAGGTTGCAGAGCATTTGACTGGCTACCCAAAGGACTTAAACGGTCAATGGAAGCCGAGTGCAATAGAGACAGGTGGTGAGGAAGGTGGACACGCTCTAAGACCAGCTAATACAAACTTCTCTTTGGGCTGCAGTCACCTTTTCAACGTCCCCAGTGACAGAAGACAAGCTGAGGGGGGCTGGCCTCCTGGTGAGCAAATTTTTTCTGTTAAACTTATAACAATAGACAAACAATTAAAAAGTTTCTTCATTACCCTCCCTTAGGACATTGTATAACAATGAACGGTGTCAACAAAAATACTCAATATGTTAGTAATCACATATATATTTAATAACTGTACTTTTTGCTTTAGTACAACGGCGCAACCTTCTTTTACCCCCCCTTAAACAAGCACTTCCTGTAGATGCAGACTGCAAAGACCATGGGGTAAGTCAACATTCCCAGCACAAAAATGGCCCAGGTCAGTGTGATTTTTTTCAGCATGGAAACTGTTTTGAATATCTATAAACAAAAATAATTTTTGTGTGGTATACTATAAGTTTTAAATATTCCATTTACATCTTACAGTGAGAACATTCATTCATTCATTCATTCATTTTCTCCCGCTTATCCGTAATTCGGGTCGCGGGGGCAGCAGTCTAAGCAGGCCCCCGCCTCCGACTGCTGCCCAATCCTCATAGCACCATCCCTTACGGTCCCTCCTGCAGGTGGTGAGCCCACGGGAAGGCGGCCCCCACGTCACTCCGACGTCACGGACCTTGATATTTCCCTCGTAAGGGAACAGAGAGAACAAATACCAGCAAATACAACTTGCTGTGTAGAGACCTGTGTAAAGAAATACTACATGTGAAACTCTGAGGCACTCCAGAGAGTGTGTATACTAATGTATAATAACTGTTTTAACTTTTCAAACATTTAGTGCAAACACATCTTCAGCTTCAAATAAGGTTCTAGCACTTTTGGCTTTAGGCCTTTAACTATCAAGCACCAATTCTACTATGTCTGTGTCTCTGGAACTGTACCGACCGTGCCAACAAAATGCCTTTTAAAACACAACAGAGCAACAATCAATTGATTGATTGAGCAAGATTGTTTAATCCTACAGTACAGCTTCATAGACTAGGAGAACTGAAGCTTCTGGTGGCTCATGATGACTCATGATGGTTTAAGTTAATTTGTTAATTTGACTTCATTTGTTTTACCTTTACATTAATGTATATTGTGCCTATTTAAATTAATTGCATGACTGCTTTGACTGTAGCATGTCTTTAAGCTCAAAGCTGGGAATATGACTCAAGAAAACCACAAGGAGCCAGTACCACAACTGCCGGATATACATCCACCTAAAAACAAAACTGAGGCTGTTGCTCCCAAACCGCCAGAAAGAACTGAACTTAAGAAAGTACTTGTTCTACTTTCTTTACCAATGGAACAAGGTAAGACCCAGAGGTTGCATGATTAACTATCAACTCACAAATAAGACCACTTCAATAGCAGTAGAAGTCAATGTCTGAACTGGGATCCTCGTGCATTGTTCAATGTTTGGTGTTCTCTGTTGGCATATACTGCATCCACCCAATTCCTAAGTCATTTATTATCTAAAGTAAGGAATTGGAGAGCTTACCCTTCCTGTCTTAAGTCTCCACATTAAGTTTATCTCAAGTGTCAGGACCTAGGTGCCTTGCCTTAAGAGCTTTCTCTCTTCCTTTTGTCTTGTCAGATAGTCATTGTGGCCTTCCTGAGAAAAAGAAAGAAATTGAGGACTTCCTGTGTAGTGATGAGGAACAGAAAGTGGAGTCAATTAGGAAAGAAGAGAACAGACCTGTTGATCGTGGGTGCAGTCTAAAAGCAGCACAACAGGATATTCTCATCAGGTTTGCACCTAATGATGACAAAGGTATTGAAATAAATCAAGCCAAACTGAAATTTGTAACTGATATCTATTTGTCTGATATGTCTTAAGCTACTAAAGCTGGAATAAGAGAAGAATTAATGCTGTTTTTAAGTCAAATTTAATTTGCACAGTTGGGTGGTTGTTTCAGATATTCATCCAAACATATTACAAAGGAATTGTAAACTACTGATTAGTGATTCACAGTTTAAGTCAACCCACATCATCACAGATCTTGTTTTCATGTGGTGTGATGAAAGTATTTCATAATGGTCAACCAAAACATAAATGAAAGAATGCTGGCATGGAAAGAAGTTTGGCCTTGCTTTGCAAGCATTAAAAACAGCACAAAACATCACTTTTGGCATTGCTATAACAAAATATAACTTTCTGAAGTGCTTTCAGACATTTCAACCATAAAATCACACAGAGAAGAACCTCTTGAAGAAAAAGTGAGGGAAAATGTTTTTACTGGCTGGTTATGCTCCAGAAAAATGCCATTTCAGTGAAGGAATGCGTTTCCAAATAAAAAGTGAAGCAGGGTTGTACACAGCAATATATCATACATACAACCCTTTTCATTTGAAAATGACCAAGTCTTGTGTTGACAGCTTTGTCTCTCCATTTTAGTTCACAAACACCTGCACATGTAATCAAAACAAGCTAAGCTTTACATGGATAAATATACATTATCACAACAGCAGTAATAAATAAGAACTGCATGCTCTCTCTGAGGAGTATCATAGGCTGTCAGTCTACAACCTAGAACTGGCTGCAGTTAATAGTGGTGCATGATGTGTGATATCCAAGATGTGCTGACAGTGGGGTACTGCAGAGATCTCTGGGACTGATATGATAAATAACAGCAGACTAGATTAAGTTTGGTCTAAACTCCTGAGGTTCAGGAGCCATTGCACATAAATGTAGAAAGTATTAGAACACAAAGGAGGGGAAGTATATTTTTTTGGTAACGATATCAGATCACATCCTGTTCTTTAGCAGAACAATTTGACAGAAAATCAAGAATGATTTTTTCAGTTCCTCTGATGCAAAGGGACAGATAGATAGTTAAAAACCAAACATAATGGCAAAATATTACATCATATAATTTTTACTGTTGCATCCATTTTCCTGTGGAGGTGAAGACTGACAAAAAATAAATAAAACATTAGAAGATAGGTGAAGTCCTTCAGGCTTGAAAAATTGTCAATGCCCTATATCTGAACCTTCAACTGCTCCAAGCTGAGAAGAAAATTAGTGAGAGATGTCAAATTCATTAAATATTAAATTAAATATATTTAGTCTTGCAATAGTTAGGTGTGTAAATTTGTCTATGAGAGAAATAAAGTGAAAAGGTGATCTATGTATTTATCTCAGCTTTGTTAAACCATGCTTAATAATTCATTAATGCTATCTATATTTTTCAGCGCATCAGACTGCAGTGGGTCCACTGCCTCCATTTAAAGGGCGTAGAGGTCTCGGAAAACAGTGCTCTATGGCAATCTACAGACAAGATCCGTGCAACCCTGCAGATCAGTCAGACCCTCAGCCTGGCATTATCAGAGGCAGTCTTCCTCTGGAGCTGAAAGGTAACCCACCTGTGATTTATTGAGGCCTAAAAATGCTATCTTGTTTGATAACCATGCTATAAGCCACAGACGTTTTTATAATTCCAATTTTTAATATATGTTTAAAAAAATAACAAGATTTAATTATTAATTATATTTACTTAAATGTTTAACATTGGCAAAACAAGCTATTTGCTGCTATTACTTTTGGTATAGCAGTCAATATATGCAGTCATTTACTTAACAATTTCTTAAAAATCTTAATTTCAAGAAAAAGCATTTATATTAGAAAAAAAGAAGTCATAGAAGTCTCTGCCTATATTTTTTTTTTTAAGTGAAGACACTCAAGGCACCTTGGCAATAAATATTAACAGTTTCAATGATGAAATGAAATGATGAAATTTGTGTAAGTGTTAAAACCCAACACACTAACATGAGCTTGACATTTGAATTATAGTAAGCACTACTGTCAAAGCTGCGGATGGACAAATTTATTTAGCACCTTTGAGATTTGGTTAAGCAATTAAATGTCAGTGAGACTGCAATACAAAAACCAAAAGTACAATCCTCCTTTCTGATATTATTCTTTGTCCCCTTGCTAACTTCACTGCACGTGTTTTTCAGAATGTCAAAAAGATGGAGTCCTAGGCACCTTAATCATGGGTCCTGCTGGGGAAATCATATGCTTGTCTTTCTGGGATCCCTTAACTGACACAGAGGACCACCCAGCTCTGGAGGATGCCATGAGAGAACATGGTAATAAAGTGTTTTACTGGCTTTTACCTTCTGCCCACAGACCACAGAAAAGTCAGCACTATGGTTAAAGGTGCTCCGAAATAAAAGAGGTACATAACTTAAACATCATAATCTCACCTTAATCTCACCATATCCTATAATCTGTCTAAATGTAATACGAGATCCAGTCACAGTCATTCTATGGAGCATTAGGTTAAGAACAGTGATGCTAAGAAGGTCAGGAAGTCAATTTAAACAAAGTAAAAAAAAAAAAGCAGACTATGAAATCAGTAAAGAAATAAAACGAAAGAAGAGGTTGAAAAAATAATGACTTTTGTTAAAATGTCTTTATATTTTTTCAAGTTGTCAGGATGATGACTTCTGAAGGTGTTTTGGAAGAGTCATGGACCATCTTAGACCAAGTAGAAGCACAGGCTACACAAACAGGTCAGTATCTGTCCAAACAGAACCATATAGAAAATGTTATTATCCTCGTCCTAGACACTGAATATGAATGGATTTATTCACTGATTGTTTGCAGTTGCATTTAACGTGGTATTCATGAAAATCCAGTTCTGCTCGAGTGCTCCTGAAATTCTACATACATTTATACTAAAGAACTCTCACTAATGTGGAAATGTAAACCCTGAAATGACTGATTTTAAATGGTAAAATTGGCAATGGGCTGCTGGTTCACGAGCTATGCCTTTGAAGGAGTATTTGCGGGGGTCACAATGTTTATATCAGTTGTTATTAGTTAATAGTTATTGTACTTTATCAATGTAACACCTCTGATTATGAAGAAAATGAGCATTAGTTAATCTTTCAAAATCTGGCACGAGGCTGAAGTTCATTTGGCCTTAAAAACATTCCAAAATAAAGATAACTTTACTAAAAGATTTATAAATGCTAGAATTACAATGCACAAAGGAATTGTTTAAAAAGCACTCTACAATTTTGGCAGAAGTGTAAATGGACTGGACTCTTGCATACACAGTAGATTTGCTCATAACAGCTGTTTTATTGCTTATACAGATTTTACATATTTTGCTCGATGTCAAGGCCCTCGATTGCAACATGAATTCAAACAAGTAGTCTAAAACTAAAGAATACTATACCCACATGCATACAGCACTCCTCCCCCAAGTCATGAATGCACCACATCTGGTAGTGTTTTGCAGCAGTGAGGTATCCCGGCCGGAGAAACGTGATCTCCTTCCAGGAGTCTGTGTGACTGACAGAGGCTGTGTTTTCTCAAGCCGACCTCTGGAGCTGCTCTGTTTCCTTTATCCTGTCACTGGTCAGAAACTGAACCCCCTCACCAAACCTACTTTAACTCACCCACCCAACCCCCCAACCCTTTTTCATTCTTTCCTCTATCCATGCTGTAGTCTCCACCGATTCTCCCCCTTTCCCCCTGAAAATTGGGCCTCGAGAGAAAAAGGCACTGTCTAAATAAAGATTCTTTAGGCAAATGCCCAAAACGGGCTACATGGCCCTGAGCAATGCAATCCTTCTATAGGCTATATATATAACATCTAGCTCAAGTGCTTATGTGGACATGTATGGAGAAATAGTCTTTAGCTGTCCTGTTTGGCAAAATTCAGACTGGTAATAAGCTTGAAAAACACTTGTGATTTCAATTTTAAAAGAAAGGTATTAGATTTAGCGAATGCTTAGATAAATCACTCGATCACAGTTGCACACTATTACTTACATTCACAAGGATCACTGCTGTAGACAGCTTTGGATGCTAACTGTTAGTCTGAAGCCAATAAGTGTGTCCTTAAAATTACCAGAGGATACTTTAGACTTGGCTGTCATGACACTGACAACGTGCTAACAAGTTCATAACCAAAAATAGCCAGTGGTGTAGCAGAGTCGACACATAGTTATCTGAGGCATATGGAATGCCAGAACTGTTGGCGTATGTTATGGATATCTTACTATGAGTGAACCGATGAGAGAAAAACATGTTCAAAAGATCT
The DNA here is from genome assembly GCF_946808225.1 of Silurus aristotelis. Classification (NCBI taxonomy): domain Eukaryota; kingdom Metazoa; phylum Chordata; class Actinopteri; order Siluriformes; family Siluridae; genus Silurus; species Silurus aristotelis. The sequence goes on along the minus strand of NC_139576.1, from coordinate 23,288,453 downwards.
TATAGATCTTAGATATATTTGAGGTTAAAATGAGCATGCATGGCTCAGGCTGATCAACAGGGTTGATATAATCTTACTGAATAATAGATCACTGAATTAAACTATTATTATTAGTTATGCCTAATGGTGCATATCATTTTACATTGTTTCAGTATGTAATCAGCGTCTCCAAAAAATCTAGGGTCATATAAAAACATTTAAAGCATCTACTATTCTCTAGTGGGCAGGATTTCTTCTTAGCCTGTCCTTAAATCGATTTAAAAAAATTCTATACAATTCAAAAACATGTAGTAGTGCAGTAAGAATTGATCGTAGTCTGAGATAGATGAAATGTTTTATCGAATGTATGGAGTTTCTATGTGCTTTTATAGGATGAATCAGAAATTCACTCTCTTTTGCAGTCTCAGACTGAACTCATATGCCAGTCCTCAATTTCATCACTACATACATCTTGCTAATACAGACCAGCATATGAAGAGAAGCATGTAACCTGATACTGTGCGTTCACTGACAACACGTTTTAAAATGATTACCCACATCATTAATCTTAGCTGGTTTAAAACTTTAAATCACCCTGCACTGTTAAGAGCGACAGAAATAACATTTAAACAGCTCGACTTTTTTGGCTTGAGTCTGATAGGGGAGGAAAGGTGTGAAATAAAAGTGCCACTTCAGGTTAAAGCGATATGTGGTGGCCTACATTCCATGTTGCATGGACGCTTACTGAGGGGTCCAGCAAGGGTAGAGAGGTTCACAGAATAAGAAATAGAGAGAGATTTGACATGCAAGAAAGAAAAAATATTGAGAGTGAAAAAATGGATAAGAACTAGGAGTGATTAAGTGAATGAGGGAGTGAGTGGATGAGTGAAGTAAAAAATAAAAAACAGGTAGAGCGAAACAAATAGTGAGAGGTAACGAAGGAAAATCTTAGGAGTGCGAAAGGAAAAGCAGGAGTAGAAGATTAAATGAGTGGAAGTAGAGCGAGACAGGCGAGAGAGACTGAAAATGAGAACGAAAAAGGCAGATTTCTGTTGCCATTAAGGGGGATTTGAGTCATGGCAGATGAATAATTGGAACAGTTGATTGGGCAAGTGTGTGGGATCAGAGAAGCTGTAGCGATGAATGAAGCATGGAGAGACACAGACGTACGTGGTACAACCCAGCTCTCTGGGGTTACTGCTGCACACAACTGAGCAACAACAGAGAAAGGCTGAACTAACCCCCCTCTCCTCCTCCTTTCTCTCTTTCTCCAGTCCCTTTCAGTATATCTTCTTAACACACCCTTTTCCCCTTCTCTCTGACTTCAAAGCGGTCCTGGAACCCATTAAAACAGACAGACTCGTCAAAAAATAAACGGTGCCTCGTTGGTGTAGTGGTGCAGCAGAGCTGGCCCCTGTGTGTCTGTGTGTGCAGGCTGTAAGGTGCAGTCTGCCGTGCTCTGTTGGGTCTGATCTACTGCCCACAGGCATAAAGCAAATACCACCACTCTGTAGCCAAACACTGTTCATGCTCACCATGTCTCCAAGGGCTCGAGACAAAGAGTACATAAACATCTGACATTTTAAAGGGTGTCTGCCTGTGCATGTGTGTGAGAGTCAACGAACAAACAGTAAAAAAAAATAGCCTTGGTCCCTGTGTTACCCATGCAGTATGTCAATTTGACTCCTAAAGGTGTCACCTTTTGTCTAGATACATTTAATGGATGGACAGATGGTTCTATAAAGGCCTGTTTCAATGCAGAACTAAAGTTTTACAGTTTAAAAACAATTTAGCCATTGTTATATCGTCGCTCTCTTTGATTAGGATAAAATACTAGGCGATGATAATGTTGTCAGGGTTCATTTTAAAACTCCCTCTAGTGGAATGAAGCTTTATGGATGACTTGCCAGCCCGGTGGTAACAAACATCATAATAGCCATATGCGGCTGATTTCAAAGCCCACAAGGCTCACTTTAGTGAGTGTGTGTCTATCAGCACTGCTGCAGGAATGTGCAGTGTTTGGGGTTCTGTAAAGTGAGACCTCACCGGTCACACAGGTCAGATTTTCGGTTAGATACACTTTCAACAGAGCGTTATGGTTCTCTTTTGTCTCGTGCCAACTGCATACAACATGGCATTGTTTTAAACAAAATAAAAAAAAAAAAACACTTCTCTTTAATTTAAAAGCATAAGAATTGTTGCCTGCTTATTTCAAGTGGTATATCAGGTATATCAGTGTTAAATTACAGCTGCAGTGCAAAAGAATACTCACATTGTCTTTTCAATTGTTAGAAATAGTCAAGTTATGAGTACATAAGTAATGCACATTTTGTTTTTAATTAAACATATAATCCAGGTTTACATGTTATGTCCGTTGCATTGTGTGCAATTATAATGGATAATAATAGTGCACCTTTCCCCGTACTGATGAAGAATTCAATTAATTAGAGAAATCCCATTATTTAGGATTCATTGTTTTAGAGCCTTTATGCAGCTCATCCTTTAGTAGATTACTACCTTTTACTTTTTTAAGATTATAATTAAGATATTTGTGTTACCAATGTAGTAATAAACCTCACAGCAACCACAGAGTATGTAGTTAGTAAAAAATTTGGAAAGCCTGCATAAGAACAGATTTATTTGTCATGCCTGTTTCATCCATGTAAGAATATGGCTGCAGTTTTGTATAAACGTTAAAAATTCATACATTTTACTGATTAGAATTGGTCGAATGCTCTTCAACTTCCACTGACACCATTCATTTCAAGTAAACAGGGTTTTATTCCTTTGTTGTTTTCAGTACAGAGAAATGCATTTAAGTTCTTGTCAGTGGTAATCGCACAGACACTGCAGAGACAGTGTGTAGAGATGTGCAGCCATGTATCCAAGTAAAGTCCAGACAATCATGCATCTGTTTTCTTCTTACAGGAGGACTGAATGACAGAGAAGTGGGGGCTATGCAAGGTCACAAGAATCAAGCCAGCACTAAGCAAGAGGTACAAGTTTGAACTAAACACCCTGCTGCACCTGCACAGCTCAAAAAAAAAAATCCTAGTGTATTTACTCAAACCATGATGTCTCAGCATGTTAAGTAACTGTAGCAGCACTAAGAAATAAACACTTAATAAAATCTGGGCTTTAAATAAACCAAGGCTCGTGTCTTAACAGAGTCCAGTGTACTGTTGCCAAGCAAAGTTTATGATGCATAGATCTTCATGTAACTGAAAGAAAAGAAGAAGACCTGCCAGCTAAACTAAGATATGGGTTAAATGCTTTAATGGTGTTATGGAAGTTCACAATACACATATGATTGCCATCATGCTGGGTGTCTGTGTTTATGGTTTTGAAGGTCATACCTCGATCTGATGAATATATCACAGTGGAGGAGATTGAGGAATGTTCTGGCACCGATGGGAGGAGAGTCAGGAGGAAAGCTCAGGTGAGGCTTAATTCAGATTTCCTTTTCCCCCCATAAACATTGAGCATGTTTTCAAGCTCTGCCACTGGCATTCATATAAATGTTTTAATTTGTCATCCTAAAATAAAAATAGAAAAAATGTGATTAATCAAAACACTGTCCCTGTACACGGTAAATAAAGACATTTAATAAAGACATGGTGTGACAAGGTTGGTTTGGAAAAATTCAAGTGGCCAATACAGAACCCTGACCTAAACCTCAACCCCACTGAACTGGAACACTGACTGTACTCGGACCTCGTCATCTGACATCATTGCCTGACCTCTGCTCTTGTCGCTGAATGAATACAATTAGGCACAGCCCTGCTCCAAACTCTGATGGAAACTCCCCAAAAAGTGTGGAAATGATTATAACAAAAAAACGGAAATCGATCTGTAATGTTTAAAAAGTCTATGAATGTGGTGGTTCGGTGTACAGAAACGTTTGGCTGTATACATAATATGCCACCAATAGTTTCATTCTCGTATGGCCAAAGTAATGCAGTAGACAAAATAACAAAAAAAATGTCTGGTGTTTTTTTTATATACAAAGACCTACGATAGGACAGTGTAATAAGATCGTTAGAAGACTGGTTTATGTCATGTTGTTTCACTTAACTGCGATTCCTTACAAGTAACAGGCAGATCCTGCTCACATGACTTTCTGCATAAATCCCCATAACCTTTTCATTACCATCATCAAGTCAGATTTTATTTAAAATACTTATTAATCTCAATAACAAGCTAATTGTTTATTACTTTTTTTATGCCACCGGTGAGCTGTTTTTTTCTCATGTCAACACAAAGGCACTTTCTATTTAACAAAAATAAAACATGAAGAATAAAAGTACCCACCACACCTCATTTCACCTGTATAGTGCACACACCATGCTTCCTCATCTGGTCTAATACAATTGTATCCTGTTTAATCTCATGATTTCTTCCCAGGCTTTTGTACCTGAGCGAAGAAAAGAGAAGACAAACAACTGTACAGAAAGTCAGGCCTACAGCAGCGGTAAGTACAACATTAGCCAAAACAAAAAATGCCTTTCTCTGGATTTCCAGTATTTCCAAATTTAAGACCAAACCTTTCAGTGTTTAGGATTCAAGTATGGGCTAGTAATGGCAAGTAATGACAGATCCAGTGGTTCAATTCTAATCCTGGTTTACAGCCTGTGTGGAGTTTCACTCGCCATGTTCGTGTCAGTTTTCCCTGGGTTCTCTGGTTTCATCCCACCTTCCCAAAAGCATGCCAGTAGGAGGATTGGCAGCTTAGAATTTCCCTAGTGATTGAGTGTGTGTGAATGTGTGTGAGTGCATGGTGCCTTGTAATGAACTGGCATGCCACCCAGGGAGCTTTCCTGCTTCACAGGCACTGCCTCACAACCACCACAACTCTATATGAAGACAAATTAATGAATAATATTTAAAGAATGTGTATATAAAGTATATGAGAAGCTATTGTGTTGTTAAAGTGTGAATTTAGATCTAACTTTTTTTAAATAATAAATAATGGGATTGCACCAAGCACTATAGTCTAGTGTATAGTCTATGACTAAAACTTAGTCATTTTGCCATCGGAATGATAGGAACAAAGAGATTAATGTGTTTGAAATCTCTAAAAAGGTATAAAAATATCACACAATAAACTATAATAAGAGAATGTCAGCTACATATAAAATTTCTGTGATTATATTTGGTTTACAATCCTTTTTTTTTTTTTTAAATGCAACTAGTATCCTCTGTTTAAAACACTAACAAGATTGTATGGTCTGCTAGAGAGGTGTTAAATGACATGACTATTAAAAGACTCTTAAAAGCAGGTGTATTTCACACTCTACTTGTAGGCTATATCTAAAGCTGGTCAACACGTTTAACACAAGCAGTAGTCAACATTAAGTATTTTCAAAATATTTAGCTGGGTCAGTTCTAACTGGACTATAGAGATAAAGAGAAATTTTGATTGCCAGTGCACAATGTTGAAACCTTCATATTTTTTGGACCTACAATCTTTTTTCAGTCTAAAATTAATTGTAAATAACTAAGCGAAGACAGAGGGATTCCATTAAAAAAAGTAAGCTGGACTAATTGCAGATTATTTTGATGTCTAACAGGGGAGTTACACTGTTAATATCTTTTGGAATAACCTATAATTGTAGCTTCCATGTTAATCTGTGGACAAAAGGCTGAATTCCATTTTAAATGCTTTATTAGTAAATCTAAAATACACTACATACTCTAATATCTAATGTCAGGTTAGTTCAATATACATGGATCATGGTTTCCAGCACACTCACTTGACAAATAAAGATTTGTGGTTTTGTTCCTTTAGGGGAAGATATCACTCAACAGACAGGAGGAAGGACACAGGCAAGAGGGAACCCTGGGTCATCACTTAGACCTGTGTCTGCTAGCAGCACTCAAAAAACATCTCTTTCAACCCCCACAGCTGCAGATGAACGTATTGATAAAACAAAACCCCAAAGTCAGACAGATCCGTTTAAAAATACTGCGTGAGTAACACTTTTGAACTTTAGACCATAGTATGGTGGACATCATAATACTTTTTAAACTCTTTTATCTAACGTAATTTGTAAATGTTGTGAATTATGTATAATTACATTACAAATCACACCCACAAATACATAGAAGATAATTATTTCATAGAGGGGCAAGTGGAAGCTTATAAAAAATACCTCATGTCCCCAGTGACTATGATTTACACCTGAGCTTGGGTTACTGATCGCAAAATTTCATATGTTCTCCTTGTCTATGCAAGTTTTCCACAGGTTTCCTGGTTTCCTCCTACCTCCACAAACATCTCAATAGGTGGATTAGCTCCTCTAAATGGCCCCGAGGTGTAAATGAGCATGTGTGTGCATGCCGTCCTGCATTAAAATGGTTTTCCATCGAGAGTGTATTCCTAACTCATGCCCAGAGTTTCTGAAGATGGTGACATGTTTGTATCATTCCAAGAAATGCTAATGAGATACTATTATACCAACCACAGATTTTCAATTATATTCTTTTGTTTAGGCCTGTTCTACTCTTACTAAAGCAAAAGGCAGCATCCAGAGTGTAGTTTATATTACTATCATTCTATTTAATGCAGTAAAAAAATTAACCTTGCTCTCAGTATTCAAATAACTCTATTGAATTTTTTAACTACTATCAGTTTACCTCAACATAGTTTCTACAGTTAATAATAAGTTCTGCTTAAATGTACCCTAAAAAGGAAAAACCTGTTGGAAAGCAAGAACCCCTGACCATTGAAACCTAGGTTTTAAACACAGCAATGTTTTCGGTGCACACACTGAAGGTCAAAACAAAAGGTCAAAGGTCCGGGTGAGTTCAAGCAACATGGCATTGTGGGGTTGAGTCATTAATATCCTGTCTAATTATTATTTACATATCGCTCTCTTCTGTTTCACTTCAGCATCCGGCTCAGTTTCTCTTTCACGGGTAAAGAGATCACTCTTTACCCGTGTGTCAAGTTTCAGCCAAGGCCTCCTGCGAGAAAGCAGGGATTAGAGCTCGCCTCTCCATCTGCCTCCATTCCTTGCTCAGAGCTACATTTTATCCACGTGACAATCCATCACTGTCCACCGGGTGACACTAACTAAGTGTTCTGTGTTGTTTTTTTATATTTTGACAGCAAGTCCAAAAAACCAGGTAAATTAGACAATGCAGAAGATCAGCACATAAGGAATGTGAAGAAGCAAAAGTCTGATCAGCATGGCAGCAGAGGCACACACATTAATTATGCAGAGAAGACAGATGCAGACACAAATGTGGACACAGAGTCACAAGACAACAGTTTTATTGAAGAAACAGCTTCTGGTCTAATGGAAGTGAGTCCTGGTGTAGATTATAGTCTCAACATTGAACAGTGACTATTCCCTTTTATTCTTCATTGTACATTTCTTGTCTTTTGTTCTGCAGAAGAAAAATAAAAAGGCAAGTGGTGAGAAAGCAAAGTCCACAAAGTCACAAAACACAGTGGAAAAAATAAAAAAGAGGTCCAAAGGTCAAGCAGCATTTGTTGTGGGTGAGTTTTGAGTAATAAGTGTAAAACTAATATCTAAAGCCATTCCTGAATATGCCAAATCATGCCCTGGTTTCATCTCAACTCAGGTAAACCGAAGCTGTCGCAGGAAGTAATGCAAGTTGAAAAGAGGAAATACAGTTCAGGGAGACGTGAGAAGACATCAACCAACACACTCTTGAGTGAGTCAGAGGACAAATCAGCAGAAGACTATTCCTGTGGTTCTTCTGAATACGCTACGGATTGTATGGAAAGCAGCCGGTCTTCAACTGTCCAAAAGGACCATGATGCTGGACACAGTCCGGATATTGATCAGGAAAACATCAATAATAAGCAGCATGTAGCAGGACACAGTCTGGAGAGTGAGCAGGTTGCAGTCTCCAGAAAAGGTGGTGAAGATGAAGACATGGATCGGATCTCTGATTTCCACGAGAGAGATGTATCTGCAGTTTCCTCCAGATCCTACATCTCTGCCAAATCGTCCTCAACGAGCACATGGAGCATCCGGCGATCCAGTGCATCATCAGATACGGGCATGTTTAGCCCAATACAACTTCCTAATTTCTTGCCACGTGGCGGCGTCTCAACAAACCAACCTGCATCCAATCCTGCTAGGTCTGAATCAGCAGCTGATGTGGGTATTAGTAAAATGGTTAAAAAAAAAAAAAGAAATAACTGCGGGTCAACATTTTCAGCATAAAAACTATTATGGTCAATTTCTTCTTAAAAAAAATGATTAGGACAATTATTCAAAAATACAAATATTAGATATAATATATAAAGTTCCTTCTAGCTAAGATTGTTAATGAACATAACCTCTTCTGGTCAACATAAAGCTTAACACTTAGTAGCATAATCTTTTTTCTTATCATAGTAATTTAGTCACTTCCTCAACAACCTTTGTTTTATTCTCCAAATTAATAAGGCAACATTCAATTGTAAGCAAGACTTCAAAAAGTAGTCCTTACTGCTAAAGAACTTCCTTTGATCAAACACTTCTTTGATACACTGCTGACACAATAAACTCCTTCTATAAATGTTAGACATCTTCACTGTATAAATGATTACACTTTCTTTTACACACTAACAGCACAGCACTACCACTGTCAGATCTGCTCTTATAGAAAACCTTCTGACCAATTGCAATTGAAAATTCAGCAGAGCTGTGGTATAATTATGATTAAATATGGTCATTAGTGGGTGTGCATGACTCAGGCCATTTCTATCCCCTCAGACTAAGAGCAAAGAAGCAATAAACCAGAGGGAAAGCAGAGTGGCGGCAGCACTGGCCGCAAAGGCCCAACGTCACCGGCTGGAGGTGGAGAGGAAGAGGAAAGAGAAAGCTGAGGAGAAAGAAGAGGAAAGAAAGAGACAGGAGGATAAAGAGCAGACGGAAGAGAGAATGAGGCTGGAGCTGGAGGAGGAGCAGAGACAGAGGGCACAGCAGGCCAGGTTCACCTTTTTATCCAAACTCTGTTATAAGATTCCTATAACAAAATCATAAACGACTTAGAATAAATAACAACTTTTTTTTTTTTTTGTGGTGCATTTCCCAGGTTAAGAAAATACAAAGAAGAAGAAGAGCGACAGAGACAGGCAGAGAGAGAGAAGGAGGGACAAAGGAGTGAGCAGGCTGAGATGGAGAGGGAGAGGAGGAGGCAAGAAGAAATAAGGAACAAGAAGAGATATTTAGAACGACTTCAGAAAGAGAGGAATGAAAAGGAGATGAGAAGAGCAGGTACATTTCATGCACTTAAAGCCGTTTCCAAAGTTTAGCAACTTTATAGTCGAGAGAGAGAGAGAGAGAGAGAGAGAGAGAGAGAGAGAGAGAGAGAGAGAGAGAGAGAGAGAGAGAGAGAGTCACACAGCCATTCAAAATCACAGAAACCTGCAAGTATTCTCAAGATATTACTGAGCAGACTTTCACTTAAACATAACTGCTTCTTTCTTTAAGTCCACTGATTTCCTTTATATCTCTGCCACGTCATTCACACTCACTGTATTATTCTGTTGGTCTGACCTAAGGTTTTTGATTGTTACCTGTTGCAGACACCTTATATAAATGTAAACATTTGGGATTTTTTTTAATACAAATGGAAAAAAAAATTAAAAAGACGTGTTTATATATACGTATATCATATATAAATGTATAATGAGATATTTCATGATAATGAGTACAATTGTGTGGGTTACATAGATAAGTTAAAGCAGCAGTATGAAGAGGAGGAGGTCAGTAAAGAAGAGGAGTATAGGAGATTACAGAAGATGGATGAGAGCGAAAGGCTGGAGTACTTACGCAGATGCCAAAAGGAAGAAGAGGAGAGGAGGAAGGCTGCAGAGGAGAGACGACGAGCAGTGGAGGAAGCAGCCATGTGGGATGAAGAGTTTCATAAGTATTTCAGTCAAAGCAAAGACATCTCAACAATCATTCTGCCATATCATATAGTCTGTATTGTCTTGTATAGTCTACACTAAATATAGAGTGCTATTGTGTCTGTCTTTTCGAGAGTCACCAACTGCTAGAAGCAAATTCCCAGTGTGTGTCAACATACTTGGCTAATAAACCTTATTCTAATTCTAAATGTAAGACCTTATGAAATACAAAGTTTTTTTTTTTAATTTCCAGGCAGATGGCAGAAATGGAGCAAAATCTCCAGTTCCAGAGAGGACTATTTGTTGAGAAAGAGGGTCTGAAACAAAAGCAATGCATATCTCGGCCCTGGGTCTTCTCCTACTTCAGTCGGCTGCGCATTGCAGAGAGTAGCACATAAAATAAAGTTTAATCACATCCATCTGTTTTCAATCTGAACTGCACCTGACCTGAGAGATTTTCCACATGAACAGCTTGACCTTCTAGTTATTTACAGCCTAACAGTGCAGACACAACTGAATGAAGGACAGTAATCAATTATATTTCCCCGAAATGTTATAGCATTTTTTTTACACTTCATGCTTTGAATGTTTTCAATATTACTAGTTACTGTTAATAATCTGACTGACTCTTTGGCCTGTTCAGTATGATTTTTTGTTTGAATAATAGAAAAGATCAATATAATAACATTGATGGCTTTCCATTTTACATCAGGATCGCAAGGGGTCCCTTAGCCATGGGGTCAACAATTTCCTAATTTTGTCTACAAAGGTGAAAGATTCTCAATTATATAAACGGAAATCTAATTTAAAAAAATATTATTTGAGTGGAAATCTAATAGATATATACATACACCTGGCTCTGGAAATGAAAAAAGGAAATGCTTCATCTAATTTTCTTGAATATTTCTACAAGCCTAGCAGAGCTAGCATAAATAAATTAGCTCCCCAAAACATACCAAGTGGTAAAATGGCCCTAGGTGTAAATGTGAGTAAATGCTGCCCTCCAGTGGACCCACCCGGGACTAATACCAGTTTGTCTCTCAGTGTTTCAGTGTATCCTAAACAGATAAAGATGTTATTGAAAGTGAGTGAATGAGTGTTCGTTAGAACATTGGTGGACAGTAACAAAGTAAATGTAATTCGTTACTGTACCTAAGTAGCTTTTAGCGTGAAAACATGTGCCAAATCGAACATGCGGATCATGAATATGGATGATCCTCTGTGGCGACCCCTAATGGGAGAAGCCGAAAGAAACACGAGACCTAAGTAGCTTTTTCACGTATCTGTACTTTGCTGAAGTATTTACATTTAGGGAGACTTTTAATTTAACTTCACAATGTTTTAAAGTTAAATATCTTACTTTTAACTTAACTACATTTTACAAAATCAGTAATTCCTATTTATTTATGAGTGGATAAAAGCACACAGCAAGTCACCAATCAGTGTAGAGCATGTGCTCTGTTTTATACTTGTTTTGTTTGGTGGTATCTACTTATCACCGACATACAGTTTAGTGTCAGTTCAGAGCATTTTGTGAGCAATAAATGATGGAACAAACTCCTGACTCAAACCGGCCACAACATTTGCACGAATGTTTAGTTGAAATCATTTTAATAGATATCAATCAGTGTCTGACTGATAATATCATTCTATCATTAGATTGATGTGCTCAGAGTAACATTAGAGTCTTTTCACATAAACTGAGTTGATTGAGGAGAGAGTCTTGTGACAAAAATAATAATAATAATAATAGGAACATTATAACCATAATAAACCATAGTACATTGGATACTAAATACATTTAAAGGCAAATACTTTTACTTAAGTAATATTTTACATAGTGTATCTCTAAGTTAACTCAACGTCCACCACTGCATTTAAATCTGACTAATTCTGCACAGCATGATAAAATTATTCATTTTAATGCTAAGTTTGGAAATAGGCTTCTGGATTCATTTAATTAAATTTGTACTCTGCAAGGTTTGCTCATCAATCTATAGCATTCATGGCATTTAGCAAACACCATTATACAGAGCGACTTACAATTATTTAATTCAAACAACTGAGCAGTCGAGGGTTAAGGGCCTTGCTCAAGGGCCCAGCAGTGACAGCTTGGGGTTGACTTCCGATCAGAAGTCCAAGAGTCTTAACCACTGAGCTACCACTTCCCATAACGGTCACACTGCAGCAGAAACATTTGTGCACTGGATCTTCTCGTCTATGCTTCCAAACATGATCACAGACTCCTGAAAACCTGGTGCCATAAAGAAAACCAAAAAAAGAACACACTGTGTGGTGGTAATGACAAGCTCAAGTGTGCCCTCTGCTGGACATGAGCCGGAACTTAAACTCTACCACATAGGAAAATCCGTAGTATATATCATAAGCATCTGATGCCACTAAATTCACAGTGGGGGCACAAGAAACCTTCTTTTAACAAACCAGACATGATTAAAAGTTTGAAACACCGAATTATAACATATTTCATAGCAGTCAACTACTGCAGTAAAGCTTGGAATTTTTATTCTAGGTCATACGAAAAAGAAAATGACTTATTTTTGCAAAGACGGCAGTGATCCCTAGTATTAGTCTCTACAGCGTGCCATGATTTTAATGCAGATTTAAACATTTCATAATAAGCAAACAAATAAAATGGACTACAATTACTATGAAAAGTAAAAAAAAAGACTATGAAAAGACAACTGTATGATTACAAATTCAAGAACTTCATACAAATTCAGGACTTTTAAAGACTTAAAAAAAATGTGTGGGTTATTAAACCTGGACACAAAGAGGACAATATACTGTTTAGACTCATAGATTCATATCTGGAACTGAACTTGACATGTCTGAAATCAAACTTCAGCAACACACATAATTACTGCAGCAATGCAGCTTGGTATTAATCCGCAGCTCAAAGAGCTGAAGAGCTGAACAGTCTATGGGGAGAGTATTACTTTGTTCTAAGAGCTCTTTCTTCTAGGTCTTAAAAGATATCTTAAAGCTTTTTAAACCTACTTATAGACAGCAAACACATTAACACGTTCCAGACTACTGTTTGAGATCAGCGCACACAGTCATGATTTATCCCCTGATTTATGATTCATCGTTGAGATATTTGAATCCTGAAAAACACTGCAAGTTACCTGCTAATTTTTCTTTAGGTTGAAGAAAGATTCAATACTTCTTTCAAAACAGAAAGATTCAAAACAGCCACATACGGTGGGTGGCAGGTTCGGTTGGTGAGGGCGACTAGCGGGTGCCAAACACCCAGTGAGTCAGCTACATATGACTCAACCTTCATCTCTAACCATAGTAGGAGTGACCAGTCTTCTGTGCCACATCAAACACATTTCATAAGTAAGTTAGCTGAAAATGAAGCCTCACTGAATATATATTTTAATTTACTGGAGTCATTTTAAAGAATGCTACAGTTATACTGTCTTCCTGTTCTAAAAGCTGTTGCCAAAATAGATGAAAAAAAAATTCCATGAATGTGACTGCAAAACTCTGCAAAAAGGCCCTCTGTGCATCAACGCCCTAGATTTTCTATGCTCAATGGTAAATTGCTTAAAAAGTGTCTGTTGCAAATAAGAAAAATAAAATCTTTGATAAAACCTTTGAGTAAGATGAACCATGCTGTGGAAAAGAATGTGTTTAGAACAGGATAAGTTCAGTGAACATCAGTGTGACTTTGTGTTGTGTATGCGTGTGTGAGATTGACGCACCTTAGAGATCTTTAAAGGGCTTATAAACTGCCAGGATGGAAGCGTAATTACTATCACTTGAGAGATTTTGTTGTGAGCTGTGAGTCTTACGAATGTTTGAATGTAGCATAAAAAAACATTTGGCAGGTGTGCAAGTTTATTAATTGGCAGTGGTTAATGACAATTATAATGTCATGCATTGAAATATTTCACACTACATTGTTGATAATATTTTGCTAGTTACAGTGTACACATGCACCCTTTTAGACCTCAATGCCAGTGTTTTGTACCCAGTGGGATTCACCACTAAGTACAAAGTGCACCAACACATCTGGAAAACACATGATTCAGACTAGTGCTTTAGATCAGCACACTCTGTCATAATTTAGCAATATCTTACTTTTAAATATCTCCTGAAGGATTAAGTTCAAAAGATATTTAAAAAGAATGATTTCCAAAGGTAATCCTGTCAAATATTAGGAGAAAATGTACAGCCCTGAAAAACTGAACAAAAACAAACAAAAAAACTATCACCTATATCCTTTTCCTCACAGTCTCCTACATATTTTCGATTTGGGAAAATACAAATGCCTTCAGAACTGTCTTTTAAAGGAAAACTGGTGAAGCTGACAAGCTCTATTCTTAATGTGAATGGAGCTAATTGCTCATGTGTGTGTTTTTAAATCCATGACTACAGTTGTGCATAATGTACAATATCTCTGTAGGTAACCCAGAATAAATGTTGTTACACATGAGGCTAAATAAGCATTCCATATGGTAAGAAACCCAATTGAAAAAATGTTGACACTAAAATCAAATTACCTCTTGTTTCTCCTCCTCCTCCTTCTCCTCCTCCTCCTCTTCTTGTTCTTTCGGCTTCTCCCATTAGGGGTCGCCACAGCGGATCATCCGTTTCCATACCCACCCGTCCTCTACATCTGCATCTTTCAAACCAACTACCTGCATGTCTTCCCTTGCCACATCCATAAACCTCCTCCTTGGCCTTCCTCTTTTTTTTCTTCCTTCCAGCTCCATCCTCAGCATTCTCCTACAGATATACCCCATGTCCCTTCTTTGCACATGTCCAAACCATCTCAATTTCGCCTCCCTCATCTTGTCTCCAAAATGTGCTGTCCCTCAAATAAACTCATTTCTAATCCTGTCCATCCTCGTCACTCCCAATGAAAATCTCAACATCTTCAGCTCTGCTACCTCCAGCTCCACCTCCTGTCTTTTACTTTATGCCACTGTCTATAAACCCTATAACATCGCAGGTCTCACCACAGTAAAATTCACCTTTCACTCTTGCAGATACCCTTCTATCACTCCTGCCACTCTTCTCCACCCACTCCACCCTGCCTGCAATCTTTTCTTTACTTCTCCAACACACTCTTCATTACGTTGCACTGTTGACCCCAGGTACCTGAACTCCTTCACCTTCTCCACCTCTTCTCCCTGCAACCGCACCACTCCACTGCCCAACCTTTAATTTACACACATGTACTTTGTCTTACTCCTACTGACTTTTATTCCACTTCTCTCCAGCGCGTACCTCCAGCTCTCTAGGCTCTTCTCAACCTGCTCCCTACTCTCATGACAAATAACAATATCATCTGCAAACATCATTGTCCACGGAGACTCCAGTCTGACCTCACCACTGCAAACAGGAAAGGGCTCAGAGCTGATCCTTGAGGCAGTCCAACCACCATCTTGAACCAGAATTCCTTCTGCACACGTCACTGCTGTCACACTGTCCTCATACATGTCCCTGCACCACCCTCACATACTTCTCTGACACACCTGACTTCCTTATTCAATACCACAGCTCCTCTCTCGGCACCCTGTCATACGTTTTCTCTAAATCCACGAACACACAATGCAACTCTTTCTGACCTTCTCCATACTTCTCTATTAACATTCTCAAAGCAAATGCGTCTGTGGTGCTCTTCCTCAACATAAAACCATACTGTTGCTCACAGATGGTCACCTCTACTTTCAGCCTGACTTTTCCACTACTCTTTCCCATAACTTCATGGTGTGACTGATCATCTTTATTCCCCTGTAGTTACTGCTCCCTTATTCTTAAAGACCGATACCAGCACACTCCTTCTCTATTCCTCAGGCATCTTCTTACCTTCCAAATGTTGTTAAACAATCTTGTTAAAAACTCCACTGCCATCTCTCATAAACATCTCCATGCTTCTACTGGTTTGTCATCTGGTCCAACCGACTTTCCACTCTTCGTCCTCTTCATCTGCTCTCACGTCCTTCTTACTAATTCTATCCACTTCCTGCTTCACCATCTCCACACCATCCAACATTTTCTCTCTCTCATTTTCCTCGTTCATCAGCTGTTTAAAATACTCCCTTCATCTTCTCAACACACTCTCCTCACTATTCAACACATTTCCATCCCTATCCTATATTGCTTTAACCTACACATCCTTCCCAGCTCTGTCCCTCTGCCTGGCCAATCAGTACAAATCATTTTCTCCTTCTTTAGTGTCCATCCTCTCATATAGCGCCTTGGCTTTTGCCAGATCCCTCTTCACCTGCTGCTTCATCTCCTTGTACTCCTGACTACTTTTCTCATCTCTCAGCTGATCCCAATTATGTTTCAACAACCCCTTTCTCCTTATGCCCCCCTGCACTTCCTCATTCCACCACCATGTCTCTTTGTCTTTCTTTCTCTTTCCAAATGTCACACAAAGTACCTTTCTAGCTGTCTCCTTTATCACTTCTGAAGTAGCCCAATCATCCTGCACCTCTTCACCACCACCCTGTCTGACCTCTTCTCTGAATCTCACATTACAGACTTCTTCCTTCAGTTTCTACCATTTTATTCTTCTTTCAGTCCTCACTCTCCTCCTCCTCTTCTTCTTCACCTCAAAACCATTTTACAGACCACCATCCGATGCTGTCTAGCTACACTGTCCCCTGCCAACACATTACAGTCTCCAATCTCCTTCAGGTTACATCTCCTACATAGAACAAAGTCCACCTGTGTGCACCTTCCTCCACTCTTATACATTACCCAATGCTCCTCCTTCTTCTTAAAATACGTATTCACCACTGCCATTTCCATTAGCAAAATTTACCACCATCTGTCCTTCTACATTCCTCTCCTTAAGGCTATACCTACCCATCACCTCATCACCTCTGTTCCCTTTACCAACATGGCCATTAAAGTCTGCTCCAATCACCAATCGTTCATTCCTAGGTACACCTTCTACCACTTCATCTAACTCACTCCAGAATTTTTCCTTCTCCTCCATCTCACAGCCAACTTGTGGAGTTGTAGGCACTGATGAAATTTTTATTTTTGTGCTAATTTTTATTTTATTTTTTTTACCAAAGCTATCCTTGATGCACCAGCAAAAAAAGCAAAGAAGTAAACTTTTGACACAACTGATGACTGTTAGATGATCAATTACGTTCGAGATTCGAGGGGACTTGTGTGCATTTATGACCATACCACTTCTTATGACCTCACTGCTCCTATAAACTTAAACCTCTAACAAATAACCACAAAACCTAAAAATGCTGTACAACACATTAAGATATACTGTTATGCCTCTACACACTGCACTTTTGGCACTTAACAGCCTAATAGGAGAAGCTGGTCTGAATCAGGTCTGACTCCAAACTATGGGCTTTGTAGTGAGGGAATCTTGGACATATTAAACTAATATTTTAACAGAATGTTGCATTTTGGAAAGCCTTAGAGTAAACAAACTACTAAGTTTGGCAGACACAATGCTTTATATTTGGAGATAGATTAATGTTTTCTGTGATTCTGTTTAATAATTGTATCAAAAGTATCTTGATTATATTCTTTTTAAAGAGTCCTCAGAAAACCACAAATCTAGCTGTCAGCACTGCAGTGCTATTCTGCATTCCACGTTAGGTAAAAATACAGCTTGATACAAGGTCTGAGTTAAAATCACAGTTGATCCTTTAGCTCAATTTGAGAAGTCTGACAAATAAGTGATTGGTTATGATTTCTGATTCTTCTGTCTGCCTCTGGGCAGGAAACCTGTCTCAGCATTCCGCTAATTGAAAACAGGAAAAGACTGGTGAAGGCACTGGGCCTGAAGAAGTAGGATTGGTGTCGAGGACTGTGTTTGACCAGCTGATCCTTTGTCAGGTCTAAACTAACAGCCAAGCATCTGAGCTTAGCCTGTAACAATGAGGTTTTGCACGCTCTGGGTGAAGGGAAAAAGTGAGGAATCTGGGCCTGTAATCCCAGGCTGGGAGTGAAGCCTGTCCCCCAATGGTCCATGGGCACGGAGATCAGAAAACGAACAGCTCAAAGGGGAGCTCTGGGACGTGGAGACGAGTAGTCTAACACATGTCTCACATCCTCAGACAATGCAATTTGAGGGGAAAAAGATCTGGGTCTATTTTCAACATAAAAGCTGGAGTGAGAGATGGACAAGGGGATTGTGGGTGTGTGTGTGTGTGTGTGTGTGTGTGTGTGTGTGTGTGTGTGTGTGTGCATGCATGTGTAAAGCCATTAGTGCAAATGCTCTGCAAGTATGTGAACTATATAGCTCCTATGGATTCTCACAAAAGCAGATTGTTGTTGGAACATATCAAAAATGAGAGGGATCCTGGTCTATTCATTTAAACCCCTTGCTGTGCTAATCACATGCCACTTCCAATTATATGAGCTGTTTTTAAATAGCCTGCCTGGCCTCCTTCCTGAACGTTTCTTATAGGCACACAAGACTGGCCGAGCCTGCGACCTGTGCATCAATGGATTCCACTTAAATCTATCCCATCCCCCAACTCACTCATCGTTGTGTTTCTGTATGAGCATTATATACAATCTGTTATAAATAGTGTTAGACTCAGTGTGATTTGGATTGTGCTAGCTGAAGTAAAAATGTAATAATTGATCTGCAAGATGCAGAAATTGTCCCTGTTAGAGACTTAGATAATGGCCTCTCATAAAATAAAGACTATCTGTGAATGCTAGCATAAAACTACAGAGTCACATGGGGAGAAAGTCCCTGTTTGGACAAGGTCTCTTCTCTGTCCTCCGTGTGAACAGTTTTTCTCCACGTATACAAAAAAATGTATATGGGCTGACTGCTAGACATTGGCAGAAAAGCATGCGAACTGCAAAATTTCAAACACATTTCACCCAAATGCTTGTAACACATTCAGTCTGTGGTGAGAGCCATGAGAGGCTTTACCCATATGAACTCTGTAACACTGTAGATAAATCATTACAAGAGATATTGATTCAGCAGCTGTATGATGACTAGAGACTAAAAATCTAAAGACTTTAAAGGCATCTAGGAGAACATACATTTTTGATATTACACACCCTCCATTATATACCAAAAGTCTCTGTACATAGGGCATAATGCATGCCAAACCCACACCAGTTGTGCCCTCAGTAGTTGATGTTCCTGGACTTTCACATTTCTCAGCTGGTGCTCAACATCCTCTTCTTTTGCTTCTTCTTCTTTTTCTTCTTCTTCCTCCGGCTGCTCCCATTAGGGGTCGCCACAGCGGATCATCGGTCTCCATACCCTCCCTGTCCTCAACATCTGCCTCTTTCAAACCAACTACATGAATGTCTTCCCTCACCACATCCATAAACCTCCTCCGTGGTCTTCCTCTTTTCCTACTTCCTGGTGGCTCCATCCTCAGCATTCTCCTACTGATATACCCCATGTCCCTCCTCTGCATATGTCCAAACCATCTCAATCTTGCCTCCCTTACCTTGTCTTGATGCTGTCTAGCTACCGATGCTGTCTATCCGATGCTGTCTAGTTAGACTGTCCCCTGCCAACACCTTACAGTCTCCAATCTCCCTCAGGTTGCATTTCCTACATAGAACATAATTCACCTGTGTGCACCCGAACCTCCACTCTCCACTTCTTTTTTCCCTGCTGTCTCTGTAGACGTCTCCCTCCTCTCCTTCTCCTCCTTCGGCCAACAGTAGCCCAATTTCCACCGGTACCCTGTTGGCTGACGAAACCTGTGGTAGTCGTTGGAAACCCGGGCCTTGACCGATCCGGTATGAAATTCTTTTTTCGTGATCCGCATATTTGATTTGGCACATGTTTTACGCTGGATGCCCTTCCTAACACAACCCTCCTCATTTGGAGCAACAATGTCATAGGTGAAGTGTTTTCGTCAAAATTCATTGCAATCTTGTCACAGCATCATTCAAGCATGAGAATTCTTTCAAATTAAAAACCGGTAACAACAACAATATTACATTGTAACATATATATATATATATATATATATATATATATATATATATATATATATATATATATATATATATATATATATATATATATATATATACAGTATCACATCGGATTTTAAATGAAACAACTGAGATTTGAATGGCACACTTTCAGGTTTAATTAGAGGGGTTGAACAAAAATATCCTACAAAACATTTAGGAATTGCAACCATTTTATTAACAACAAATTTGGACAAATAAACATTACTGTAAATTAAATGTTGATTTTTAAAACTTTGTTAAGAATCCGTTGGAGGCTTGAACCTATGGAATTCACCAAACACTGGGTTTACTTCTTTGTGATGCTTTTCAGGCCATTCTACAGCTGTCTTCATTTGTTGCTTGTTTTTGTCTTAAGCAAGTAAAATGCATACTCAATTGGGTTAAGGTCTAGTGATTGACTTGTCCATTGAAGAATATTTTACTTCTTTGCCTTATAAAACTCCTGGGTTGCTTTAGCAGTATGTTTTAGGTAATTGTCTATCTGTACTGTGAAGCGCCGTCCAATCAACTTTTGATTCAATATTTGGCTAAATTTGAGCAGAAAGTATACCCCTATAGACTTTAGAATTCATCCAGCTGCTTCTGTCACATCATCAACAAACACTATTGACTATTATATGGCCATTGCAAGCCATGCATGCCCATGTCATCACATTGCCTCCACCATGTTTTACAGAGGATGTGGTGTTCTTTGAATCATGAGCTGTTCCAAGCCTTTTCCATACTTTCTTTTTCCCCATAATTCTGGTACAGGTTGATCTTAGTTTTATCTGTCCAAAGAATGCTGTTTTAGTACTGGGCCAGCTTCTTTAGATGTTTTTTTGGCACAGTCTAATCTAGCCTTTCTATTTTTGAGGCTGATTAATGGTTTGCACCTTGTGGTGAACCCTCCGAATTTGCTCCCACGAAGTCTACTCTTTATGGTAGACTTAGATACTGATACACCTACTTCCTGCAGTGTTCTTCACTTTGGTGAATGTTGTGAAGGAGTTTTTCTTCACCATGGAAAGGGTTCTGCGATCATCCACCACTTTCTGTCTAATGCGGACGTCCGGGCCTTTTTAAGTTCCCGAGCTCACTTATGTGCTCTTTTTTCTTAGAATGTTCCAAACTGTTGATTTAGCCACTCTAAACATTTCTGCTATCTCTGTGATGGATTTCTTCTGTTTTATCATCCTAACAATAGTCTGTTTCACTTCCACTGAGAGTTCTTTTGACCGCATGTTTCCAAACAGGAAAGCCACACCTGGAATCCATCCCAGACCTTTTATCTGCTCAATTGATAATGGATTAATGAGGGAACAGCCCAAATAATCAGACATTAAAACATATACGTCGTTGTCATTATAAAATTATGACCGGTGAAGTGAATGACACTGATGATCTCTTTATCATGGCAACTGTTAGTGGGTGGGATGTGTGCATCATGGTGGATTTTGGTGCTTGGTTTGAGACTTGGCACATCAGTAAAACAAATGTTTGGTGATTAAAAATTATTTTTAGTTGGAGTTCTTTTTCTTTTTTTTTATGTCTGAGTAAAGAAATGAATAAATGTGTGTTGGAGGTTTTTATTTTTGCCTCTTTTATATATATATATATATATATTTTTAATAAAAATGGTAAAACAGAAATCTGCGCTGCATTAATTGCACGTTGATACAATTTAAAATTAAATAAATCAGATACACATACACACAGTATCATACAAAAGTGAGTACACCCTTCACATTTCAGCCAACATTTTCGTATTTCGTCTCAAGAAACAATACTATAGAAATAAAACTTGGATTTCTTTTTTTTTTTAGTAGTCAATATGCAGCTTGTTTCGAAGTACAGATTTACTGTCCTTTAAAAATAACTCAACATACAGCCTTTATTTTCAAAATGGCTGGTAACAAAAGTGAGTACACCCTATTTGATAAAAGCTGTACGTTGTGTAACGTTTTCTAAGACAAACTGTCCAAGAGCATAAATTACTGGAACCACCTGATGCCCTGGTGAGGAGCACCAAGAAAATTGTGCCTTGCCTACAGTTAAGCATGGTGGTGGTAGCATCGTGGTCTGGGGCTGCATGAGTGCTGCTGGTACTGGGGAGATGAGGTTCATTGAGGGAATTGAGGTTCATATTCCAATGTGTACTGTGTCATTCTGAAGTAGAACATGATGCACTACTTTCAAAAACTTGGCCCCAAACACACCGCCAAGATGACAACTGCCTCACTGAGAAAGCTGAATGTGAATGTGATGGAGTGGCAAAGTATATCACCAGACCTGAACAACCTGTGCCCAGGAATTTCATGCCCAGGAGGATTAAGACAATGCGAGATAACAATGGTGCTCACACAAAATATAGACTCACATTTGTTGCTAGTTATTTTGACAATAATGGCTGTATGTTGTTATTGCCAGAGGACAGTAAATCTGTACTGCTAAACAAGCTGCACATTGACTCCTCTAAAATCTAAAGTTTCATTTCTATAACATTCTCCCTTGAAAAGATATTCTAAAATGGTTGCTGAAATGTGAGCTGGTTAATTTTGGTAAAAATAGTTGCTTACTCTTTTGTGTGTTATATACATTACATGTATATAATACACACACACACACACACACACACACACACACACACACACACACACACACACACACACAGCAATATATACAGAGATGCAGTTTTTTGCTCTCAAGAGAACAAAACATTCAAAAACTTTTTTTTCTAACTTACTAGTAAATTTTTTGTACAGTCAAAAAATGATGACAAAGCCAGCACAGATGTAATGGAGAAAGTAAACAATGACTTGAAAATTTGGCAGCTGAAGTGTTTGAGCGAAGAGGACAGTTAGAGTTGAGAGAGCTGAACAGCCTCAAGCACTAAATCACTACTGCATCAATCTCTTTAAGTAGAGATGAAGCAAAGGTGAATTCCTACTGGCACCTATTGGCCAGTAGTTAAATGAAATTGTGCAAAATAGACCATGTTGATAAAATTTTTTTTTTTTTTTAAAGCTAACTCAGACTTTCATCTAGTACACTTCTGAGTTATAAACATTTATGTGCCAACATTCATAAGCACACTCTTGTACGTAGCTCTGGACAAGGGCGTCTGCTAAATGGCGCAAATGGAAATGTGTCAGGATTTTTCCTTGTCCTACAAAACCCTCTCTGTAGTTCCACTAGGTGGCGGGTATGAGTTCTTTTGGAAACATGCTGGAAGGCTTATGTTTGTCTTTATAAAGCTGCGTGCCAAAAGAAACAGGCTTACATGACTTGAGATTTCTACACATTTCAGGGTCACAGCTACATCTCTAATGATCCTGTTCAACATTTTTGGAATGTTTTTGGATTTTTTCAGATGAGCACATTTGACATGTAATCATGTTTCATATAATTTAATAAAGCCAAGATTATTTTCTGGTCATTGAAAAACACATTAATCTCCACCC
This sequence comes from Silurus aristotelis, assembly GCF_946808225.1. Lineage (NCBI taxonomy): Eukaryota > Metazoa > Chordata > Actinopteri > Siluriformes > Siluridae > Silurus > Silurus aristotelis. The sequence continues at coordinate 23,265,173 of NC_139576.1, read as the reverse complement.
AGCTGGACGTCAACCAGTAAAAAAAAAAAAAGAAAGAAAAAAAGAAAAACACCACCACCTCTTATTTTGTATTTGGAGCAGCTGCAACTTTATTATTTTCTTTTTCTGTTTTTGAATTACATACAGCCAGAGGAACATTATGGAGTACATGAACTGTATGGGAATAAAATGAGAAAAAAAACAAAAAAAAAAACAGAACAGACAGACAGACATCTCACACACAGTAAGAGATCAGAGGCCTACAACAGCAGTGTTTAAGCCGTGTCTGAGCAGACCTAAATGTGCAACCTGAAAAGAACTCTCTAAAACACGAGTCTAATCTGATCATCTTGTCTACTTTCCTCAAAACGTTGTACGAGCGTGTAAATGTGACTAGGTCATGTAGGACACTTTCATTCTCCACATTCTTTCAAGCTAACAAAATCCACTAATTAGGAAGAGAAAAGGAAGGCCACCATTCTTATAAAAATGCATTAAAATTGTCTCTACACTGAGCATACTCTCTACTTAAATATAGGCACGTATACTAAGCAGATAAATCATAAAATTTTCCAAAAACAGAGAACTGTTAATATTTTGTTGTTGTTGGGAAGAGCTTAATGTTCGTACATTCCTGAGTACAGACCTACAGTGATAACCATCAGCTGATTTCAGATGATTAAGACCTTGAAATTGTTAAAAATGGTGTTCAAAGCTATAAGCCACGAGGAACCTAATTGATCTGCAACACTGGCAAAAAGTGCGACTTTTTTTTTCTTTTTCAAGTTCATTATTTTATTTAAAGCACAAAATAATACCTTAACAGTTGCAAACAAAACAGAAACAAACAAAAAAAAACGGACCCCAATACTACAGAAATGTGTTGGGCTCCACCCAAAATCTTAAGCCCAAACCCAACAAACAAGGGAATGAGCGAAGGTCGGAAACCAAGCCACTAGTGCGACGTACTGAAGCAGGCACTCCACGGCTTTGGTCTTCGTTAGAACATTACACAGGTTTGAGCCTGATGATTTTTTTTCCCTTTCTTTTCTAGTTTACTGATACTGCGGAATAGTAAACGGTCTTGGAATTGTTCTTCACTCTTCCTCCTGACTTCAACAGCAGCCATTTTCTTTGGACAGGATTACAGAGTGATCCTAACAGCCTGTTCTTATTGCCTTTCAGCCATGAGTTGCTTATTACAACATAAACCACAATACAAAATAAAATGCCTACAGCATATATGAGAACATAAATGAGACACTTGGAAAGCAGTGTTAATTATTACAGTCAGCTCTGTGACACTGAGGAAAAGAGACTTGACCAAAAAGCAGGGAGTGACAGGAAATTATTATAATTTTACAAGTTTTTGGAATTGGTTTTGTTTTTCCATCATCTCTGAGAGACCTGAAAACTCAAAGCTGGTAGATCGCATGCAGAAGTGTGAACTGTGCACTGAAGGTACAACTGTTACCTTCTTAAACGTGATGACATTATACTGCATTTTTATTCTTATGTTAACATGATCTGCACAAAGCATCCTGGATATAAATGCAGATTTTCTGATCACACACACAAAGCATTTTGGACTATATTATTAAAACTCATTGTAAATTGACATTGAAAATCCTATACAGTTTAATCGCAGTCTGATCATAACTGCTAACGAAATACAGTTGAAATCAAAGTCCCGTGACATTAAATTATCCTTGTGATGCAATTTCATATTCCAGATTTGCTCTCTCAGTGTCACAGCGCCTTCGGTTCAACAGTCTCGGCCTTATCAGTGGGCGAGTGAGAGAAGAGAGAACACACTCACTCGCATATGCACGCGCACTCAATTCATCATGCCTTCATCACTGCATCTCTCTCTTCTTTTCTCTAGTGCTTTCTCTCTCTCACACACTCTTTGTTCCCTGATGTGTTTGAAGTTCAGCGTTTGGACCCAAATTCATTTGAAATGCGCTCTACGGCCACACGAACAAAAGCATGCCGTTTTGTTGAGCTCTTGTGCTGCTGTCACCTGCCAGTCATCAACGCCGACTCGGAGAGCGTCGCACATGAAGCGCAGAACTCGCTCGCTCTTTTCTTTTCTTTTCTGCACTTTCTGTGCCTCTCACAAACCATGAAGGGGGAAGACGGGAGGGGTGTAAAAGGCCAGCAGGGTTCAGCCTGTCTGACATTAGTCTCTCCTGCTATCCGCCTCATGGTCCAAATACACAGAAGGGCGCAGGCCAAAAAAAACAAAACAAAAAAAAACACCCCCTAAGACAGAGGCCTTCATAAACCCAGCTTTTACACACCAGGTCTCATGGTCTTGTCCGATCATCCAAAAATAATTCAGATATCATTTGTATTAAATGATGCACTGTTCGAAATCTATGAAATATCCAGTTCTCTAAAAGAGATACACTGCAAGCTATTAGAAAACGTTACATTTTCTCAGTCTCTCGAGCTCTCGCACTCAGAGTGAAGGAAGAATGATGAACGTGAGCAGATGCTCTCTTTGTGTGCGTGTGCGTGTGTGTCCGTCCGTTGAGAGATACAAAATATCCACACATCTCCATTCACTCATTTCTATCAAAGGTAGAGGAACAATAAAAAATATATCTATGCTTATCACAAACCCTCACAAAAGCATGTCCTCCTGGTCCTTAAGTAGTACAAGTACTGACCTAAAAAGCTGCATAGCAAATGTCTTTATCTTATCAAATATAAGCAGTGTTACCAAAATAGAGACCTACGTTTTCTTTTCTTTTATTGTTTGACTTCATTTTAGTTTGATTTCTAATGTGTGCTTAGTTTGCCAGGAAACTTGATTGGTTGATTGATTGCATATCAAGCTCACTGTGTCTCATACATGAGGCAGGATGAAGGGTAGAAAGAGGAGAGAGAGGAGGAAGGTTACTGGGACACGGTGCTCGTGCCGCGGGACACTCTCTGTTCGGCCTCAGTGGGGACGCTCATCAGACTGTGTGGTTTGAGAATGCTGACCAGGCAAAACGCTGAGCCGCTGTTAGGGATGAAGTTGACCTTGTTTCTGTCTGGGCACAAGAACTGCGGGATCTCACGCGGAGGTTTGGCCCTGAGAGGCACACAAAGAGAGAACAGAGAGAAGACAGTGAGAATCAGTCAAAAACACTGAGTCAGCACCGAGGGCTCTATCAAGGCTCTACAGAGTCGTTACTTCAAGGACCGACAGATGCGGCGCGAACCAAAAACAAACGTGGGAAAGAGATGATCGTGAGGGTATCAGGAGTACTGACTGTGTTTCCTCGGTGAAGACCTTGACACGCTCGCAGCCCTCCGGAGGCTCACGTTTGAACATGTAGCTGTTGTTGGGCTTGGGAGAAGACGCGTACTTAAACAGAGGAGATCCAGGTGTCAAATCTGTTAACAGAACACATTAATGTTAGTTAAAACATGGATAACTGCTTCAAAACTTTATAAGAAGAAAACATGTTTTGCACTTCTATTGTCATACATACGGTGCATTGCAAATTTATTCATACCCGGAATATTTCCACATTTTGTCACGTTACAACCACAAACTTAAATGTATTTTATTGGTATTTTATGTGATAGACCAACACAAAGGAAAATGATACAGGGTGTTAAAGATTTTTTTTACAAATGAAAATCTGAAAAGTGTGGCATGCATATGTATTCAGCCCCCTTTACTCTGATACCCCTAAATAAAATCCAGTGCAATCAACTGCCTTCAGAAGTCACTTAATTAGTAATTAGAGTCTACATGTGTGTACTTAAATCCCGGTATAATTACAGCTTTTCTGTAAAAGCCTCTGAGGTTTGCTAGAGAACATTAGTGAGCTAACTGCATCATGAAGACTAAAGAACACACCAGACAGGTCAGGGATGAGGTTGTGGAGAAGTTTAAAGCAGGGTAAGGTTATAAAAACATATCTCAAGCTTTGAACATCTCACGAAACACTGTTCAGTCCATCATCTGAAAATGGAAAGAGTTTGCCACAACTGCTTACCTACCAAAACATGGCCGTCTACCTAAACTGACTGGCCCGGCAAGGAGAACACTGATCCAAGAAGCGGCCAGAAATCCTATATTTCTGTAGGATTTGCAGAGATCCACAGCTCAGGTGAAAAAGTCTGTCCACAGGACAACTATTACTCTACCAATCTGGCTATTATGGAAGAGTGGCAAGAAGAACGCCATTGTTGACAAAATAAAGAATAAGAAGTGCTCTTTGCAGTTTGCCACAAGCCATGTAGGTGACAACGCAAACATGTGGAAGAAGATGCTATGGTCAGATGAGACTAAAATGAATTAACTTTTTGGCGTACATGCAAAACGCTATGTTTGGTGGAAACCTAACACTACACATCAGCCTGTCCACACCATCCCCATCGTGAAACATGGTGGTGGCAGCATCATGCTGTGGGGATGGTATTCTTCAGCAGGGACAGGAAAGCTTGTCAGAGATGATGGGAAGATGGATAAAGGTAAATATAGATGTATCACAATGTATCATTTTCCTTCCACTTCACAATTATGCGATACTTTGCGATTGGTCTATCACATAAAATCCCAATAAAATACATTTAAGTCTGTAGTTATAACGTGACAAATTGTGGAAATATTCAAGGGGTATAAATACTTTTGCAATGCACTGTATAGCTTCATTTCAGTAAAATTATCACAGCATCTAACAAAAACACTTAATTGGTTGGTTTTGCTGAGCAAAGTGAAATAACAGTAATATAGATTTTAAAGCTTTAAAAATATATATATTCTGTAAAGTTTGTGTTTGACAGCGCAACGATATTTATGTCAAGCTCCACCTTAATAGTTTCAGATCCACAAAAAAAAAAAACCCTACCTATTCTAAAGCAGGAACTAGTTGTTCCTGTAATTAAAGAGCTAAAATTTAAATTAAAATTAAGCCTGATTTCCTTTATGATTACCTTTATCATGTAAATCACTGAGTGGTTCCTCATTGGGAGAGGGGCTGTCACTGCAAGGGTCATTGGGCACACTCAGGAAGGCGGGCGAGACAGACTGGGATCGGCTGCTGCTGTTGCTATGGCTGTTGCCCACAGTGATGCCTGAGGGCGTCTGTGTGTCGATGCTGCGGGAGCTGGCGCTGCGCTGGCACAGTGGAGGAGGTGCACGGTGCCCATCAGGGGCATCCTGAGGCTGCAGAGTGGGGAATGAGATACACAATGACATGTCTCACTCCAGCAGTGGTGCTGCAGTTAAAGATGTCATTTGTTTAAACTTATTAAAATGTTTCAAACTGTTATTTATATCATGTCAAAAATGCCCCAAAGCTGTAAATGAGAATATTGTCATGCAATGGTCCAGATTGGCTTATTCAATTCAGGTGTTTTGTTAAAATATTTCTGGCCCAGAAATTAGCTCCAACCCCCTCCCTAATGCAAATTAAGGTGCTTAGGCAACTCACAAGCCATAAAGTTTCAACACCTTAAGTGGATTGTGCTTGTTAGAAGGGGGAAGGTTGGCAATGCTGCACAATGCTTTATTGCAATTGGACTCTCAGGCACCAAAAAAAAAAAAGGTTGAAGTATTTTTTTTTTTTAATTGCAGTGCGCATGTTCTATTGTAGGGGCCTGGTCTGTATCTATACAGCATGAGTACGTCCAACCCATTTATACACACAGTGTCTATGTGACACAACAGTGATTGCCACTCACAATAAACTGTTCGTCTTTGTCTCCTGAGTCTCGGATAATTAGGCGCTCGATCTCCTGGTTGAGACCCTCGACACTGTTGCGGAAGCGTGAGACGGAGGATTTGGAGATGGGGATGGGGATCAGGATGCTCTTTGGAATGGGAGCCTGCAAAACACAAATGCAGAGCAGAGCCATGATGCGTTGTGAAGAGAAAGCAGAAAAACGTTTTGTGCGAAAGCACATTGATACGTCTATGTGTGTGCGAGTACACAAGTGGTGTGTGTGTGTGTGTGTGTGTGCGCGTGTGTGTGTTTGTGTGTAAGAGAAAGTGATGTCCTCTCTGAGGGAGACCAGCAACATGGTAAGCAAATAAAGAATGAAAGAAAAACCTGTACACAAGACGTAGCAGATGCACAATTGTACATTTACAGTCCACAAACCAATCTGCATAATTAACAGATGCGTGTGTGTGTGTGTGTGTGGGTGACGGCATACGGAACCTGCACAAACACACATACTGCAGGATATCATTGCAGCATGAAGTAGTGTTTTCTCTGCAGAGTTATATAACGATGTCTCCCTGAAAGAACTCTCGTTCTCGACTCTGATTTGATGAGCCACAGATATTCAGACATATAGAGACAGACGGCACGTCAAATGTGTACATGCTGGACTTTAATGACTCGGTCTGAATCAGATGGCAAAAACAAAAAGCGTCACCTTTTCCGAGAGCCGACTTCCGGTCATCTTAAGAGCAGGACTCTCTCGTCTTCCTCCAGTTTTCTGTGCTTCTACCCCCTCTGCTCTGTGCAGTGCTCAGCTCATGCTCTGTGATTACCTCGCTCTCTCAGCTCCCTCCCTCCATTGAGTTCCTCTCCTCTCTCCAGTTCTACCATTCCCACATTCCACACCCTCTCTCCATTTCATCCTCCCCCTTCAAGTTCTGCCTGTCCCAGAAATCATCCACCTCTCGCTCTCCTGCTCACTCCCCCTTTGGCTGAGGGGTGAAGGGAACAATGTGGGTGCATTAGGAGGATGTGGCTGAGCTGTGTGGCCCCATCGTGACAGTCTCTTTAAGCATGGAGGATCAGCGTGCACCCTGAACCCTCATTAACATCTCTATACATCCAGGCCCTCTTTAAACTCCCCACACCACATCACACCCAGTGTGGCACAACTTTTCTCCCCTTTGGGACCTTTAGGACCTCAGTGTGACTGTGTATTTACATAAATAAGACATCATGTATTTCAATTTTAACGCTCGCAGAATACATTCGTTTTCATTTCCTGTACTTTAAATTGCAACAAGGGACCTGTTTAAAACCAACAGGCACACACTGTGCCAAACCCTGACCTCTGAGGTCAGCCGAAAACAATAAGCTGGTTAAGTGATGCTGTCCAGCTCCTGGCAACTTCCTAGCAACAGCTCACTAGGAGACAAATATTTGTTTACGTGTCAAATTTCCAGTGGCGAGCTGTCCTGGGACATGGGCACGGCCGCTGGTCTGAAGCGTCAGGGCCTTTAATAGCGTGCAGGATGAGACAAAGTGCCTGTGGCCTTTAGGGTCATTCCCACACCATAAGCCATTGATTTGATCAGGATGGTCCGTGGCTGAAAGTCAGAAAGGCCAGCGCTTTGTGATTATTATAGCAAAGGGCACTGGACACCAGGCACTACACTGTAGATAGCACACCGCAGCTACGGAGCTCTGAGGTGTGCGGCTGAACCGCATGGGGGAGTTGTGTTCTGCTGTTTGTATACTGTGAGAGGTCAGAGGCTGAGGGGTATGAAAACGCTGAGGTAATTGCTCCGTTTTGCTCCTAAATAGCCGTTCTGCCTCGGTGGCTCCTGGTTTCTGGAGTCTCATAGAGGAATATAAATCGGTAGACTGCAGAGACTTAAACTTGAATATAAACACTGCAATTATTTCAGCTTCTGTCCACCACATCAGCAGGGTATATGTAATAACCGCTAGCTAGAACTGTAATAATATGTAAACGACGCCCATAGTTGCACAGACAAAATCTGTATTGTCCTTCCTGTTAAAATCCTGATTTCTACAGTACTTAAAGCATAATTGCCATGCTAAACAAATACTCCAGCAAGTTAGAAATTAACTTCGCCCCCATCTCCAGCGTCTGCAGCGTACGCACGATTACAACATGCATGAATTTTAACACGTTTCCTGTACTTTTGACAAGAAGGAAAACCTGTTTACTCAAAACTCACCGAGAAAGCCATTACTCTAAAACGCTTCCTAGCATTCTTCAGTCAAGGCTATTTGTAAATTCAGCTCTAAATCTGGATCGTTCATTCTTCCTGAGATGGCGCGTTTTAGGACATTTTCAAAAGGAGGAATTTGTGGTTACGTGTTACCGACGTCGATGTGTGGGTGTGATGGCCCATGGACGCCGCAAAACCTTCCAGAGAGGCAATAAATAACCAGAATTACTTTTACAGAATTACTTTTACAGTACTTTTACAGAGGTCCCCTGGTGGTCTAGTGGTTAAGATGCAGCGCTCCCACCGCTGCGACCCGGGTTCGATTCCCGGTCAGGGAACCATCCCCAGCCACTCTTAGTGCCGGTCCCAAGCCCGGATAAATTGGGGAGGGTTGCGTTAGGAAGGGCATCCAGCGTAAAACATGTGCCAAATCAAATGTGCGGATGATCCGCTGTGGCGACCCCTAACGGGAGAAGCCGAAAAGAAAGTTTAATTACTTTTACAGTACTGCTCTAATGTTGGACAAAACTCTAACGTTCTCACGTCTCCATCCAGCACTTTATTGTCGGTATGTAACTAAGTTTTACATTCACATTGCTAATTTTTTAAACGATTATTGATAGAGCCTGCCCTTGGGTTGCATTATTAGAGAGATTTCAACTGAACCTTTTTTTCCCTTCTTTTCCCAGTACAGCAAAATGTTGGAATTCTTGACTGTGGTAATTGGTCATATGCTACACATTATAAAAAGAGATTAAAATTGAAAAAGTCTTGTACGTGGTCTAAGCTGATATTGCATAGCAATTAAATGCCCAATGTTAAGAAATAATTGCATAATCTGCATAAATCATCACGAGACGGACGCAAAGTGTAAATGCCCCAAATGGCAAAGTGGGCTTATTCAGGTCATTGTGAGGCTTTTTTTTTTTTACTGGCAGTAAGCGAGTGGTCTTTCTTCTCAGGGTTTGTTCTGGTTACTACAGCCTGCCTTTAACAGTGGAGGTCAGATAGAAGAATCCCTTTGAACCATCCCTTGGCTCTGATAGCTGCCACAGGCACATTCACGCGCAGCCTCATTTCACTCGTCGTGGCATTATTAAATAAAGCAGGAGATTCACGAGGCCATGGCTGTTTACCAGAGCTGAACTATGGACAACCTTAAGAATTCAAAAGGTACTATCACACGCGGCGCACACACACACACACACACTTCCTCTCTCTTCCTCCCGAGACTTGCTACACATTCATAAGCCTGACTACAAAACCACCCATGCATTCCAAGCAACAGTTTAGCATAGTTTAAACTGAATTCGGGTCTGTTCCCTGTGTTGTGGCCTGCTATCTGAATAAAATGCTGAAACAAATCACCAGCCATCAAACGACCCACTCTTCCTCGTGAATGCAGCAATCCAAGAAAAACACATGTGAAACCACAAGCTAACCACAGAAGAGGGGCACTGATAGAGTGGAATTCATTCCTCGCTCTGCAATCGGCTCAAACTTGAGCAGAACGCTGCAGAGCTCTTTATCATCCTCCCCCTTCCCCTCCGTGTGTGCCAAGAGCAGCACCGCCATGGCCTGTGGACTCCTTGTATCAGACACTAGTGGGTGCTGTGGAGGTCGAGTCCAAACAGGAAATCATTTGCTTTGCTCCAACTATGCTCAGAAATGTTCTTATGTGCATGGAAAGACATTGCATTAGATTTTTTTATTTTATTTTTTTACACAACAACTGAGCAACAAAATACACGATTAGGGGTGAATAGGAAAAAAGTTTTGGGTATGTGTTCAAAGCCTGTAGTCTACCATGCAGTTATGTTGGCTTGAGCCTCAAAAGAAATCAAAGCATGTGTTTGGACTTAAAACCCTTGAAATGATCAGCACTTATACACACCTTTGCACAGTACTTCAGTGTCAAGCCCATTTATGCTGATACGCCGATTTAACTACAAGAGTTCTAATATACACACCTTTAACAAGACAGGGCTTCTGCTCCTCTGTCACCTTTTACAATTAACCCTGCCCCCAGCACCAGCACGCACACACATGCACCCATGTTGCACCCCCCTACACCTCAAACAGGGTCACGCTGTGTGTCCTTTGTGGCTGCACCTCCGCTTCCAAGTATGAAACAACTCATTAAAAAAATATATAAAAAATATATAAAAAAAATAAAGAAAAAGGGGGGGGGGGGGTTTCAGAAAGAGTGGGTAACTCCTCTGATTCTGATTAGGGCAGGTGCAGCTGTTTGGGTCAGAGTTTAATAAACACACAGAGGTTTGAACAAGCCAGCTGAGCTATGCATTATTATAGTGTGGAACGCTCCATGTCAATCGCTATACTGTGTATACAAAAAGGCTAAATCCAGGTCCAAAATCAGCATTTGAGAAATCCAATTCTTCCCACGTGCATATTCAATCCAAAAATCCTAGAACTGATACCCTGTATAAGATCATGCAGCACGAGAGGGCATTTTGTCCACTTTATTAATTATAGTACGCTGTAAATGTTTTTTTTGTTTTGTTTTCATGAAGAAACATTATTTAGGGCCGTCTATTGAAATGAGTTAAGAGCAGTGGGAATTAATTCAGGTGGTATCTGGTGAGTCAAGTTACAAAACAAAACAAAACATACAAAAAGTCTTCACTTGAATCCAAGAATAATGTTAACAATGTTAAATGAACTCTGTGAACCAGTCCAAGTTTTCTTACTTTTTGAACCTCAGCATGTAAACATTCTGAACTCACTTTCTAAATATCGCACTACTACTATGTAAAATGAAAAAAATAAAAAAAAATAAAAACTTTTGTCACAATATAGTGTTTTTTTTGCTACCTCAATCCCATACGAATGCAGCTCAGCCAAAACATACCCGAATACATACTCATTTATAGCTCAGCTAGACACTGAATTAGAGCCCCTGTGTCCCTCTGGTCCAAATAAACTCTGGTCTGGTAGAATTAGCATGGTTATACAGCCAGCTCACACTCACCTGCTTCCCATTAGGCCTAATGTGAAGCAGAGTAGTTTTAGACAAGGAACCCCCAAGCAAATAAACCTCATTGAAACCATAAAGTCTCCATGAAAAGAAAAAAAAAAAAAAAAAATCTCCCAGTATAAATATCTGGCAGCGATGGCAAATAAAAAGTACTGGCTGCAGAGAATAATTAATGCATCGAATTTGTATGTTTTGTGACTAAATTACTGCATTGTTAGACACGCTTTTTTTTTAAAACTGAAACCTCCGTCTTTCCATGTGTTTTCTCACCCAGGCAGCTCCTGTAAAAACTTCCTTGAAAGTTCGAACCAAAAACAACTAGCTAAGCCCTCTCCTAAAACAACGCAGCATTCCTGTCCTCTCTGCACTGCACCCTAATGACACACTCGTGTTCCCGGCAGAACCAATTCGACCCGTGAGCATTCTGAGCTCGGTATTTGTGTTTCTTGGAGATCAGAAAGATCAGCGCTGTACAGTAGGGCCAAGCTCAATACGGTGGAGCGACAGATGGTGCTTTAGTTTGCCACAGGCACTCAGACAAAAAAACTTAGCCACACAACAAGCTTGTCTCCCTCACCCGACACCCACGGAGAGGGACAGCCGGACAGAGGGCGGCCTTTAATTGACCGGCTGGCAGCTATAGTACAGTACAGAGCAGGCGTGCAGGACGTTTGCCACACGCAGGCCTAATTCATGAGCAAACACAAAACACACACACAGAGACAAAAAAAAGAGAGCAAGACCGACCCAAATGTGATCGCAGTAATTTATTCACTAATTCCCTGCGCATGAAGAGAAGCCTTTCACACTCAAGAGCCTTCATGCTTGCACCTGGCCTTGCTGATTAAGCTCCAACACACACACACACACACACACACACTCGCGCAGATCAAACCTCACACTCGGCTGTCCTGCCCTCTCATTCACTCTCTCCAACACTTTTTTTAGTCTGTGTGTGTGTGTGTGTGTGTGTGTGTGTGTGTGTGTGTGTGTGTGTGTGTGTGTGTGTGTGTGTGTGTGTGTGTGTGTGGGGTGTCTATTACAACAAGCGATGGAGCAATTACCATGCCAGTTATGCATTCGGGACGTTCATTAGGAATACAGCTTTAATAAACAATCCATTCAGACTGTGTGCGTGTGTGTATGTAGGGAAGTGGGGATCCTAAGCCCAAACCAAGCTTTACTTTATCACAGTGTGGTCATAACCCATAATGCATCATCCCTCATGGCTTTCTGAAACCTATTTGTGCTTATGCGGTACTTTCAAAAACTTTCATAACACTGGAGTGATTTATGGGACTTCATCTAAACCAAGAGAGATTCACAGCTGCTTCACCCTAGTGCTGTGTGAGAACAAGACAAAGTAAGAAACGCAGAATGTGAACAAGAAAATTAGTAAAACGGACAAAAAAAAAAATAGGAAGGGGAAAATGGAGAACGGGAAGGACAGAGTTGAGAAAATGAGACAAAAATACAATGAGGTTTGCTTGATCACTGTAGCAACTGAAAACACAGCAACAAAGAAACATCCCACCTCGAACAGCTTAGAACTCCTGCAAGATCAGACAAGGTGTGTGTGTGTGTGTGTGTGTGTGTGTGTGTGTGTGAGTGAGTGTGTGAGAGAGAGAGAGAGAGAGAGAGAGAGAGAGAAAGAAAGCTCACCTGCGATTGGTTAATGGCGGCATGGTTGCCATTGAAAGGAGATTTGCGCTCCTTATCGCGATGGTGCCGACTGATGTGCTTACTGCGCTGGAGCTGCTGCCTCAACTTAGCAATCTGAGAGAGAAAGGAACTTTGTTAGCATTCTTGTCACTAACCACTATTTTTAAAAGGCTTCAGCCTTCAGAGGGGGTCCTTCCTGTTTCCCATCTCTCAGACAGCCATGCATGATGGTGAAATCATAGGAAACAGACAAAGTAAGGCCACGTAAACACACAGCGCATGCTTGTGCATTGAGAGTTCTGTTCTTCCACATGAGCAGTCTAAAATAAAGAAAGCACAGAGAAAGGCATGAGACCCCACGCAGCCAGCACGCTCTCCCTGCATTCTTCTTAGATTACCTTCAGCACCGTCACTACGCTGCACCTCACACACAAAAAAAAAAACAACAACAAAAAAACAGCTTAACTACAAGTGAACGTACAATTATTTAACCCCAGTCTCTTGGTCCCACGCAAAGCAAAAGTACATGCACTCTCTCTTGCTCAGTGTCTTGCTACACAACCTCTTGCATGCATACTAAGGCGCAAGAGACAGTGTACGGTCGGAAATCAGATATCTGGCTGAAATGAAGTGCCTAGCTCACTTAATCAATAAATGAGTAATGGCAGGGAGTGGAGAAGCTAATGACACATTCGTGTAATCTCTTTCAGCTTTAGCACAATGGCCTGCAGAATCGCTAACTCCCAAAGACGTATTCTCGGGACAGCAGGCCTCAATAGATCTGTGTGGGCTTTGTGCATGTGTGTGTGTGTGTGCGCGTGTGGCAGTGCAGAACAGGCCAGCGCTGGGTCAGGAGGAGAACTGCCGGCTGTGTCAGAGAGAAAAGCTGTATAGTTTGGAGTTTCACTACAGGGTGTGCGCGCATGTGCATGCATGCGTGTGTGTGTGCGCGTGTGAGAACACATCTGACCCAGTGACTGGGAGGGGAATGATTAACCCAATTGAAGCTGTATGTGAATGTGAAGCTGTGCACTCGGGGTATAGCAGTCAAGAAACGTAATGCGGGGCAAGGTCGTACATCGGGCAGATATTCCACCGCTTGCACAGGATGTGGAATTAATCAGCATTGTGACAAGAGGGGGAGGGAGGAACTCTTGGTGGAGAGACAGAGGAAGAGAAAAGAAGAAGAGAAATAAAACGGCAGAGAGCAAGAATGAAAGGCTGAATAGATCGAGCAGTTTATAAAGCTCCTATAGGGGCGTGGTTCACAATGTGGGGCTCGCAGACCCCCTGGAGCCTCTGATGTATAACCGGAGGATCCATGATTTTACCTCAAATCTTTTTAATGAGGTTCTATCCATGAAGCTCACTACCACGCACTGCCAAGAATGTTAGAATTATTTTGTTCATGTAAGCTGAACGGGTTCAAATGTAATGCCAGTCAGAGAAAATAGTTTTAATAGGAGTCATTTTCAGTAAAAAAAAAAAAAAAAAAGACCGGACCAAATAAGAAAGGAAAAAACTAATAACTGATATAAATAATCTGATAATTAATTTACTGGCTATAAATTGATTGATTTAGTTTGATTTATTACGAATATTATGCCAAACCTACAGTTCTTATGTTTCAGTTTTTGCAAGACTTGTGAAGTCATGTGGATTGCTATGTATTACTTCCTATAGTGTATTATTATTATTATTATTATTATTATTATTATTCACACCGAGCTGCACTGAGAAGTTCTTAGGTGAAGTGAGATGCCTCATTTTAATACTTAGTGGCTAAAAAATATTGGACATGTATTAGTTATTCAGGGTTGTGGTAGTGAAAAGTATTTTTTTTTAAAGACATCTGTCAACAAAACTGTCAGACTGTTAGATGACGTTTATAAAACAATTCCATATTATCATCACAATGGAGTCCATTGAAAATTTTGCTAGTTCGGGAACCCTGGCTGGAGAAGGTGTGATGGGGGAAGAGCAGGGTTGTGAACACATCCGTATGGGAAGAAAGCCGTTATTATAATTTTAGATGACACCGTGCTGGTTGTGCCTCGCTGAACCCTTCTCTATTCTAATCCTGACACGGTCTCCTCCCAGCACGATGCTGTGCGTCTGCACCCCACTGAATGCTGGGAGATCAAGACAGAGCACCGGCCTGGTCCTGAATACAAGACAGTGGGGGAGGAGGAACGCATCCTGACCTCTTTAAGCTGGTCAGTGCTGCCCCAGGACGCTGAACGCTGGTGAGAACTCCGCCTCTTCTCCTCGTTTTCATCCGCCCAGGCACCGGGGGTCTGAGTGTGAGAGAGTGAGAGAGAGAGAGAGAGAGAGAGAGAGAGAGAGAGAGAGAGAGAGAGAGAGAGAGAGAGAATCAGTACATATGGAACACAAGTGTACAACATAGCAAACATTTATATTCTCCAAATTTGACAACATCTGCACAATCTCAATGCTGTGTATATAAACTCGCACTGATACATCAACTGCTTGGGTAACACACTGTCATAAAACAGCACGCAACCGCCTTAGTTCACTGAACAAGAGCAATCACATTCTGTAGGTTCACACACATGTTCATGCTCCTCAAATCTGCCTCAGAGTTTTGCCTTAAAGATGTTTAACACCCTGTGTCAGTTTCAAGACCATTTCCATAGGTCAATCCTTCCCATCCTTCACATAAAACCTACACATAGTCATGTTCTTAAACAGGAGTGATACCAAAAACACACACAACCAAAGTCCTGTAAGAGTATGTAAAACCTACACAATTCTTATATACACCAAAGTGTATATACACACAGCAGTAATCTCACCAGTGCATCTACCAGCATTTTTTTGGGGGGAAAAGTAGACCCTAATAAACCCAGAGAAAACACTAGAGAGAACATATGAAATTCCACACAGACAGTTCCTTGAGCTCGGGATTAAATCAAAAACCCTTGAACCGAGAGGCTAGGTTACAACAGTTACACCACAGAATAGCCTGAGAATATAGAAGTTATGTGCTGGCTGGTTTTATGATATTTAAGAGTGAAAGAAGGAAACTAAGGTGTTGGCAGGGGACAGTGTAGCTAGACAGCATCGGATGGTGGTCTGTAGGATGGCTTTGGAAGTGAAGAAGAGGAGGAGTGTGAGGACCGAAAAAAGAATAAGATGGTGGAAACTGAAGGAGGAAGACTGTAGTGTGAGATTCATAGAAGAGGTCAGACAGGGGCTCGGTGGTGCTGAAGAGGTGCGGGATGATTGGGCAACTACTGCTGAAGTGATAAAGGAGACAGCTAGAAAGGTACTTGGTGAGATCTCTGAAGACAAAGAGACCTGGTGGTGGAATGAGGAAGTGCAGGAGGGCATAAGGAAAAAGAGGTTGGCGAAACAGAATTGGGATCGACAGAGAGATGAGAAAAGTAGGCAGGAGTACAAGGAGATGCGGAGGTACCAGTGTGCTGGTACCGATCTTTAAGAATAAGGAAGATCTGCAGACCTGCAGTAACTACAGTGGAATTAAGTTGATCAGTCACACCATGAAGTTAAGCAACAGTATGGTTTTTTGTTGATGAAGAGCACCACAGACGCATTATATGCTTTGAAAATGTTGATGTAGAAGTATAATAAAGTTCAGAAGAAGTTGCATTGTATGTTTGTGGATTTAGTGAAAGCATACGACAGGGTGCCGAGAGAGGAGTTGTGGTATTGTATGAGGAAGTCAGGTGTGTCAGAGAAGTATGTGAGGGTGGTGCAGGACATGTATAAGGACAGTGTGACAGCAGTGAAGTGTGCAGTAGGAACGACAGCCTGGTTCAAGGTGGAGGTTGGACTGCATCAAGGATCGGATCTAAACCCTTTCCTGTTTGCAGTAATTATGGACAGGTTGACAGACGAGCTCAGACAGGAGTCTCTGTGGACTATGATGTTTGCGGAAGATATTGTGATTTGTGGTGAGAGTAGGGAGCAGGTGGAGATGAGCCTGAAGAGGTAGAGGTACGTGCTGGAGAGAAGGGGAATGAAAGTCATTAGACAGTAAGACAGAATGAGAGAGAGGAAAGTGGAGTGGTGCGGTTGCATGGAGAAGAGGTGGAGAAGGTGGAGGAGTTCATGTACCTGGGGTCAACAGGGGTCTGCAAGAGTGAAAGGTAAAGTTTATAGGGCTGTGGTGAGACCTGCGATGATGTATGGTTTAGAGACAGTGGCATTAAGTAAAAGACAGGAGGTGGAGCTGGAGGTAGCAGAGCTGAAGATGGTGAGATTTTCAATTGAAGTGACGAGGATGGACAGGATTAGAAATGAGTTCATTAGAGGGACTGCACATGTTAGACATTTTGGAGACATGTGCAGAGGAGGGACATGGGGTATGAGAATGCTAAGGATGGAGCCGCCAGTAAGAAGGAAAAGAGGAAGGACAAGAAGAAGTTTTATGGATGTGGTGAGGGAAGACATGCAGGTAGTTGGTTTAAAGAGGCAGATGTAGAGGACAGGGGGGAATGAAGACAGATGATCCGCTGTGGCGACCAATAATGGGAGCAGCTGAAAGAAGTAGTAGTGCTGGC
The DNA here is from genome assembly GCF_946808225.1 of Silurus aristotelis. NCBI lineage: Eukaryota > Metazoa > Chordata > Actinopteri > Siluriformes > Siluridae > Silurus > Silurus aristotelis. The sequence goes on along the minus strand of NC_139576.1, from coordinate 23,248,093 downwards.
TGGTTTTATGTGTTTCAGAAGCAGCATATTAGCTTTCACATGACGATGGTTGCTGTGGAGAAGCAAGCTGGTAGGCAGGAATTTGGCAAAACTTGGAACAGAATGGGAGAAAAATGTAAAACCTATACAAAGAAACAGAAATGTCTGCTGACCATCAATAATGTATTCGAGTAGAGTAAAGTAAAGTTACAGAGTAAAAAGGTGTGGTGGTGTCATAGTAGAAGCGTGATTCACTGCGATTTCGAGACAAAGTTCTACAATCTTCATTTCACGTTCTTTGGATAGAAACAATCTAGGACAGTATTGCATCAGTAAGTATGAGCGAAGTTATTTTTTTGTTTGATTGTTATCGCAGGCTGTTATATTTGCGGGTTGGCTTGCTAGATGATGAAGTTACGCTCATTTCGTCAAGCTTCTCACGGCAACCTGAACATTCAGCTTATCAAAAAAAAAAAAAAAGGGCTGGGCACGGCATAACTCGGTGTTCCTATGTAGTATTGTTTGGGGTAAAAAGTCACACCAGCCTGGGCCTGTAGAACCGGCCGCGGACACCCACAGACACGGTACAAGCGCACTCGTGCATGCGCGCACACAAACATCCAACGTATAATTTAAACACACTATAGACCCTGATCGTACACAGTTAAACCTTTTTCTTACACAGGATAATTACAGCAAACGTTAAACTGAGCACACACCTGCGACGCCGTCTGACACACACAAAAACACGCTGAATGAGAGCAATTTGCCTGCAGTGCGAAAGGAAGAACATCAAGGACGGTAACGCACCACACACTTGCCTGCAGCGGCCAATCAAAACAGAGTTTATGGGAATGACTCTTTGCGTATATCTGAACCACAAAGAAGGCTCAGATTTTAAACAAAGCTTGTGTGTGTGTGTGTGTGTGTGTGTGTTGTAGTTTATGTGCACAGCTGAGAGTAACACGAGACCATCTTGGCCTTGCAGAAGTGAGGGACTTTACATTTTCATTTAGGCCACATCCTCAAACGCAGCTTCCAGTGATTTCTTGCATCATAGCGCAGAAGGAGCAAGTCAAAGTACATAACTACATAATTACCAATACTACTTCTCTCACGCAGATGTGTACACTAACGTGACGTGGAAAGTTTTAGTCTTGCTCTAGTCTTCCCCCTCCCCAAGCCACAGTTCAGTGTGCTTTAGACAGTACCCACAGTTCACCTGGTATCACTCCCTCTCCGGGTGAACACGGCATGGCCTCACGCCATACATGCAATCCGATAACGACCAGGCCTGACAAGCCCATGCAGACACGCAGAAAAAAATAAATAAATCACCACAGGAGACTCGCATACCACTCATATCTACCTCAAAATGAAAAGAATCGAGACATGCACAGAGGGCACCACTATAAAATCCGACAGCTGTTGCTCTGTACGGTTATGCCAGATCCCATTGATAACTAGCGTCATCTCTTCAGCTACTTCACACTTAAACACTACATTCATTCTTCACATAGATAACAGAAGATAGAGCAAACCATTTCTATGTGGGCACAGGAACCACATACAAGGAATATCTACTCTTACTTTTCAGCTAATTAAACATTAATATACTGCTGTATTACCTCATTATTTTTCAGGGACTGCATTACACACACCACTGTGTCCTAGATCAGTGGTCCCCAAACGGTTTTGCGACACGGACCTGATTAATGTCGGACAATATTTTCACGGACCGGCCTTTAAGGTGTGGTGGATAAATACAACAAAATAAAATGATACGACCGGCAAAACTGGTATTTTTGAAATATAATAATAAACGTGAATCCACTGTGTTGTTTTTTGTACATTTTGTTAGCGTGGGGGTTTCAATTTAGCGGTAATGTATTATGTGTTGAGGGCTGGAGCCCCTTTAAGAAGGTAGAGGATGGAGGTAAGACATGTGACCGAGGCATCATGACATGCATCAAGAGTGAGTCATAAACCGATGTGGCGGAGAAAAGCCAGTATTTTCCAAAAGAAAACATCGCTCAGAATAAGATAATAAATAAAATGGAAATATTGTAAGTGTAAAAGACTTTATTATAAAGTTATGTGGCCCGGGGGTTGGGGACCACTGTTCTAGAATAAAAGTCTGAATAACCAGCTTTCATTTCATGTCATTGGTATTACTTTTGTCCCATGAACAGAATTAAGATAAGTTCCAGAGATCTTAAGTAAGATGACAACATAACCCCAAAGCAAATGGAAACTCTAACTATGTTTACTAAATGATGAAATCCCCTTCAGATCAAGTATCTTCCAGTTTTCTTCTCCCACCCTGAGATTTATGCAGCTTTTTGAAACGTAAATTTCTGTCCCTTTTCCTACAGCAGCAGTGGTTGTGCATGTAAATCGAGTAAAGCAACAGTCAGCCCCAGCAGCATGCTGAACAGCTGTAACAAAGCTCGGACCAGCACAAGTCAAAATCCTTTTCATTTGGGTATTAATACTGCCCTGAAACCCAACAGTCCTGAAGAATAGCCACAGTGCCTCATATACACACACCCCTACCTTTCTTCTACCGCTTTCTTGAGAAGTTCATAAGTGTGAACATTTCCCACACAGTGAGTTTCTTATAAAAATATAGCCTTCATCTCCTACACACGCACACCCTTGCAGAGTGAACCCAATCAGCAAAGTCGTTCATCAGCGAAACATGTTGACACTTTTCTTTGGCCTTGCTTGTTGCAAATCATGACAAACACGCAGTGAGGCTCATCCTGTCATCCTCAACCAGATCTGTTTGTGAATAGCACAGAGACAAGCCCGGATGTGTCTCAATACTCCAACAAACTTAATAGATCAGCTGACTGCAACACCCCATGGCTGAGAGCAGCGTGTGAACTAATACTATTTGCTGCTACTGCAAAAAAGCTACTGCAAAAAAAACAAAAAAACATCCATATTAATCTTTATTGCCAAGATGTAAATGAAATACTGAGATACACAGACTCATGGAGCACAACTTCTCTCTTTTACCTGTTGATGGAGGTGCCAGAGGGATTCTACTCTACCTAAAGAGAGCAATACAATATTGTAGAGTTTTTGTCCTTTAAGCCATTCAGCTCTCTCTCCCTTTTATTTGTACATCCTACTCAAAAGGGTCAGGTTCCAAATCACCATCATTTTTGATGCTAACACTATATCACCGTCGTTCTTATGGAGTGCTAAAAACACTCGAGCCGACACTCAGATGTAACTTATCGCAATCGTGGCATATAGATGCAATGCATTCTGGAACTTTGAGTCCAACGTTTTTGCTTTCAACGGCAAAAAAAAAATGAAACCAACACCTCATGGCTGAGATATTTTATGAGATACGAGATTCTAATCACTTAAAAAAATATATCAACACAAACATATTCAGTGTTTCCTAAAAAAACATTTGATTAAACTTAAATTTTTCATTTTCATGCAGAGCCAATTAGCATTTTTTACAACTATTCTCATCACACACTATTAAATGCTCTCCAAATTCTCACACTCACACTTTTCTCTGCCAGTGACCTTGTACCATATTTTAACTTTTTTTTTTTACACTGCACTCCTGTTTTCTTAATTCTCATATTTCAGTTTTTTCCCCCACCACTCTGTCTTACTCCCCGTGGACGTCCTCTGTCTGATAGCGCTGCTTCACTCTCTTCCTGTGTGCATGTATCTGTGTACTCTCTGCTGAACTCATCTTGTGAGAACCACATGTCCACAATATGAAAACTTCCAAAAGGAACACCAACCTTTTTTTTTTTTTTTTCTGACCAGCCTCTTTTTTTTTCACTGATCTCCATAATCTATAGGAAACTAGTTCTTCATGAAGCACTAAAAGAGCCCAAATATTCGAAGCATGGCGAATGTCAGCGGTAGTTTTGAGCGGAGCGTAGTGACAATAATGCCTTGTTCAATGAAATGTCCCATCTAGGTAGTAATGCAGGTGCGTTTTGTAAAGGTTGTGACCCAGTGGGATCTCCTGCATAGGTTGGCACACTTCCAGTCTAAAGAAACCAAAGCCCTTGCTGACTTCCTCTATTTGCCCACACTAGAAATGCAGGGCTAAACAACTTTTTTTTTTCTTTTTTTTTTTCACACTGCAGGAGTTTGGTATGTTGTTATCCAAGTGCCCCAACGAGGTTAGGATTTAGGGATAAACATCGTTTGATGCCACAACATGGAGTTTAGGTCTATAGATAGTGTGGGAGAAGATGGACAGAGGAGCACAAACCACACCCCTCTGTGGCACCTTTGAACGGCAGGAAATGTTATAAACTAGCAGACTAATGTTATCATGAGCGGAACGCACACTTACAAAAATAAAAAGGATGCTACAATACGACAGGCAGAAAAAAACGACGCATCTACCCCCTTGTATAAATGCGCTACAACTTACAACATTAACCACCATGTAAAAACCGTTTAAGCTTTTGTCCCTCCATCGCCAACCCATTCTTTCATTCTTAGTTATGACAAAATCATAACCACTGAGGTTTATTTGCTTCGTAACCTATAATTTCAAGTTGCCCTACTAAATGTTACGCGCTGTACACACAGCCGATTAAAGATGTTAAATATCGAATACGTTTTCTCTGTGGCCGCTGCTGTGACTCCTACGTGTGCGTGTGTGCGCACGCGTGTGTGTCGGCGAGCTCGTCTTTCAGTGCTTCTGTGCCGTGACTGCCTCCGTTGTGTATGCAGTGCATGGCTGAGCTTCTGCGCTCCCGAGTCGTTCTTAGAGTCCAGGCTGAGCGCCAGACATCACTTCCTTCTTCCCACGATTTTAAGATTTCCAGCGTGGCTGCCTGGCCGAGCGCACAAGCACCGCTCTGTTCAGCAGCTGTGGCGACTTCACAGCGACACACACACTGCACAGAGCAAGGGGGAGCATCTGGCTGCTAGGACTGCCAAGACCACGACTGACGTGAGACAGGGTTACATACACGCTCTCGCTCACACACTCCCTCACATACACATCGATGTCACTTGTGTTCCAGCTGTGCCATGGTTTGTAATGTGCTCCTCTGTCCCTGCTTCATGCCCTTGATAGCCTTTCCACCTAAACTACTGACCACATTTCACAACCAGCATGCACACTACAAAAGGAATGAAAGATTTCAGATTTCTTAAATGGTCTAAAAAGTTCTGATCAGATCTAGATATAAACAGAAGTGAAGAGTACGTGTGGAAATCACTCATAATTAGATTTGATTTTAATTTAGGACAGCAGGATGTGAAACTCCTCAAGCATCTGCATGAATTTCAGTCTTGATTCATTTCCATAAACTAATTTATATTATACATGCTGATAATTACTTCAGTATTTTCTTTCTCATTAATAAATATTATAAAGCAATCTAATTTAAATATGTACAGTTGTTCTGAAATTTCCAGTAACTGGAAACTCCTGTTATGCAGTTTGGCTCTTGCTTCAATACAACAAAACCCTTTTTTAAATCTACAACCTCGATTCCAGGAAAATTGGGACGCTGTACAAAATGTTAATTTAAACAGAATGCATTCATTTTCTAATCTCATAAACCCATTTCATTTAGAGCTGAACACAGAAAACATTTCAAATGTTTAAACTGGGGAAATGTACCACTGTAACTGGTAAGGAAGAGCTATAACTATAGAGGTTCTTAGAACAATGAAAGCAAACTAATAAAGTATGATTTTTACACTTGTACCTTTTTTTTTTTTATAGCATATGATGTAAGCGCATATAGTGATTCCACATTTGGGATTTTAAGCTGTGCATTGAAGAGTATAGTTTAAAAAAAATTGCAGGAATTTGGCATCCTGGAATGCAGCCTGATATTGTCTTCAAAATGTCTCTTAAATTTGACATTTAATTCTGTTCTGCTCCCCCCCAACCCCCCAAAAAAAGATTTCATGCACTGGTGTAGAATCTTTCAAGCCATACACACAGTGCAGCAACAGCAAAGGATTGATCCTATTTTCCCCCTGATTCAGTGAACAGTGTGCTAAAGTTGAATGCAGTTACAGTTGAACTGTGCTGAGAGCAGATTATTAGAGAGACAATGAGCTCTTTATGTGCAGGCCATGCATTTAGGCTTGCTTTTGATGCCCAGGTCATGAGGAGAGGCCTGGGCTGTGATATAACGCCTGTACGCGAGTGGATACTTGGAAAGGAAGTTACGAATGGTGGTTAATAAATATAATGGTGGGAGAAAGAAAGTCAGTCAAAGAGAAACTCTTTGGGTGGAAATCAACACTCCCATGACTGTCTTACAAAAGCAGGAATAAAACAAGTATCAGCTTGGGCTACAGGTTAAGACCGATAATGGAGAGAAAAAAAAAAAAATACATTGCCAGTTGAAATATGGAAATGTCAAAATTTGCATTTCCTGTCATTTGCCTCTCCATATATTGCTGCATAAACACAAAAGGACATCTGTAAGGCTGCCCTGGCAAGCTCCCAACGTACATGTGTATAAGCCACATGATACAGAGAACGTTCTAGAAAACAGTTGAGGCACAAAAGAGCTATGATTCAATACTTCTGAGCAGTTTTCACACTGAGCCAACAGCTGCTGTGTAAAAGTGAGCCTGAGGTGAAATGCAGGGACCAGGCCGGCAGCAGAAAAAAAAAAAAAAAAAAAACACTGTGCACAATCCCACCTTTTAAATCCAGTCTCCAACTTTGCCATGGCTTGCTCTGCTCCCACAGACAAATTTCCCTCAGTAGAACCATAATTCACACATGGCTTACTTTCTGTAGACAGCAGAAGGTATGTCAATGCGAGAGGGCCAAGTTCACTGAGGGCCTTTTGGAACATACTAGAGACAGAAAATGGCAGCAATTTTCAGGCCGTCAGTCATGATGGGGGGATTAGCATGACAAAAAGCCTTTTCTTGTTAAAGGGCAACAAAGCTGGCTCTAAGACAGAGATGTACAGCGCACAGACACGGCATGGGACGTGGGTAGTCTGGTCAAAAGGCCTGGTTCTTTCTATTCTCCTCAGGTACTTTTTCCCCTTTGAAGCCGAAATGTAATCTGACACAAATCGGACAGAGGCAGCCAAATCGTTATCACAATCGTATTTATGTGCACATTGTCATTTCAGAATGAATCCGCATTCAAATCAGTCTACATCTACATATCTGTCTTACGCGGGAACAGTCCTGAATTCTTAAAGATGTCTCTAACGTAAAGACATTGGTATTAGCTCAGACAGATGAGGCTTTGAGGTCATATTCTTCCTTTGTCTTGTTTAAGACTTCCTTAGACACACACACACACACACACACACACACACACACACACACACACACACACACACACACACACACACACACACACAGTGCAGAGGCCTAATGTGTTTAGACAAAGCCTTTTGTGTCATGTGAAAGTATCCCAATAAAAACATCCCTAAAAAAATGTTTTGAAAGGATATGGATTTCATCCCAAGAGTAAAAGCTGATGGAATTTCAAAAGAATTGTGTCTCTGAAATGAGCAAGATTTGAACTTTTGTTTTCAGGGCAAACGCTATTCTTAACAGCTGTCAGTGCACATGTCTGCTCAGGTTTCTGTATTAACGTAATTATGGTTGTGTGCAGCGAAATGACTTGTGGAAAGCTTGGCTAAACTTCCTCCTTCTACACTTTCTCAGAGCTGTGGACTAAGATTAGGATGTGGAGGCACTGTAAACAATAATTCGTTCAGATCGCTCTTATATGAGCCGTCGCTAGGCAACCAGGAAATAATGACATGGCATAAACCAGCTAATGGTGCAGGATACCAATCTTCCTAGCTAGCATGTAGCCATTAAGTCCTTATGCGGATATGGATAAATGACTGAGAAAAAAAAAAACGAGTCAAAAATGGTCAGCATTTCGATCGGATATATTGTTACATTGCTAATGAATCCATATAAGATGAACTTATCTGAGTCAGTAAAATTAACACATGTGGCCTGCCATGTGAAACGAATGTTGTGTCAAAACAACCGGAAAAATGAACGCCACAAAACCGGGTTATTTCTATTCAGAACACGAATGGTGCACGCAACACCATATGATTATAGTGGTTGTTACTGCAACAAGGCCTCGTAACCAAAACTATAGCCTCTGTAAACAAGCTGTTCCAAGTATCCTATAAAACTTCATGTAAAACTATTCCAAGCAGATATACTGCCAGTGGCTGCAGCATGTCGGCTGCATATTTCTTCCAGGCAGCAAGGGCTCGGTTCATTGTTGTTATTTGGTCACTAGGTGTGAGCTCAGCTCCATGGTGACTTGCACCACCATACTGATCCAAGACCTGGTTATTTTAGCCTGATGCTGCACTGATACCGAGAGACAAGAGCTCTGCAAATTCGGCACAAATTCCAGTTTTTCTCTCCAGGCTCGGTCTCCCAGTTCCTGTGTTCCTTCGCCTTCATTGTGAGACAATGTGTCACGCTGAAAGAGAGAGAGATGGGTGGAGATCTGGGATCTCCAAAGGAAGTACAGTGTGCACATAAAACACACACTGTGGACAATAAACGAAAAACCCTGGAGACCCCGAGCTCGTAATCAGCGGTGCCGTGACAACAGTGTTGCACTTGGTTGCAGTTAAACTGATTAGGAATCCCATATAATCAACAACAATGCTCTGATATCACATCCTGCACAATCTTAGCACCCTGCTTCTTTCGAGGGAGACGAACGACGCAACATACGCAGCTTGAAATAAATAATTAAAAATGTGAACAGAAGTTGGTAAAAGCTGTAGTCTGAGTCCAGGTGTAGATCAGAAGTACTGGAAAAAGATGAGGCTTTAGGAAAGTATGAGGCTGCAATGGCAGCCAGCCTCTGCCTTCACCAAAAATATGCTTCTGTTTCCGTTCATCTTTCAGCAAGCCAGGGAGAGGCTTCCTCCTTTCTTCCTCCAAACACACACACACACACACACACACACACACACACACACACCCCCACCCACACACACACACACACACGATTCATGTCTATCTGTCCTGCTGTCCATTGACCTTCTTCCTTCCTAGAAAACTTCTAAATCAACAGAAACAATTAAAGCGGCTCATATATTACTTCATATCGCTGGAACTGCTTGACGACCCCCCCCTAAAAAAAAAGAAAAAAGAAAAAAAAAGAAATGGTTCAAAAGTTATAAAACAGACCTTCGTGTCACAAGATGCAACTGTCTGTGTTTAGAGTTCATCACAATCCTGAACACGGAGTAAACACTCAAAACACACAGGCGGATCTGAGAAATGCAGCGAAACCACATTAAAAGCTCACAGTAATCACTGGTAATCGGTCTCTTAGAGAAAACACATCATGTTTACTCCCTGCTCACCTGTGTGGTCCGCTCCAACAGCAGTGCGAGGAGTGTGTGCTTTATAGGAGCACAGTAAAGCTGCTGTCAATATTTTACATACAGCAGTGAGAATGTCGGAGTTGGAGAAAGTTGGAAGGGACCTCTACCAGAATTTAGCGAGCATGATGTGCGCAGAGCAGGCCTGGGATAATCACACGGGTGTGTAAAGGTGAGAATACACTGCAAGTTTCACAAGCATGCTTTAGACACAGCTGCTGAACAGTGAAGGCACACAGGCTGTTCCAGTGAACTGCACTGGGACCAAGGGAATATAGAGTATATAAGAATACATAATGCACAGAAAAATTACTTTTGGGATGTTAAATGAAAGCTAAATCTTTTTTTTTACCATCTACTAATGCTATAAATATTTATAGTTATTTGATGACTATTAATCGAATAGGAACACATTTATAAAAACTAAAACGATGGCAGACTTTTTCCAGGAATTCTACGGTAGCACAAGTAACCACTCTTTGCGACCATGGTGAGCACAAAAAGCAGTTCAGAATCCATTTTGAAACTTAATTCCTCTCAGCCAAAAGAACAGGCTGAGGCTCATGTGGGCACTGGCTCACAGAAGCAGATGTTGCCTGGGCTGATTAATATAGATTGTTCTGACAGGCAGGTGGTGAAGAGCTGACACATGGACCACAATGTCAAAGAAATAAGGGCTTCCAACACCTTGGGTGATCCATGCCAGACTGTGGGACTGTGTCTGTATCTAGTGTTCGATTATTCCTAATACAGTGACCGGTGAGTGTCTATGCACAATGCAATGCAATGTGAGATACATATACACTAGACTGGGATTGTGTCTGTTGGAAATGAACTACCATGAGAAAATATGTTCGAATAAAATGGCATGTGGTATCAGGAAACATTTTAATGCTTATTTGCTCTTTTGAATTCATACAAATTTAAGTTTGACCTGTTCCACAGTGTAGCAAGAGGTGCTTGTGGAGCTCACCTGGGTGGCTTTGTCTCTCATGCAGGGGACACAGGGGGCGTGGTTGGCATCACGGGGCCAGTGGCCTGACAGATAGGGGCCGGTGAGGGCGTCTAGGGAGGAAGTCCGGCGAATACTGGCACTGTTGCTACTGCTGCCCACTGGACCAGCCAGTGAAACTCTGCACTTTTCTGTGATAGACAAAGATGGCAGAAGATATAAGGAGAAGGAAGTGGGCAAAGTTTGGTGAAACGTACAACACAAAACAAACAAGCATAGGGAGAATAAAAGGAACAGATGGAAAGTGGAAGAGAGAAGAAGAAGAAGAAAAAGAAGAAAGAGAGAGAGAGGGGGAAAAAAGCAAGTATTAGGAGCTTAACATGTGAAATGAGGCCAGTTCATTAAAATGGTCTGTGATCAGTCTTGTTTGCTTGGTAGGCATGTACTGCAAGGGTTTCTGGGCAAGAACTGTGTGTGTGTGTGTGTGTGTGTGTGTGTGTGTGTGTGTGTGTGTGTGTGTGTGTGTGTGTGTGTGTATGCGTCGAGAAGAAGCGGGATTCAGTGTAAATAGGTGGCAAAGTTTGCCGGTGATAATCAGTAGAGCTGGGCAGATTGAACCGGCATTAACATAGTAGGCAGCAGGCCTTTTAATGAAGGCAAAGCTGATTAAGCCCTGATTGGCTGAGGCAGGCTGGCTTCGAGGAAGCGGCCCTCATGCCTTGACCTACATTCACTGAGCCTCCACAAGTACTTGCCCCCTATACTCTCTCCCTCCGTCTCCTCTCTAACTCTCCCTCGCTCATTCTTTCCACCACACAATCAACAGGCTCCCTCTCGCCCGCAGACAAAATCACCCACTATCCCTCTCTTTCTCGCCTCTTTCGCTTTTTTTTTTTTTTTTTTTTGAAGACCGTTCTTTCATGTAAATCTGCTCCATTGAATACACTGGAGCAGGGCGAGGCATACAGTACGGGCGAAGCCGCAGCACCTGTCGTTTTTGTGCTGCACTGAAGAGCTAGAGCCGGTGCAGGAAATCCAGCATATGGGCTTTTCAGCGCTGCTTTAAAGCACAACTGCTCTCACAAAACTTTTACTACACGCATGACGTCAATCCCTCACTATGTGTGTGTCGCATATTCACCACCACTCCCAGGGAAACAAATCAGAGGGGAATCATTAAGGCTGTTTGCAACCATTACTCTAAGGAGCACATGCGTGTGTGCACACACCCCCATACACATTCTCGAGTCACGAAACAAGAAGCTTAACAAATTGTCACTGCTGGCAGGGACCCTTATTTTATTCGGAGGTGACATCAGATATTAAACTTATCAAAAAACAAAAACAACAACAACAAAAAAAAAAAAGCAGAACTGAAGTTTTTGAAACGGAGAGCTGACAAATAGCAGAAACATTTCAAAGAGGAGGAACCTGGGAGAATTTCAGAGGAAGTCCTGCTCTATGTGCATGAGCAGTAACGGGCCAAGCTGTAGACTTAGCTTTGTGTGTGTGTGTGTGTGTGTGTGTGTGTGTGTGTGTGTGTGTGTGTGTGTGTGTGTGTTTGCATTTGTTAAAAGTGCTTACATGGGAACAAATAAGCCTGCAAGGTCTTTGTGTATTGCAAGACAGCAAACAGGTGTGATAATGTTCGGGTGTATGTGTGTATAAGTGTGTGTGTGTGTGTGTGAGAATACTATCGTCTGTGAGAACACCATAATCACCGGCGAACGCAATTCCCGAAGGCTCGCTCCATTACCCACGAAATCGCTCTCTTTTTCCACACGTCTCTCCCACGCAAGCGCACGAACACGCACGCAAAGATAAGAGTCGTGAATGACCAGGCTGGGGTGTTGAGACACAGGTTGGATGTACGCTCTGGTAGTAAACGAGGCCCGGGTGCGTGAGCGAAGATGCTTTTCTGAGCACTAAAACCCGCTTATCAGCACTGCTCATGCTGTGTCTATCACACACTCCCCCACTAAACTCTGTTCAATCATTCACCAACAAAGGCGAACCAAAAAACTTTACACCGCCAGGCTAAACTCGTATCCAATTTATACCGAAACGTAAACACCGAACAGATGCGATTTCACCGAACAAAGCAATTAGCTTCGCTCTATTACTCGGAAATCTACAATTCCACAGGAATGAAGAGCAATTTGTCAACCAACAGTCCAGAGTTTTTCAACCTAATCTCTACCTAATGCATCTGAAGTATATGTGCGATTACCACAGACAAGAACCTCAACACAATCGCATATACTAAGAAAAGAAAAACCCAGTGACTGGAAACCCCTTTAAAAAAAAAAAGGATGTCTACAGGCAGTGAATGAACATCCAGACAAAACAAGAGAGGAATTTTCAACCTAGAGAGCCATGAGAGAAAGTCCTCCCAAAATGCTGCTCTGATATAATTCTCATTCGCCTTTTCGATCACTAGAGTCATTCCTGCTTCTGAACGTGAGCTCCACATACAGTTCCAAAAAATGTTCCTCCTGAAGATACATTATATACATGAAGAACTTAATGAAATTGTTCTCCCCCCAAAAAAATTTAAAAAAGTTTATATAGTATATATAATATAACAATACAGGGTTATTCCAAAAGAATGAACCGATTTCATTGTGCAATATTTTATTAATGAAAACCAATACAAAACTCCAGCCAAGTCACGAGTATTATACTCACAATCAACTCCCTTTTCAAATGGTCACTGACTCGAAAGCAATGCATCATGATATCGGTTCATTCTTTTTGAATAACCCTGTATATATGAAATATACTATATAAGGTTCCCTGGGAACAATTGACCTGTTCTTCAGAGAAACAGAGCGAAATTCTTGCTTGAGCTAATCATGTTTAGAATACAGATGCAGCAGACAGAGAAAAGAAAAATAAATCTGGACCTTTCCTTCAACATGCACATCTCCTTCCTTAAAAAGGCGCAAAGCTCGCTAATCAAAGCCGACACATCTTCTCGGTATTATGACTCGGTTCTAGATAGCACACCTCGCCAGATACGGCGCGACGCACGCCGTTAAAACACCTTCGCCACTTTCGGAAGAATGCGAGTGCCTGTTTGGGCTGGAAATATGCTCCAACCAGACTCAACACATTCTGCGCTGGCGAACAAACCATCTACAGGACCGGATGACGTTGAGGGAGCAGGGTTATGAGATATGAGTGTAAGTGGGTGCAGTGGTGGCTCTACTCCTTCCCAAGCTCTTTTTCTGAGGCAGCTGGTGTGATCTCTTTGTGGCCTGCCTTTACCACGCCTGTGTGCTTTGCTCGGTCAAAAACCACTTGCTTTCCAAGGGCAGAGCGAAAACAAGACTCGGGGGCCTGAGCATGTGTGTTCGGAGTCGTATCACAGGGCAGGAATAGTTTTAGTGGAAACATGGGAGTTTATAAGGGCTGCTGCAAACTGCTTGATTAACGGCCTAGAGGAATGCTCGCAATTATTGGTAACTTTGCGAGATGTGTTCACTGAAAACAGATTTCATGCTTGGAAGCCCTTAAGCAGGCCTATTCCTCCCTTCCTCTGGTCTAACTTGTTTGTCTTTCGAGCCTTTTCTTCATCCTTCACTGAGAGACGAGTATTTTCAAAGGGTCTCGGGTAAGCCTGTTGATCTGGAAAATCACTAGACTTCACAGGAACAAGAGCAGACTGTTCAGGGGAGCACAATGGGATAGGTGAGACGAGGGGAAGACTAGAAGCTCTGCACTGTAATACTGTACGCAGGCCTCGCACCGTGCTGCCTTTTTTTTTTTTGCACAGAGCCATTTTTCCCCCTAAACCTGGAAGAAAAAAAGGATAAAAAAGAGATTCTTCTTTGTGTCTGCACCGCACTGCTCCTGCAGCTAAAACCACCTCACCATCAGCTGTGTCTGCTTACATTTCAGACCCCAAATTACCCGACTCACCCAACGCTGGTATTAAAACCTGGTCTTGTGTTTACAAATCGGCTCGCACACGTCGATTCCTTACCGTTTCTACACGCCGATTTTGATTTTCTTAAACCGGTTGGAAAAACATCGATATACTTGCGTCATCGCTCAAACGCTATTGTAAATGACGCGTGGCGATTTAGAGTAAGGCATCGCTAGGAGACTATCTCCACGGCCTAGCCTGTAAGCAAACACATTAGCCCTATAATGAACCTCCGTTGGTGAAAGGGTAAACTTACACATGGCTACCGTGTACACAACACTGCTCCTCTAGCAGTCACAAACATCGAGGCCTCTGTCATATTTCCATGTGGCAAAGTGCCCGTGCTACAGTTTTACAAACAAGCCGTCTGGCTGAGGAATTAAAAAAAAAATTTAAAAACACGGTGCCAGATAAGCATTTAAGCACCATCTGAAAATATGAAAATATGGTGCTGAGGAGCTCAGAGTTAGCGGGTTCATTTTGTTGCCCCCACTCCCCGCAGGCTGAGAGAGCAGATGGGGGTTTTCAAGCCTAATCGGGTTTTTACCCAACAGCCCAAGGAAAGTGGAATATCTGTGAGGTGGGGCACAGGGGCAGGGTAAAGAGGGGGGGGGGGGGGGGGACGACTGATTATCTAAAATGTCTTAGAGTTAGAGGTGAGGATTTGTGGAGCATCTTCAGGCTGAATGGGTGGAAATGACAATGTCGGTGGACATGTTAATGCCCCTGGTTTTCTAGCATAATAGGGCTCCTAATGTAGTCTTGTAACAAGCTCAAGGTGAGCGTCACACGCGAATCCCAGTCATTCTCAATTCTGCTCCTCGGGGACTCCCAGGTGTTGCGTTTTTCAGCTCTCAGCACACCTGAGGCAGGTAAAATAGGTTGATTATCTCAAGCAGGGAGACCAAATGTGCAGACCAAATGGGAGGATTTGAAACCCAGTAGCAGATCGGTTTCAGTGAAAACGAGCCAAGATGGCCGACAGCTAAGGTTCAGAAGGAATCCACTTTATTTTTTCCCGTTAGGCACAAGAACATCTGATTTCCTAACCACAAACGGCTCAAAACCCTTCTGCATCAAATATTATATTTCCAAGAAGATCATGAGCTCATATCCCACCACCACTAAGCGACCACTGCTGTTGCTGGAGCAAGACCCTTAACTCTCAACTGCTCAGCTGAATCTATAAGAGAACGGTAAAGGTGTCTGCCAAATGCTGTAAGAGGTACACCAGAGTGAACTCAACAAAGATCACGCGCAGCAACAGTTCCTGATGAGGCTTTCTTAGTCCATCTTTGTGCGACCGTAGTGCTGTCGTGTCACAGACTTTCGTTTACTCGTATTCTGCAGTGACCTGTGACGAGTGACGGTACAGAATAATAAACAGCCAAACAAAAAAACTTTTGGTAGGCTCTAAGGACATTTTGAAGCATTTGTGGAACATACAAGGGACAATGTCTTTCACAGCTTTGGAGCTCTTACCTGCAGGTTATTGAATGAAAAAATGCGTAACTTATTCATCGATTCACCTCTGACACTGGGTTACAGTAGAAAGTGCTTGACTGAGACTTAATGGAATGAATGCTTGTATAAATGATGACTTGTAGAACAATGGATCATGTCATGTAGAAGAAGGTAGGATGTATGGAGTTACCTTTGTGCACAGGTGAGCTTATTCTCTCAGGTGACAGCCTGTCATTCTCAGGTGAGGCCTGCTGTGAAGATGCCAAGGCTTTGCCCCTGTGTCCACACGATGCTGAAGAGGAGGATGAGGAAGAAGTTGGCCCTGGAGGATGTGAGGCAGCTGTCAGCACCAGATTGTCCGTCAGTGAGCTGAGCAGCAGGGAGGGAGAGTGTGAGCCGATGTGAGAGGGCACAGACAGGGAGGAAGGCACGCTGGCATGAGCTGATGCCACACTGATCTGTGGGCACTGCGTGTGAGGAGACACTGGAGAGCTGCTTCTGAGCGTCGAGGAGGAGGAGGAGGAGGAGGAAGAGGTACACGGAGGAGATGCGGACGGGCTCAAAGCGGCGCATGAGGAGGAGGAGGTCGCAGTGCGAGAAGAAGCGCTCAGGCGGCTTCCGGCTGCGTCGCATCCGCCGCTGCAGCATTTCACGTTAACGTTATTTCCTCCTGCTCCACCACCACCACCACCACCTCCTCCGTTCGAGACCGCCATCCTGGCCGGTAGGGGGGGCTGTGCCTGTGCTTTGAGCTGGAACGGCACAGTGGCTTTCATGGGCAGCAGGCGGCTCAGTAAATTCACCCCGGCGCTGAGACCCGAGGCTCCGCTCGAACTTCCGCCGCTCACCGAGCTGCAGTTGGACGTCGGCGAGCCGTTCCTGCGAACTCTTTGGGACATGACGCTGATAAACTCAAATAAACCCTCTCTCAAAAAAGAAAAAAAAAAAAGATAAGATATGAACATACACCAGGTACGTTTGAGGTCGTGGACACTCTATTTTTTTAATCCTTCTTGTGTCACTCCATGCAGCGTGTCTATTTATTTATTTCTCCGTTGCACGGGTCCACACCGGATCTGTACTGCAGAACCGTTTCCCGTCCTGAACCAAACTACACGGCAGTGTGAGCCACGCACAGTCAACTCCTGCCAAAGCCCCGCCCACTCCTCCCTTTCTGATTGGTCAGTGGTCAGCATAAGACAACTTTTTATTGGTTGGTTACAGGATCCTTTTAACTCTTTAAAGTTGCCCAGGCCTGCTTTAGACCTTACTCTTTCAACAAACACTGTTCACAATCATAGTACTGTATGTCATACCACATGTCACCTCCATTAATCCACTTTATATCATATGTAGCACCACCAATATGATTAATAGGGGATTTCCTTTCAATTTAAATCCATAATGTAAACCAGTATGTCCCAGGATGAAATCCAATAATACACAATAGTTTGTCTCCTGATTATCTATCAGGACAGATTATGCGGTCACAGTGATGTCCCTGTTATTACACATTTATATTTCTATTAGACCGTTTTTCCACTTTTTGGGAAATGGCTTTGTTGTGGGGAACACGTGCCTTTTCATTGATGCTGTGGCTTCAACACCCTCCTGTGGTCAAAATGCTGATACTGCTTTTCCTCCTGATCCACGTGTGGATATTTTGCAAACGTGTTTTTTGTGTTTTTTGCTGTGGATAGTCCAGTTTATGATCAAGTCTCATCCTGTCTCAGGTGGTGAATTTCTCCTGCGTACTGTGCTGTAAATGGCGTTTAAACATATCTGCATAATAAAGCCAATCCTGCACTCAAGAACTGACTCTGATCCACCTTATACTAATTCTGAACATCCTCTCAACACATTTCATAGTGCTTGAATGTTGTCAGAGTAATGATTAATAATCACACGTTCACCCAGAAGTGGATTGATTCCCTTTTGTGACTGGTTTAAAGTTACTTCCTCATGTGATACCAGGAAGATTTTTCTTCCCCCCCCCCCCCCATCTGGATTTTTGCAATCTATTGTTAATATTGTTGCTAGCATAAATATAATGAAATACAGTTGAAATAAATAGACTTCCCCAGTACCATCACTGAATCATTATCTGAAAATCGAATGCTGCATGTGAAAGAAGACGACAAGAGACACATTCTCTTTAATATAGTATTTAATCAACTGAGTAATGCAGGGTTGTACAGCAAGCTTTATTACTAAATGGCATTTAAACATATATCTTTTTTGAGTAGACTAAACTGAGTAGTTATTTTTCTTTTTTCTTACTTTACAAGCTGCAATAGAAAACATTTGAGGCTTTTTTTTTTTCTTTCAATAAGCTTAGCCACAGATCTCAACAAAGCCATTAGCATCAGTATGAATTCAATGACTGAAAAAGGAAAAAGGGAAAGAAACAAAACAAAACAGCAGCCCAAATTAACAAATACTTTCCATTCTCTCTTATACATACACATACAATTAAATGTTATTCTAGTTTCTTGAAGACATAACAGCAAAAATGTTTTGCATCTGTATGATTGAATTTGGAAAGAACTACTCTGTCTTTTGACATGAACAAAAACAGAGCATTATTTCTTTAGCTTTTAGTGATTTTGTGGATGAAAAATGGTGACCGATTCAGTTACAACTTTTAGAAAATAATAGTTTGAATGGGATCTCATTACCAAATCTGCCATGTTTCCTCTAAATGTAATCATTAACTATCCTTCTAAATATCTCTCTTACACACAGACTACAGAATCCAGCACAAGTGGCCCAGATAATCAGTTTACCTGATTCGGGTCAGCTTGGATGGATTAAGATTGGAAGTAGGGAGATCTCCATGAACCGGGTTTGTTTGTTTTTTCTCCTCTAGAGCACAGTGTGTGACAGCTGGCAAATCAACAATATCTAAGCATTATGATGACGGTTGTTCCAAGATGTCCTGGGCTAATTAAATTTTATATATATATCAGCATTATCCATTGCCATCTGTAAATGGTAATCAATTAGCAATTTGCTGTAAAAAAGCAGTGACATCATTCAATATGAAGACCCAACCTACTGTACACCAATAATCCTGTGGGCTAAATATATTTTAAGATCAGTATTTCAGAAATTGAGAACTAAGTGCCAAGAAAGAAAAATATGACTTTTAAACCAGTGTAATTATTTCTGTCTAGCTTGAGAAAAACAAACAGCATGTACATAAAGTTAGTAAGTAATATCTGTGCTATTTAATCTAGAGATAAATATCACAGTGTTACAACATTGTTCTTGGTCCCGCAGCAACAGTTGAGCCTTCTGTATATGTGCAAGCAAAAGCATGCTATACAGATATATCTACACCAGATCGGTGAACCTATATTACAGATACAAAACTAAGATTTCCGCTTCAACAACTTAGAGAGAGGAAGTGAAACATACTTTTTTTGAATAATAAATTTGTTACAAGAAGTGGCACATTTTTTTTTACACAGCATACGGTTGCGCATTTTAAGGCCGTCTCTATTATGGGGAAGTTTTGTTTTGCTGTACAAGAGAGGTTTTCCCATCATGGGGCATCACTATGTAATTATTTTAATGGCTCATGTCTGAGCTTCAAAATGCATCAGTAATTGTGGGTCAAGGAAAAAAAAAAAAAAAAAAAGAAAAAAAAAAAAAAGTAAAACCTTAACTGTTTATTTAAAATGAAGATGATTTCATTAAATTGTGCGATGCAATGTTTAGCATAAAGCAATAATAATTAGGGCTGAAGTGGAGGGGCACTGAAATTGCGTTTAGTTTCAGGTGATTATCCAGCAAAATTTGTTCAAACTGCTCATGGACATGAATGAATGACAACAAAGCACATGGACGAATGATTGTTGGCAGTCAAAAGGGACGCAATATATGATAATATTCATGGAAAAATATAATAGAACATAAAAAGAATTGACATACAAGCCTTGAGGTTTGGCCCATGGCACTGCTTTAAAAAAATAAAAACAAATAAAAAGAGAAATTAAAGCACACAAAAATGTCATTCTGAAATAACAGCTGTGTATATGCATCATGCATATATATAAAAATACACATATATATATACACACACACACACACACATACGTGTGTGTGTATGTATGTGTGTGTATATATCTATATATATATCTATATATCTATATATTTATTTTTATGCATACACATGCACACACACAGCTTCCCTCTAATATCATGATTGTATGGAGAATAAGATGAAAGCTAACCACCAACTAAAGATTACTCTGATACCTGATACATGACCATAATTGACCATATTTGCCATTTCAGTACAGCTTTCAAAAACAGAGGTTGAAAGAGAACTAAAGCAGCTGTACTACGCACAACAATGTACACATTTAGTTCCAGGTTTGTGTTATGTAACATTAGATATAAATTACATTTGAAGTAAATACTTGGTGTCCATGGTGCTGTTTGTGACTGGAATGCAGAGAGCAACACCTAACCTCAGCGATTTGTCCGTTTTCTCATACGAGTCCCCATGTGTCACAGCTGCTCTTGGGCTTCACATGGATCCTTATGCAGAGTGTAACGCATCAGACTGTTAACACAGACACACTCTTGTATAGTCACACTTGCGGAAACCTAGTCCTTGCAAACAAATGAGTGAAGTGTGTACTTTGATGTCGGCTAATAAGGGAGAACATTATTCCAGATATCAGACTGAGACAGAACGTGATATCGATTGTAACAGAATTGAAAAATCCTCCATTCTTCCTAGCTTGCAGAATTTCAGCTGTCCTCTGTTGTTGGGCATCTCCAACTATGCGCACGCCCAAAAATCATTTTACCTTTCCCCTCAAGACTGCTGGGATTGATAAAGGATTGTCATCCAGAAGACAGTGATGGTTTAAGGAGATAGAAGATTGCAGGTAAGTGCACAGTTTAGTTTACATTATGTTAACAAATGGAAAATGCTGCAAATTATAGAACAAGATTGAAAGTATTGAAAAAGCACCTCAAAGCTAAAGCCTATTGCACATTTCAGAATGTAATACAAAAATGGGGGACACGTATATATAATTACATACAACAAATGCTTGAATGTACTATGCATAATACACGACAGATGCTATTGCAGTCAAAGCTCTTAGAGGGGCCACTGCATTTTTTTATCAACTTTTTACATGGACTAGATTTCATTGATGCCCATACAAGCGGTCGAACATGATTGTTAAATCAACAAATTGTCTTCCTACTTCTACTTTTTTTTTTTACATTTTAAGACCAGATTTAAACAAGGTCCAAGAAATCAGACATAACTATGTGATTAAGATCATGATTATAAAAAAAAGTGCAACAAATACAAGAAAGTAATTATCAAACAACCAGACACACAATGATACGTTGATTTACAACGGGACAACGGACATAATGGAAGCATTGTAAGCCAATGATGCTGCATAGCTGGGTTCCGTTTAAAGCAATTATTTTCAAAGAACAAACAAAAAAAACCCTAATTTTCAAGAAAAACCATGATGTTAAGTGCTCGCAAATCGTATCTTAGAAAACTGTTCTCTTCGTAGCATGCTGCCAAACCCTCCAGTATCAGTAAGCTGCTTGTGGCTGTGTCTCAGCAGGTAAGTGTTCATAGGCAGGCCATGCCAGGCGGGTCAGAGGAGAGGGTTGCTGTGGCAGGTCCTTCTCCGACCAGGAACACGGCAGTGCTGGATTTAGAGCGAGTAGCTCCTGCTGCCCCCTGCCCTCCACCTGCCCCGTTGTTGTTGACCTCTCCATCCAACGTATCTGTAGAGATGATCCACGTTGAGGGACGCCACCGTTTTAAAGAGTAAGGCGTCTTCACACGCCTCTTTATCTTCTCAGCTGATGCAGCTTTTCCCTCCTGAGAGGAACTTTCAACTGCAGAACAGAGGCAGAGATAACGTTAGCTAATTACATAACGGAGCTTGTGAATGCAGAGTCGATTATTACTGTTCTAATGTCTAAAGAATATATAACAAATACCCAGAGACTCCATGTAGATTTTTATACAGCGTCTTGTATACGGTGTACCATGATAAATAATATCCTTAATATCTTAATAAAGCCAGATCAAATCACTCCAAATTCCATGTTAGGCCTTTTCCCAATTATTTTTAGCTGTTTAGCTAAATGAGGAAAGAGAAAAAAAAAAAAAAAAAGCGGCTAACTAATTAAAACAGTGCAATCAAGGCTGTGTTGTGTGTTCTGGCAGCATGCAGCTGTCTGTTACTGTGCTTCATGCATGAAGTAACACTGACTGCAGGGAGTGTACAGTATATCCTTTCCCCTGTTAAATGCAGAACAAACATAAAACAAACATTAAAAATAAAACCAACACTCGCACATTCAATGGCTGTGCACAATTTGTTGTCTTTCTATTTTTGTTAATCTCGAAGATAATGATTTCTACTGGTTTACTTTTTTTTTCTCATATATATATATATATATATAAACAGTTTATGTGGGTGTTCCACCCACCACTATCCAATACTATACATCAGTCTCTAATGTGTGTAAACCACAGCAGCTATCTTTAGTTCAAATCTTTAGCATGAGCTTCTGCACCGTTCGAGCATGCCATGGTTTTTGGTATTGCTGTACGGCACTCCCATCTCCCTACATACATTGTACACTATCGCTGTTTACAATTGCCGTAATGTTCTTCGGGATCTTTATCAGCCCGGAGAAGTTTCCCTCCCTTTCCACTTTAGGCAACAGAGAAAAAAAGATGGACAGAGGAAGGGAGAGAGATAGGCCAGCTTTCTCCTGTTGAATAAAGCGGTAGTGCTAATTGGCCAGTTAAAGGACATTCAGTGCAGAAACACACAGGAAATTTATCTCCAGACGATGTTTGTGTTCTTGCTGGCACGCACACTACCTAATAAATGTAAAGGCATGGAAAAGAGAATAGATGGTAGTGAGAGAGAGGAGAAAAAGCAGAAGAAATAAACCTGCTGCAAGTGGTTCTCAAAAATTTAGAAGACTGGTTTGGGAAAGTGGCAAAGAGGATATAAAGACGCATTACAATCATAACATTTGTTAAGCAGGAGAGATCTGTTCACCCTGAAAGCATTAAATGTGCAGGCTTTCAAATGTGCAATTTTTAATCAAATGGTGGGTTTGTTCAATCAGATAATCTCAGCCAGGCAACAAATAAAAGGCACTTCAGGATCAAGTGAAAATGTAAGTTTTTGTACATCCATTCAAATATGAAAATGATTTACTACTCAGACGAGGCTCCGGATAAATGGCATCCCATCACGCCAAAGATTTATACTGAATGTGTCAGAAGAATAAAAGCAAATGACTGCTATAATAGTGTTAGAGGAGTTCGGAGTAGTGATGTTGGTGTCAATGACATGTTAATAAAATCAGTACGTTTTTTGTGACATAGTGACTGGATTAGATAGATAACTAGAGTGCTCTCTCAGCTATTCTACCGGTTGTGCCTTCCATTAGCAGGATGATAATGATTCTTAATGATCAATTATTCATATTATATGTATGAATAAAACACAACAGTGTGTTGTGTTACAGCAAAATAATCAACAACAAAGTGGTGTGATGCTGCATACAAAGTGACACAAAGGTATTATAAAAGGTACTCTTATAACACAGCAATTTCCCCAACAATTACTTTCCGATTTCTTATATACTGAAGAATTAAATGTCTCACTTTTTGTTGTTCCCTCAACAGTGTCTCTCCTGAAGTACATAAGACCAAAAATGCAGTGCAATGTGCTCTGGCCTGCAGTTTTTCCATCATTATAGCTCAGTGATGTGGTTTCTCCTCTGATAAATGTTAAACAACTAGCTGCACGTAACCACATATAATCAGAAAATGCATGCAGGGCAACCATGGACAGAGAACAGATGGTTAAATGTGAAAACCCAAAAGACAATAGAGTAGAGCTTTACCAGACACTGAAAAGTCCTGTGAAGTGGTCGACAAATCCAGGGAGTTGGGTCTTTCTGGTCTTCTGGGTTTGTCCTGTCTCAAAGGGGCTTCCTCATTCACTTGCAGTACTTGTGGCCCTGCCAGAGCAGGTCCTGCTGGTATTGCACTTGATGCACCTGGCCCAGAGGAAGCTGCAGTGTGGACGTTGCTGTTGTTGTTGTTGTTGGAGTTGGTGCGACCCGTGTGCTCCCGGCGTAGCAGGGGCTCATGCTCGTCAGGACTGCAGTTGATGTTGATATTCAATCGAATGTCATCACCACTTAGCTGGCTTTGGAGCAAAGGCAGGCCACCTCCCTCACCCTGTGGTCCAGCTGGGTTTGTGTTCCCAAGGGAGCTGCTGGCACTACTGGAACCACCTGCATAGCCATTAATCAGGAGCGCTCCAGCTCCGTTTCTCACTCCTGCCCCATTATTGGTTAGTGTCACTGAATGAGGCTCTGCTGCTGCCACAACATTCATCTTGGCCACACCTGTTTCCACTTGCTTCAGGTTGGACTTGTGTCGGCCAAACTTGAGCCGAGACGATGAAGACTCCTTGCTGGGATTTTTGGAGCCGAGGGCCAGGCTGGTGGGCCTCTTGGGGAGATTCTGTTGTTTTGGAAGGGGAAACATGGTGGGTGGAGCATCAAGTGTGGCACTGCTACCGGCCCCAAATTCAGCCTGATGCCCACCTCCAGCTCCTGCGTTCACCTCAGCTGCTAACTTTATAAACGGGTAAAGCAGGCTGGAGCTGCCTGTGCTGAGCGGGTCAGGAGCGCTAAATTGCTTCTGAGAATGCTCCATTAAGTTCTCATCAGAGCTCTCCTTCAGGTTCTTGTCCACCTCCTTGGGGTCCAGTTTGGTGGTCTCCAGGTCTTCCTGGGTGAGCTGCAGACAGACAGGCACACTTAGGTCTGCTCCACCCTCCTCAGATGGGGCTGATTCTGAGATGGTGGACATGACTGTGCTGGGGGTGAGGCCTGCTGTGGTTGTGGTGGTGCTTGTGGATATACTAGCTCCGCTGGTCTCAGGACTTGGGAGACGTGCCTGTGCTTGTGCCTGCTGTCTCTCGTAGTTAATTGAGTTCCTGTTCTTTTCTCCTACACCCCCTGTGCCAGGACCAATGCCACTCACTGAAGAAGTGCCTGAGGTGGACATGTCTCCAGGAAGGTTCTTCACCATGCCATCATGGTCCTCGATGTATGAGGAGGATGAGTAGTCTGGGTAAGACCCAATCTTTGGAACCCTGCGACTATGGGTTAGGTTCCTACAATGGGACAGGAAGCAAACAGAGATTATGTATACTCAAACATCCCTAGTGTAACTCATTTAAAATCATAGTTTATTCATAAATATACAGAAAGCTAAAATGACTATGTACATTAGCAGACCTCTCATTCTGAAGGGCTGTGCTCATTGGGTTGACAGTGGGGCTGACTGACTTGTTTCTGTCCCAGATAAGAAGCAGCTCTGCCATGCGCTCCTCTGCACACTGAGCAGTTAAACGAGCCTCTGCATCTTGATCCCAACAGTCCTCCATCGTTTCCTTTAGTGAACGAACTGCCTAAAAAGAGAGACGGAGAGAAAAAAAATTTGTTTACAATAATTTCTTGTAAAACAGCCTCCCACTGCAGTGAAATGAATCAGACTTCACAGTGCAGACACAAAACCATGCTAATTCCTTGCCGTCTTGTGTGCTTGCAGGTTTTTATGATTACCTGCAGCTCAGCTACAAATACCCAGCTGAGTGTGTTTTTACACACCGATTTGGTATTGGGGAAGAAAAAAACCCCCCAGACATGCTGAATTGTTCTTATCCGAAACACAATGGGTGTCAGAAATAAGGTTGTTTCATGTACTTAAAATAAACAGGACACACAATCTCTCTTACCAGACTATTCTCTTTCCAAGCTTCAGGGAACTTCGGCCTCTGTTTCTCTCGAGAAACCAGAACCTGCATGTCCTCGAAGGATGGGTGATTTCCTACCTCGGCCTGAAACGCCATCTGGTACTCTGGTACAGTCTCGCCTGAAAAAACACACACACACCCACACACACACCCCCACACACAAGTTACAACACTAAAAGAACTCCGTTTAAATTGCTTACAACATTTGTAAAATAGTGTAAAAGAGTGAAAGGAATCTAAATGAGTCATTCGTTTAGCTCATGAATAGAGATGATTAATTAAGCACTTCAATCCACCGTGGAATGCATAACACTGTAGATTACCAGGGGGGTACATGAAAAGCCCGACATTATAGGTGCTGCCTCATTTTTTTTAAAACGCCATAGAAACTGATTAAGAAACGTATACACCAGAAACCATCAGAATAGAAGACCTAGCAAAGTAGAACCAAGTACTTGAAAAAGTAGTAGATCCTCGGATACATTTGATCAACTTTATTCCTTTATTTAACAGAGATTAAATACATATACAAGAAAGGTGTCAAGTTTATTTATTTTTTTTAATCTTATTTACAGACTTTATTATAGACCCAGGAGACTTTTTTTTTTTTTTCTCTCTTTACACCCTTTAGACCGATGGCAAGAAAACAAAAAGTTTGTTTATTCTCTCAGTGTCTCTCCATGCTCCTAGTCCTAGGCATCATACAGCACCACTACATAACCCAATAATCAATAATAAGGGATTAAATGATAACTGACTCAACGTTCAGTTAGATCAGGTACTGATCCAGAACTTGTGTAAAAAATGTAAAGTCAATTTTAGACCAGTATACCAGTTATACAATATAGAATGGAATACATAAAGTAAAGTGTCTCATTTCTTGCTACAGCGATTTTGCTTAGCCAGCATAATGCATATTGCACAGACTTTAAGATCTCACCTGGGAAAAGGTCTGTACAACGCATGAAGGTCTCCCAGTATATCAAGCCAACAGCATACATATCCACCTGCTTTAGAGCAGACTCACAGTCCCTCAAATTCACTGCTCCTTCAAGCACCTCTGGGGCCATGTAGCGGATTGTACCCACCTACACAGAGACAGAACACTGTATGAGAAATGAGATTGCAGCACTTTTGTTTTTTTTCTTTCAAGTACACCTCAGAATGAGCTCTGAATCATGAAGCTAACAAAATCATCACATTAAAAGAAAAAAAAAAAAGAAACTACACAAAAAATATATTCTGAAAAATTGCACTTTATGGTGATCAACATGCCTCACTGATCGCAGCATTCTCCTCCTCTCCAGGGCGGACAAGACGATTTCCTGTCAGTTTCATAGACAAACCGAAATCACTGATCACAGACGTGCCATCGTTCTTCACCAGAATGTTTCTGCTGTTCAGGTCCCGGTGTGAGACTGCTGGTTTATATATATCTAAGACAGAGAAGATGTTCTTGAGCTTTTTTTCTGTTATATTGGATTAAGCCATTTTGTGTCAGTAAACGTATGTGAAACTAGTATAGGTTAATTAAAAAAAAATTACTAAAGTAAACAAAAACTGTACAGTATTAAAGATTTTTTTTTTTACCTATGTAATGTTTTGATGTTAACATATGCTACCTATATTGTGTATTAAATAATGGCCTTGTAGAACATGTAGAAGCCTAAAATAAATCCATTTGAAATTTAGCCAGAGAAAAAACTGATAAAATTCAGATAATGCCCACATCAAGCAAGTAAATCAACACAAAACTCAATCAGCCACAAGTTTGGCCATTTGCAATTTTCTACACTTAAACTACTAAAAACAGATGCTACTAAGATCGTCATACATCAAGAAGAAATCAATTTTACTGTTAAATCTACTAAAGCAACATTTAAAAAGATCGATCTAAGCAAAAGGTCACCAATCTGTGGGGCAATGCTATAAAGAAAAGTTAATGTGAGAAATGTAATGCAAAAAAACTGTAAACAAAGTCCCAAAGTTTTGATCTCTTGCTCCTTATTGAGCAAAACATGAATACTTAAATAGCCTTGGGCACTATTTCTACACAAATGGTGCCTGTTATATCTGAAAAACCAGCAGTCTGCTCTCACTTGTGCAGCAAAACCAACTCCATTCGCCCCAGCAGATGCACATTGTACAGACAGCCACCAGGTGGCACTGTTATAGTTTGTGTAATCACAGTGAATGCCCACGTTCCCCTACTGTGTGCCTGGCTGAACTTCAGGCCCTGAAGAAGTCACAGTTGGAAAGAGGGAGAGAGAAAGAAAAAAATAAAAACAGAGAGCGAGTGCGTGTGTGTTTGCACAGAGCTGAGCCAGACGGAGACCCAGTAAGCAATGTATCCTGCTGCAGCTCTCTGGCACACTGCCATTACCAGGGCAACTACAGGAGCAAAACACACAAATTAGCCCGATCTTATCTGTACTGCTCCTGCTGTTGGCCCTTTAAAAGCCAGGTGACTTCAAAGCTGTTAGGATTTTGCAGACAACCCACTCTCACTTACTGTTCTCCCTCTTATTTGCTCAGTCCTAATAAGCAGCACAGATGACATGCAGCGACTGAATGTCATTTTTCACTGGTACCTGGTATGTCCAAATAGTGGGACTTGACATGAAGACCACCGTTCTTTTAAACAAAATGACAAAGCATGTACAACAAAAAAATGACCCAATGTCTGAATCTCATTTCAGGAAGAGAAAAAGTGTGACCTAGATGTGCAAATCAGAACGTCCCTGAGGTGTCTTCCAACAGCCAGCCCATAGGTGGATTTGCATTGCTTTTTAACCCAGTGTGGTTAAAACGCATAAAACAACCATAGACAACAGGGCAGACTCCATTTATATACCCCCTCCTCACTCTATACCAATCCAACAGTCTACAGAGCGCTTACTTGCCACTACTTATAGCAGAGGTGAACAATATAAACCCGTTGAACAAAACATATACAGAAACAAAACTTATTTTGTACCGTACCTGAACTGATACAATGAATATAATTATGCAGTTTGCTTGGACGGAACATGAGCAAAAACAGATCCATTGAGCTTTTAAGTCTTGCAAAATTTTATATCAGCATGAGCAGCTCTCTGATTCATTATTTTTTTTAATGTGAAATCAGCGTATGTTTGTGAATGTATGTGTACAGAAGCTGAAAGTGACCCTGACCTCCCCTTAGCAGCTCTGTGTGTAGGTAGGCCAGTCCTCTGGTGACTGAATGGGCGAGACGACAGCAGCTCCCCCAGTCTAGGGCATACAGACTCAGGTACCGACACAGGGAACCCTACAAGAACATGGACACACACAATAAATGTAGACTACGTCATGTTTATGAACTCAGCAACACTGCTCATGCAGGAAACAGGATCCTAAAAAGATCAGTAACAATCCTTCCACAGATCCTATTAAGTATTACATTACTGTGTTTACTATTTACATTACATTTCTATACACACTGCGACAATCATTTTAATGCAGTGAAATCAAAAACAAATGTTTCTAAGACTTCAGGCATCTCAACCATACAATCTCTACCATACAGTAAATAAAAGGGTTTTACCTGTGTAAATAGATTTAATCGTTAAATAAATCAATTATTTGTTGCAGCCTTAACAACTACAGTGACTAACATGCTAATGGTTACCCACAATAGTCAATTCGGGATTGTAAGTGCACAGAACACAAAACCACAAGTCTCCAGATCTCATCCCACTAGGGATACTCTCTTCCCCTAAGAAGTCTTTAGAGTCGTCTCAATCAGTCTAAGGGGTGTTTTATTATTTTTTCCCCCTCGTAAATGTAAACATTTGCGTTTCAGTACTCCGCCGCCCCGACTCCCCAAGTTTAAAGCTGCTAATGTAATTCCACTCAAAGTAAACAATTAGCAGTGAGGTGAGACGTGAACAAACGAGGCAGTGTGTGAACAGCGTAATGTCTGTCTGTGCAGACACAACAGACGAGACATTCATTCCTGCGTCACACCCTCACACACATGCTAGACAGGTGTGCCTGTTGTAACATGTTACACTGTGCAAGAATGTACTGCTTATGAGATCAGAGGAGACGGGCAACACTGTTATTCTTGTCTGACTACTACGATGGGCATTTAAAACTCAAATAGAAATCAAAACAAGAGTAATTGTTTTGGGGGAAAAAAGAGAGAGCGAGAGAGAGAGAGAGAGAGAGCGAGAGGGGGAGAGAGAGAGAGAGAGAGAGAGAGAGAGAGAGAGAAGAGAGAGCGAGAGCAAGAGAGAGAGAAGAGAAAGCGAGAGAGAGAGAGAGAACACAATGAGCTGGTACAAAGCACACCTTCTCCTACTGCCTGCTGTAACACCATCTGAATCATCTATAAAAATACCGGCCCAGATAGTTGTGTTACCGGCATGATATCTGACTCCCCACTTACCATGGCCAAAAATATTAAGAGGTGGTTAAAATGAAAGCAAAGAGATAAGGTCAGTTGAAGGTAAGGAAACGAAATTCTACACTATCTTTTACAATCTGGTCAGATCTGGATGAGTAGCTACAGTAGCTAATGGATCAGTACTCACATGTGGGTAATATTCCATCACCAGCAGGTACTCCATACGGCTGTCTGTCGTCAGACGCTCGTCTCCCACAATGAAGCGTGCTATGTTGTCATGCTCTAACAGGGGGATTCTGTAAATGGCTCGCTCGTTCACGAAGTTCTGACGGTTCGTGTAGCTGAAGACTTTTACAGCAACTGGACGCTCGTCCAAAGAGCCTTTGTAAACTGAGCCGTAGCGGCCACGACCAATGAGCTGCAAAAGATCGTTGTCGAAATATATTTTGTATAAACTAATACATTATGGGATATAGTGTAGAAATTAGGTTGGAGATTAATATCTCAGATGCTCACCTCCAGTAGCTTTAGACTGTCTAAATCAACTGAGGGTTCAGATGCTGCGGCCTCCATCATATCCATATTATGCAATCCCTGTTTACGATCTCCTGAAATGCCCACACACACACACACTCTGGTCAAATCACTATTAAATCATCACGGACCACTTGCATGTAGTGGGTACCGTATCTTACCTTTCAGCATTCGGTGGCCAAAGAACACCGCCACGATAAGCACGGCAACGACTGAGACAGATGCCAGGGTGATAAAAATGGCATCCTCACGGTGCAGAGGCTGCGGGTGCACTGAGGGAACAGAGAGAAGTACTGTGAGGTCAGTATCCAAGACTGTTTGTTCCAGCTTGATATTCAGAACAGCACATCCAGCTTAAGCTGTGATGAATCTTAGTCTGGCCCAATAATTTCTTTCCTGCATAGACACTACAGTTTGTTGGGCTCATCACACTTACATTTCTTGAGGTATCTGGAGGTTTAGTCAGATAAAACAAGAGAGAAAATTGAAGGAACAAATAACAGATGACATCCGCGACCTGCCTCGCACTGCATACTGGAGCTGTAGTCAAAGCATTAAAATAGCAATGCACATTCGTAATGTTTGAAATAAATCATTAAAAAGGTCACAGCACCTTTTCAAAACCCTCATAATACAAACAGTAGGGGATGGCAGTAAAATGTGATTACATGGCTGCCTATCATGATGTATATGAGCCAGCAAAAGCAAAGTGTGCTGCAGCATAAAATGCAAGACTTCACCTTCTCTACAGCATAAAGCTACTATATTCAATTCATGTCATTTCAACCACTTTTTACTACTCATCATTCAAGTCTATTTTAGCCTAGTTGCATTTTGGGTAAAAGGCATTAAAATTACATATCCTCTTCCAAGCACACTCTATGAGCTTCACAACCATTAATAGTTTAAGTTACATTCTGTCCACAAAACTTTGTGTCAATATGTGTACAGTTATTTTACATTATCAGGAGAATTTGCCCACTTTTCTCCATAGAGGTGAGTCAGGTCTTTGTTCGTGTCACTTCTTATCTCAAGATTGCACTCCTGCAACTGAGTGCCATCCAAATGCTGTAACTGATCCAGAAACTGATCTCCCAAAGTTCTCCTAAATCATTTGTTTCATGCAGGCAGTTAACAAAACCAGTTGGAGAAAAGCAGCAAATTCAAACACTGATTAATGCAGTTTTTTTGTTACCAATTTGTTGTCCTAACAGAGTTTTACGTGGATGGTCTGACCCATTTGTGCATGTTTTTGACCGAGATTACAAAACTCAATGCTTTAAATGTTAATGTCAGTCACTCTTACCCTTCTACACAATCATACAAAAACATGTGCACAGACTGGTGTGCACGTACTGTTTACATGTTCTGGAGCCAGCAATGTTTGGCCTGGAGGCCAAATGTCTGCCTGCCCTTCCTCATGTACCGCCTATGCATTCACTCCCCTGCTTTCACTTCCTGCACTTCTCTCTTCATCACTCCATCCATTATGGGCGCTCTGCTTACTTACTCCTCTCTGCTTACTTAAGCCCACTCTATCAGTCCTCACCGCCCCTCTCATCTCACATGCCTTTCTCTATCACTGCTCCAGATCCCCGCTCTTTCATCCCGCTTCCCTTCCCTCAATACACTGTTGCCTTTTACACAGAGTTGAGAGTCAGACTGATGAGCTACTAGTTTAATGACAAAAAACTAGTTTTTTTTGTCATATCAACTTCAGTGATATAATGCAGAGTGAGCCAACAGGATTATATATACAGTGAGGAAAATAAGTATTTGAACACCCTGCTATTTTGCAAGTTCTTCCACTTAGAAATCATGGAAGGGTCTGAAATTGTCATCGTAGGTGCATGTCCACTGTGAGAGACATAATCTAAAAAAAAAAAATCCAGAAATCACAATATATGATTTCAACTATTTATTTGTGTAATACAGCTGCAAATAAGTATTTGAACACCTGTCTATCAGCTAGAATTCTGACCCTCAAAGACCTGTTAGTCTGCCTTTAAAATATCCACCGCCACTACGTTTATTATCCTAAATCAGATGCACCTGTTTGAGGTCGTTAGCTGCATAAAGACACCTGTCCACCCCATACAATCAGTAAGAATCCAACTACTAACATGACCAAGACCAAAGAGCTGTCCAAAGACACTAGAGACAAAATTGTACACCTCCACAAGGCTGGAAAGGGCTACGGGGAAATTGCCAAGCAGTTCGGTGAAAAAAGGTCCACTGTTGGAGCAATCATTAGAAAATGGAAGAAGCTAAACATGACTGTCAATCTCCCTCGGACTGGGGCTCCATGCAAGATCTCACCTCGTGGGGTCTCAATGATCCTAAGGAAGGTGAGAAATCAGCCCAGAACTACACGGGAGGAGCTGGTCAATGACCTGAAAAGAGCTGGGACCACCGTTTCCAAGGTTACTGTTGGTAATACACTAAGACGTCATGGTTTGAAATCATGGATGGCACGGAAGGTTCCCCTGCTTAAACCAGCACATGTCCAGGCACGTCTTAAGTTTGGCAATGACCATTTGGATGATCCAGAGGAGTCATGGGAGAAAGTCATGTAGTCAGATGAGACCAAAATAGAACTTTTGGGCCATAATTCCACTAAACGTGTTTGGAGGAAGAAGAATGATGAGTACCATCCCAAGAACACCATCCCTACTGTGAAGCATGAGGGTGGTAGCATCATGCTTTGGGGGTGTTTTTTTGCACATGGGACAGGGCGACTGCACTGTATTAAGGAGAGGATGACCGGGGCCATGTATTGCGAGATTTTGGGGAACAACCTCCTTCCCTCAGTTAGAGCATTGAAGATGGGTCGAGGCTGGGTCTTCCAACATGACAATGACCCAAAGCACACAGCCAGGATAACCAAGGAGTGGCTCTGTAAGAAGCATATCAAGGTTCTGGTGTGGCCTAGCCAGTCTCCAGACCTAAACCCAATAGAGAATCTTTGGAGGGAGCTCAAACTCCATGTTTCTTAGCGACAGGCCAGAAACCTGACTGATCTAGAGAAGATCTGTGTGGAGGAGTGGGCCAAAATCCCTCCTGCAGTGTGTGCAAACCTGGTGAAAAACTACAGGAAACGTTTGACCTCTGTAATTGCAAACAAAGGCTACTGTACCAAATATTAACATTGACTTTCTCAGGTGTTCAAATACATATTTGCAGCTGTATCATACAAATAAATAGTAAAAAAATCATACATTGTGATTTCTGGATTTCTTTTTTTAGATTATGTCTCTCACAGTGGACATGCACCTACGATGACAATTTCAGACCCCTCCATGATTTCTAAGTGGGAGAACTTGCAAAATAGCAGGGTGTTCAAATACTTATTTTCCTCAGTGTGTGTGTATATATATATATATATATATATATATATATATATATATATATATATATATATATATATATATATATACACACACACACACACACACACACACACACACACACACACACATACACATTTTTTGTGTGTATATACACATATATTACCCATAGTCCCAGTTATCAATTAAAAGCACTGTCCCTCTCGGCAGTGTGATAGGGAGGGTATGATAACTTCCCTAAATGATGGGATTTTTTATTTTATTATTATTTTTTTTTTTACTGTAACTGATCCAGACCCTTTGTACTAAAATAGACATTTTTAGTATAGTGTCTGTTAATCCTCCCACCCAATCTGTTTAATCAGCTGCTTTATGTCTTTATATAAAACCAAAAAACTCTTAGAACTGAAGCTCCCCTATTGTTGCAGTTGTGTTTATTTTAAACATTAAAGATTAATATTAAGCACATTTTATTCTCATTATTACAGGTTCAGATAACTAATTTATTTTGAGTCTGAATTTGACATTTCTGATATTACAGATTTAACATGCATCAACTCAGGGTTGTGTAGACACAAATTTATATTAGCTCATCCAGAACTGGAGCTAATGAATGCATCCCATCAAGACTAAATATCGATCAAACTTAATATCGACCTTGTAGACAGGGAGCAGGCAGATTGGTTGGTTGTAAGAGATCTATAATGTGCCTGTATTGATATGGCATTATGATGTTATGTCCTTGTCCTCTTCCTTGGCTTGTCTAATGTGGTTTCCTCTGCTCTTATGATTATGGCAACAGAGGGATGACAGCAGTTGCAGTTCCCAGGGCTACCGACCCCACTCACTGTTCACACTCCAACTCCCACTCCCTTACTGCATAGCAACCCACACCCAGCCACAGCCCTCACAATCATATTTCTCTTCTTTACCGAAACAATCTGTTTCAGGTTTTATTGGAATCTCTGCTAATGGGAACTGCCTCAGCAAAAGGTCTTGAACAATTTAAGCAGTGCATAGAAAGGTATACCATGTGTTTTCCCAAAAATTTGCTAAATGAATTGCAGTGTGCATCTTTGGCTTATTTCTTTTAAGGCACGACTTGCATATTTTAGAAAATAACTACAAATGAATACGGCATGTTTAAGTCTATATTCTATATACAACATAATTATGAGTAGCCTTCTTTTGCTGAAGATGAAGAAGCTCCAGACTAGTGACTGTCTGTAGAACTGCAGCTGCACACTTTTGAAGAATTTAATGCTCACCAGCAGAGATCATTGTAACTGGATGCCCATGCAGCCGGATTAAAAAAAGCACATTGATTAGCTTGGGCAGTGTCTGTGGAAGCACAGATTTGTGGTTATACAAAAGGGCCCCATCCATCCATGTGGGTAACAATATATATATAATAGCAGTCTAGGGGCACATTTTTCACAGTGTTCCACCAAACACTGCACAGACTACTGTGGATATGAACGATGTGGGCTTCTTTATCTGAATCTAGAAGTAAAAAATATTTTGGTTAACAGAGCTTACGTAATCTAAATACACTGTATAATTGCAAAATGACCATATTTACTTTAGAGGATGTTCGTGTGAAATCCCACAGGCATGTTTGAGAGTCACAGCTGAGGCAAACTAATAGCTCTCAAATGACACAAAAATATGTCTGGAAATTCAGCTCTTGCATGGCATTACATTGTGTAGGTTTCTGTTTAACATTTAATATTCTACACATGACCTTGTCCATGATGCAGATCTTGTAATTTCATAAAACTAATTTATCCTTCCAGTTATTAATCATAAAGCTTTTCTCTCTCTTTCTCTCTCTCGAGTATAAAAGCACGAGAGGAACGGTGCTGAGCAAATTAATTAAGTTTATTCTCCTGCCATGCCAGCCAAGCTAGCAGTTTGGCAGCACAGTTACCTAAATTTCTGGCATGGTATGATAGGGGCGTACACTACACAAATACAGTGACTATCTTTGGCATATTGTGCTTTCCTATCAATTACACACAAATAATTTAGAGAATTACCTGCATCCTAAGTTATAGAATTGATATAGAGAGTTATATTGTGTGTGTGTGTGTGTATGTGTGTGTGTGAGAGAGAGAGAGAAAGAGAGAAATACACAAGAGGTGGATCAGTGGAAACAGAGATTGAGAAGACTTCACAAAGCTAAGAAAAGGCAGACATCACGATCAGAGGCATGAAGTACGATTAATCAAAAGTTTGCTGTTAGTCACATTTAAAGCCAGTTTTCTTTTGAAGTAGGGTGTTTAATAGCTAGTAAGTCATCTGACTAGTGTAATCTCATAGCTGTTGATTGCTATTGCTGACCCTTTTGTTAAAAGTAATCTCTCCTATGTTGAGACAAATCAACATATAAGACTGAATCTCTCAGCATGTCTACCTCAATACAAAATGCTTTGATCTGTAACCAATAAAACATCTTACAACTAGACAAGTCTGCAGAGACGGAACAGATGTTACCTGAACCCTTTGTTCTCTGTCTCTCCAATAGTTGGTGTAGTATTGCAAATAAACCATTAATGTGCTGTTGGTCTTTACTGCAACGCTCCTTAGGAGTCACTGCAGAAGGAAATACACTTCCTAACAATGCATACATTGAAATTCGATAGTGGACCACACCACTTTGACTGACGTATACGGTGATTTCCACCTACGCACAAATTACACAGTCAGTAACCTCATTCACAATCCTCCAAAACCAACAATCATCATCAGAAAATGTGTAGTGCTTCCTTTCCCAAGTCAAGCTTGGCAAGCAGAATGGACCTGTTGCACATAATTATCAGATAGGGATTTTATTACTAGTACATTAATCATTCCCATGAAACCATTTTTGTTCCACCTTCAATCTATCTTCAGCATACTGTGAAGAAACTAGATTTCCACAAAGCGCTGAAGAGTAGCACTACTATCACACAGTAGATAAAAATGCAGTTTGAAAACTAACTGCCGTACGGCATGCAGGCTTGTTCCACTATAATCATTTATTTTTAACATGAAATGTTCTGCTTGTTGCACCACTGTCAAAGCTCCCGCCTTGTGTTATGGCTGTAATGAATTACAGATACAACAGGGCTATCAGTGGTTTGACAGCAAGTGATGACACAATGTCTTTCCTTTCCAGTTTAATGACACACAGTCTTTTCCTTTTACGGTGATTATGTCTGTCACTGTAGATAATTACACACGGAGTCAGACGTCTCCTATCGAAGAACTTCCGTCTAGGAGCCCTGCAGCAGCACTGCCAAAGAATCATTTCCTAAAAAGATATCAAACCACGTTCATGCACTCTCTTGAGGCTACTGTTCCAGTACTCAACCAAACACAGGCTCGTTGCTTTCCCCCCCCCCCCCCCCTCTTCTTCATCTTGAAGATCTCGTAATTTCGATTCGGCTGCCTGAGCCCTCTGTGTCCTCTATCGCGATGAGACGTCTGAGTTACGGCGAATGCATGTTTGAATTCTTATTGCGGAGTCATATGACATTAACCTCAACATTTTTGTGCTCTCGAAACAATTGAGTATTTGTATAGCCAGAGCTGGTTTCAGGGTAAACCCACCTCTACTTCAAACTCAAAAGCCCACCCTATCTATCCGCCTGTAATGTAAAGAGACACGAGAATGTCAGCTAACAATAGGAGACATGGGAGAGCGTGTTAATACACGAGAGTTAGGGTTCAAAAAGTGAGAGAGGAAAAGCAGACAGCGGAGTGAAATAGAGAGGAAAAACAACCAAGGCAAAGCATTCTGCATTTAAATGCCATAGCTCTGAATCCAGATTGAGATGAGATAACTGAAAGAATGACAAAGGCGAGTAAGATCAGCCTACAAGAGAAGGGAATGCTCCAGTTACCCTCCACTGACTTAGACCGAGTTCAGCCCCCAGGACAATAAGAAAAGTGCCCTCTGAATCAAGGACCTGCCTCTGCAGAGTGTCTAGACTACAGATCTACAGGCAGGCAAACAATCTGGATGTGCGAGTTCAGATTTCACACAGCAGGATGAGTGTCTGCGACCATGACCCATGTGACCCTGAGCCACTTGACCTGCTTGACCCCAGTGGAGAGCGTGTTGACATGGTCATGTATCAGTCACAGCTGGCTTAATTCTGCTGAAGGACTACAGTGAAAGCCCAATCAATCACTGAGTTTAATGTGTTTTAGGTTTAGTTTTAACCTACCAGGGGCAGAGTGTGAGAGGTTCTTATGGTGAGCAGTACACGGGAGAGGAACTTGTGGCTGAGAAAATTTGAGTCTGCATGATAATTTCACCAGAGTGACTTGACTGAACTCGCATCCTGAATGTGTTTCCACACATGGTTTCTCCCTCATGACTTCTTAAAAATCAACTGATATTCAGGCAATGCAATCAAACAGCACAGAAGTTTACCAAGACAGTCAGGCAGCCTAAAGAAAAGGCAGACGTGACTGTAGGTTATTCTCCAAGGTTGCCATTCTGCTGTCTCTAGGCCGCCCACACATCTATACTAACTCATTATTAGCTACACACAGGAATGTCTCTGCCATAACCCCATACTGCTTGCTCACACATGTCTCTCTCACACACACACACACTTTACATTACAGGAAGGATGGGACATCTATGCTGCCCTAAAGTTTTATAATTGGAAAATTGATGGAAGGTAAGAGGGGGGAAAAGAGGTTTATAAATCTAAAGGATAGGCTTTTCTGAGACTGGTTGACTTTGATGGAGCCATAAATATACACTTACAGAAAGGAGACAAGAGGGGAAACTTGAGGCTGAGGAAAAATAGAGACTGGCGAATACAGTGTCTGTAGGGAGTGCATATTTTCAGCTACACGCCTGCAATTAAATTATCTGCCAAGGTAAATCCACGCTTGATCAAATAGCTTCGTGTGGCCTTCATGCCTGCTTTCGTGCTCACACCCACAACCGTACAGCAAACCCAATCATATAACATGCTCTTCACGTAATGCTCAACAATGCTTAACGCTCTCCAACAAAGACCGAGGCAGGTGATTTGTGCTGCACGCAAGGGACGGGCCGTTGTTAATTCCGGTGTAGGATGGGAGGCGCAAACAAATACACCATGCTCTCCCTTCACTCCGCTGGCTGGCAGGGTGGTAGCTTTAGTGAGTTTGGTCATTAATCATCAGTAGCAGCACTGCTACCTTACTCCTCGCTGGGAGACTGTTCTCTGATGGCAAACATGTAAGAAACATCAAAACATACAAGTTACAGGCTGTGGGACATTCAAAGATAAGCCTCATCTCAGCTGCCATCTAACCTTCCCATAATGCAATGCCAACAAGTCTCCACATCTGGTTCTGGGCTGATAATCAGAAAAGCACACTACAATAGCCAGGCCTAATTTAAAGGCATGACATTTAGTTAGACAAACACAGAGTTAACTGTCTCCCATATGGTGTGATTCACAACAAACAACTGTTTCTTAAGTGAAGCACAGATCCGTTCCTTAGACTGCACCGTTCAGAAACTGCTTTCTAACAATAAAACTTGTCAAACATTTGGTGCAAACTGCCTCAGGTAGACCTCAGCAAGAACACAGGTGTGTGTGTGTGTGTGTGTGTGTGTGTGTGTGTGTGTGTGTGTGTGTGTGTGTGTGTGTGTGTGTGTGTGTGTGTGTGTGTGTGTGTGTGTGAGTGTGTGAGAGAGAGAGAGAGAGAGAGAGAGAGAGAGAGAGAGAGAGAGAGAGAGAGAGAGAGAGAGAGAGAGAGAGAGAGAGAGAGAGAGAGAGAGAGAGAGAGAGAGAGAGAGAGAGAGAGAGAGAAGAGCTGTTCGCCAGCACTGAGGTGATGTGTTATGGGCAGGCTACGTTTTCTTTAAGCTGTGCACCAACTTCAGCAATCAGTATTCCAGTCATCACTGACTGACAGCGAGCACACATTCACGCTAATACACACATGAATGATGCAGGAAAAACACCCTTAAGTTAATACAAGGCCAAAAATGTCCAAGTGTGTTTTTGTGTATTATCCATTTCTATCACAAAATTTCTAACACCAATGAATATAAATTACATGGCTGAATGGCTGTCAGCTTCCCCCCAGACTGTTCTCAACACTCACTTTCATTGCCCGCATTCTTTTACTTATGACAGAAAGACCACACACAATGAATCATATCGAGAAAAATAAAGATCAAAAGATAATTGAGCATTGGAATGTAAGCTGGACTGCTCACTGACTTCCGAGCAAACAGCTGCTATAGCATGTGTGCAGAATAAGACAGGATACTGCAATACAAAATACTGGCAAGACGACTATGCAGCTTGTATCTTTTATCACATTATTACCATTTAATATTCATAATGAGCTCTACCTTTACTCACACACTAGGCAGCAGCAGTAGCATACCGAAAGTGAAATTTGTAAAGGGGCACCTAACCGACTCAAAGCAAATGTACTTAATAATTCAAAAAGTAGTGTTATGGCACATGCATCAAACATGGGAGTTTTATTAACATTCAGCCCAAAACCTTGTTTCATTTGGCCTGCATGAACTTGAAAAAAATTTAAATACAGAAATAGATACAGGCAGCCATGGTAATACTGTATCTTGGAAACACAGTAAATCTGTAGCATTGTCATCCAAACATCCAGTTGTTACTATAATCCATGTTATACAGTGGTCCCACGGACCTTGCGGGGGTTACGTTCTAAGACCCCACCGACCCCCGATTTCCGAAAATCTTCGAATTTTGGACGCACCCCCCTGCAGCTCCTATGGTACCTTAGTGAAATTATCTAGACATTACGCCAGTAAGTTGGTTTCTTTTTGATGCATACTTAACAGAAAATGTGAAGTAATAGACATAAATGCTTTTATCACTTAAAATAAATAATACAATAATGTGTTTCAAAATAATTTAATGAAAATTGTTATTAAATACATAGTTTAAAATGTTATTCCTAACGTTCCTGAACATTCGGTCCCGCTGCAGTTTCCCACGAGTGTTTTAGATAATCCGCAACATTTAATTTAATTACCATTTAATTATAGCAGGTATTATAAACAGTTAGTTAAATCAATATCTAGAAAGAGTCTTGTCTGAACTGTTACCTAAGGCATCTGTGAAAAAAAAGTGTATTTTTGCAATCAATTATGGCAGGAGAGAAAAGCTGATATACAGAAAACCAGGTTTACTCTTTTAGCAATTTGCTTGATTAGACTTAACTCAAACATTTATAAACCTATAAATTATGCTTGAAATGTTTTGTGGTCGGATTTACACTACTGCAATTAGCACTCACGAGTGTTTCTTACTTCGATAAACTATATAATGGAAGGACTATATAACGTGTCACTTGTGCATTAACATTTTTAATCCATTTAAGGCCATTTTTATTCTGTTCTCTGATTAAATTTAGGCTAGATCCAGCCTAAAGTACTAACAATACAGTTACAAACAAACAAAAAATGCTCAGTCCAAGCATGTTTGCTTGCTGACTATTGTATGAACAGATTAAATGCCATATTTACCATCCAGTTCATAACAAAGAAGCACTACTAAGCACCAGTTGAAGTACAAGGTATAGAGTTAAACTGCCAGTTGCTCTCAGAGGTTTCGTTTCACCATGTATTCCGATTGTATTCTCAAGGACTTACATATTACATTTTGTAATGGGATCCATTAGTGAATACATTTTGGATGGTGTATTCATTATTTAGATTTCAATATTTCAAGCATTGTGCCAAAACCGGCCTGCGTTCTTATCTGTTTTCGCAAGGCACTTAGCACCTCCTCTCACTAATGGTCTTAAAAAAAAAAAAGTATAGAGTTCTGTTTTGCTCAGGCTCATCACAGGAGACCTTCTTTGAGCACATCGGCACAACAGATCTGCTGCAAACTGCAGCAGAAAAACAAATGAGTCACA
Organism: Silurus aristotelis; assembly: GCF_946808225.1. Classification (NCBI taxonomy): domain Eukaryota; kingdom Metazoa; phylum Chordata; class Actinopteri; order Siluriformes; family Siluridae; genus Silurus; species Silurus aristotelis. Next base: position 23,206,366 of record NC_139576.1, on the reverse strand, counting down.
GTGCTGAGCTCAGGCTTAATAGAAATGTACTGCCTGAGTGCACAAGCAAGGGCTAAACATAGATTCAAAAATGTCCATCTTAAAAGAATAAACAGGCTAAAATCACATGGAATAACAGCAGGAATTTATAGGATAAATACCTTCCCATCAAACAAATGCTTAAAAACGCATATAGGGCTGTTCTTTTTAATAAGACAAAGACTGTAGCAGTCCCTCACATTCAGCACTGTATCAGGTAGGAATTAAGAAGCTAAAGCAGACTATTGAAAGCTTTTTTTTTTCCCTTCATGATGAACATTTATTTGCTCTCTAATTGGTTGTGACAAATTAGATCATTAATCCTTGTTACTCAGATGTTGAGAAGTTGTTTACCAAGAGAACACATGATAATTGGCTACTGGCTAACAGTGGGTGTTCTTGGGTTTCTCGGTGTTGGTGTAATACAAACAGTTCAGTTATGTTTGAGTGAGAGTGAGTCATTCAGGACTGCTTGACCTCAGTGTGTAACTTATTTATAGCTTGTGTTTTAGCTACTTTTTGCTAAATGTGTTTGACATACTTGAAAACAAAATACACACACCAGAAACAATCAGATTTGATCGTTTTGCTCTTCTAGGTCTATACGTCTCAATAATACATGCCATCTCTGATGCAGAGAGCATGCGCACCTATACAGGCAAACTTTTATTCACATAATATACACAAAGTTGGGTTGTGCCACAAAACCCAAAACATAATTTACATATTTATACAAAGCTGTGACAACATGGGTGGTGCCCCAGATCTCATTCTGCTGAGCTAAATAGTCGACTGTTTAGCATGCATGCGGTTTAGTAAACAGCCTTACATTCATGCTAAACATGTGAGATTAATCAGAGTTGACACAGCACACATTACAAACGGTTCTACAAGCACCACACAATAACTGTTTTCCTATCAGAGTGTGAAATCTTTCTGAATCGTCTGTCTTTTGGCCATTGTTGACTAATGGGCTAAATTCTGAGCTATCAGGTTGGGTTTTATCCTCTACCACATAAAAAATGTCCAACTTTTCTCCTGATTAATCTGTTGTCCTCTACCATCACCTTCACTAGGCCCCCAAAGCTGGCACAAGGCCAAAATGGAGGCCACCTCAATCCTGCAACACACACACACACACACACACACACACACACACACACACACACACACACACACACACACACACACACACACACACACACACACACACACACACCATGCACAATTGCTATTCAAAAGGGCCACTGTATAAATGGCTGTAATATATTTCCATTAGCAAAAGCGTCTGCATGTTTCGCTTCAGTAAACTATTTCCACTCATTATTCAACGTTTCAACAGCAAAATAAAAAGATTGGTGGTTGCATTGTTAGAGGGATATAAAGAAAAGAAAGAAGAATCAAAAGGACTTCACAACTACTGGCCATACCAAAGCAGACTCCGAGTGAAATAATTCACAGCTACAGAACCTGACTGCCATTGATTTTTTATTCCATCCATTTTTCACCTCATTGTTCTGCCATGTTTGTTCTGTGATTCAGTCCTATCCTTTCAACAAGCCCACTGCTTCTATAGTCACTCTGAAAGCCTCAAGACAAAAAGGGGAAGAGAAAAAAAAAGAAAAACGTGTGCGAGAGAGACATAGAAGAAAGAAGGGAGAGAGTGTGGCACATGGGGATGGAATGACAGAGTGGAGAAAAAAAAGCAGCAGAAAGAGAACAAGAGCAAAAAAAGAAATATGACAACACTTATGGAGATACGAGAAAGTGCACAGAGAGGAGACATGCATGGGGTTGTGTCTTGAGGCGAGGCAGCACAAAGCTCAGAGCTGCAAAGGGAGGCTGAGCTGAATAGGTGAACACAGGCTGAGCCGGATGCTGCGTGGTGTGGCTGCAGAACATACCAGTGCTGTTTCTATGGAGAAGTCTCTCAGCCACACTGTGTAGATACAGTAGCTTCGGGTTCAGAGTACATAGTTCAGGGTGGCCCCCTATGTTTCTAATGAAAATGCCCTCGTTTTGGAAATAACCAATTTAAGAATAACATAGTAAAAACATTCTAATGCACTTCCCTGCCTCAGTGTGACATATATGGGCATGAAACTGCATATCTGGGATTTTTTTTTTAGGACATCCGATAAGTGTTTTCACTTTTTTTTTTTTTATTTGCTAAAGGGAAAGTAGTAAGGTCATTGGTAACATCTACACTACAATGCCATACAGGGGGAAAAAAACAAGTAGTTCTACAACCGGCACTGAAAAAAGAATCCTGATAAGGATATATTTTGTTCATTGACACATAACACACCTTCATATTTATATATCTCACACACACACACACACACACACACACACACACACACACACACACACACACACACACACACACACACACACACACACACACACACACACACACACACACACACACACACACACACCTCTGACCTCAACCCTATTGAACAACACCTTTACTAAAAACCCTTGTGGCCAAATGAACACAAAATCCCACAAGCACACAAAATGTTATAGCACATGATCCCAGAAGAGATTATTATAACAGCAAATGGGGAGAAAATGTGGAATAATATGCTGAAAGAGTACATTTTCTATTTAATTACTAAAAATTTACTTTTTTTTATTGTTTTCATTTAGCTTGTGAATATATATCCCTGTTTTCCAAAATATATGTTATTGGCTAAAAAAAGGAAGCTTGGCTCAAAAATCTGTGTTTTTTCATAATTCAACCTCAATTATATCTGATGGGATTTCCAACAGTGACAAATATGAGAACAAAATATTGACCCTGATGTGGAATTAACCAGAGCTTCTTATTGACAAGTGTAATCAGTGAAATGGATTTGGTGGTGGTGGGGTTTTTTTTTTTGGTTTTTTTTTTGGGGGGGTGTTTGGCGTGCTGAAAGAGCTCGCACCAGAAACCCAACTGCTCATCCATGTAATTTGATTGGAAAATGTACAATCAATCAATTACATTAGAGAAGGCTGTTTTTGTATAGCATGTTTTTATTCATGAGAGGATTTCTCGGAGTGAAACCAGTCAATCTTTAATCACTAATCCTCTTTTACGGTGATAAGTCTGAATTAATCGAGTTGTTTTTACTGGCAAATGTTAAGAGCAACAGTTTCATCCTTGACCAAAATTGTGTTTTGTTTCATAAAGAAATGCACATCCTGCTCTCAAATCTACCCTGCTAGGTCACAGATTTGTTTTCTTGATGCTGAAAATCAAACAAACACGCTTAAAATGACGTCCTAATAATTTTTATCTGATTAATATTTACAAGATGGATTTGGCGTGATAGAAATGGCAATTTGATTTGTGCAACATGGTCTTTGGAATAGCTACAATTTTAACACGTACAGTGGATCTAAGATGGTACCGGAAATGGATGCATCCTGCTTCTAAGTGCCTTTAAATAGTTGAAATTTTGGTTCAAACCTATAAACTATTCTGAACTCTTCTGGTTTATGACTTCTGTCACAGTTGCTACAATAGAAATACAAGAAGGAATCCTGAAGGCATCAGTACAAAATAGTTACCAGACAGCAAGGAGAATTTGCTTGTGTGTGCAAATATAGAAAGGCTGTTTGAGAACAGTAATTTCACGCCTTTGCACAGCATTGTGAATATTCAAGATAATAGTTTATGACCTATTGTTTCCTATTACTGCACTCACAATTGTGGTACAATAAAGGTGATTAATTTAATTGTAAGATCAGACAGGGACTGCTCATGGAAAATAGGAACGCTTGTGTGCAGTAAAGAGGTGTGAAATAGAGCGAAACCTACGTATGGAGGCACTGGTGGGACTGGGCACCCAGTTTTCCGTGAAGTTGACATTGCACATGTTTGTGCTGCAGCAGCAGAAGCGGTATGTGCCATTCTGGATCTGTGACGGCGTGTTGGTCACCACGCAACGGTCGTCATGGCAATCTTGCTGGTCGCCAATGTAAGTCCAGCAGCCTGTGATGAAATGATGGCAGTTATTAATTCTGAGCAGAAAAGCATATCGCATGTATACTACTGTTACTGTCAGTTAGGAGCAAAAACAAGTGTTTTAGCTGACCTTGTTTGACCAGGTGAATGTCACCGTCATGAGTTTTCTCCCAGAGACCGTAGCAGCGGCTGCTCTTGCTGCACAGGATGGTGTTGTTCTCCCGTGACACGTGCCAGTCACCAGCCACACTCTGCTCATCAAACTGCTGGTGCAGGTCAGTAAATGCACACTCTCGCTCCTCACTCTGGGCAGCTGCAAATAAAATCAAATGGAGTTCAGGACAAACGTGAGTTAACTCTACACTTTTCCTGTAGGCTGACTAAGAAAGCTAAGGATAATCTGATTGAAGTATAAAAGTGTTAAAAGGTCAAAACAGTATAAGGAACAACAGTATAAAATCTCAATTAGAGGTCTGTTGGTGGTCCTGACACCTACAATGGTAGTCAAACAACAAAGCACATGTGTCCTCTTCTGTACCAGTCCCACAAGCAGGGGAGAGAGAAGAAAATAAATAAATAAATAAATAAATAAATAAATAAATAAATAAATAAATAAACAAACGGAACATCATGATACAAAAAGAGCTGAAACAGTTGTAAGAAGAAAAAAAAAAAAACATACATTTCCCTAAACCAGATTATGTATACATCAGCAATGGTCAAGTTCCTCAACATTTAAACCACTGGTGCTTTTGATTGCAGCCTAAAATCTACATTAGTGTCCATGGCCCTCGTCATGGCTCATTTGTTTTCAGCTAAATAAAAGGGGCTTTCAAGCAGCATTTAATGTGGACAAAAAATATGTCCCTTGTGATAAAGGTGCTGTGAAACTGGCTGTCCTAATTTCCATACACAGCCATGTGAGGCTGTCTCTCTCTCTACCCGATAATAATCTGTGCTGCAGCTGGCCTACGCTCACCCCACCTGTACCAAGCAAATTAATCCTCACACTTTCTCTTTCATTTACATTTTTTTTTTCCTAAGATACTCGCTCCCTCTCCCTCTTGTGCCACCCTTCCCCTATCCCTGTCATGCAAATAGCCAGGCCTGAGTTAGTCAGAGGGAAAAAATAAAAATCGCAGTGGCAGTTGTTTATCAGCCTGAGTGAAGTCATAGAGCTGTGCTATTATATTGGCAGCATTCAGACAGTGAGCAGAGGGGCGGGGCTGCTGGAACATCAGTCCTGTACTCCTCACACTTTAGGAAGAAGACTACTTTTTTTATAGATGCTGAGACAGCAGATGGAGCAACAGAAAAAAGCACACAAGAAGAGAGAGAGAGAGAGAGAGAGAGAGAGAGAGAGAGAGAGAGAGAGAGAGAGAGAGAGAGAGAGAGAGAGAGAGGATAGACGTTAAAAGAGAGCGAGAAAGACAGAGAGAGACTAAGCTGCCTGGCCCCAGGGGAGGGCTTTGTCTGCATCTCCACAGGAGAGAAGTCTGAAATGGCTGCACCAGCTCCTCCTTACCAGGGTACTGCATGTTCATCACCATAACCCCCCAAACCCCTTACCACACACACACGCACACACGAATACAAGTGCACAGCACAGTTCATTACACAAACTCGGCTTTAATTGATGCAAGTAGAGATTCATCAACGCCACTAAACTGCTCACAAAAAAGATAATTTTTTTAAAATTATAAATAAGTCAACACACACACACACACACACACACACACACACACACACACACACACACACACACACACACAACCACCCACCCACCTAAATCCTTCTAACTTAAATGCAACATTGGGGTAAAGCCACCACACACAAGTGCGCACACACTCACAGAGCGAGAAGAAGAAAATCAAGTAGTCCAAGAGCCGATACATGGTTTCAGATTCAGTTAGCATCTTACACCCCCCCCCCCCCCACACACACACACACACACACACACACCACCACCACCACTCCACCCCTGAACCTAAGTACTGCAAAGTTAGGCCTGCAATGTCAAAGCAAAGTTTGTGTGAGAGTCTAATCTATTAATAGGTTACTAGCCGGTGATTATTATGACATACAAACACAGTATGGGGTGGAAAAATCAACCTAATGCCTGAAGCAGACACAATAATCATGACAGAGTTTTAATCCCTTTCCACTAACCAGAGTACCCTAATGCAAAATAACCGTGTCACTAAAATAAAAGTGGCACTGCTAACCAAATAAAACATTTCAGCGTTTACATGCTAATTGTTACTTGCTGCATTGTTAATTATTTCTGCATTACACAATTAGACATTTTATTTTAGAATTTTATCTAGTTTACAGAGGTCCATGTAATTCAGTCCTTTTACAACTGGCAAAAAAAAAAAAAAAAAAAAAAGGCAACAAATGACCAGTTTTTGTGTATGTTTAGGTGCATGTGCGAGTTAGTGAGCTCTAGGCTGTGTCTTCGTTGTGGAAGCGGAGAGGGAGGTTATTAGACGAGACAGTTTCCTGTTATTTGGGTGAAAAGCCATCAGGGAGCTCTGGAGCGGAGGGCTGAAGAACAAGGCAGCTTTCACACAGATGTTGCTGTCCAATCAAACAACAGAGAGAGTAAAGAAAAAAAAAACATGCAAACCGCCTCTGCTGTGGCTCCAAGAAAACAGGTTCCAAGTAATGATATATGTGAAAGGCATATTAGTCATCGGAGAGGGACAAAGCAGAACACACATTAAATTAAAAGACATATTGTTCTGTTTTTTTTATATATAGACTAAAGTGTTCAGTTTTGCTATACATAAACTAGAATCTGTTTTCTGATACTTTTCATTTCTCCTGCACAGCTCTAGAGGGCATGATGTGCCTCCTAACCCTGGGAAGACAGTAAGGCTGATATGGCTATTAACAGATAGACAGAGGGGGGAGCTTTTATTGTTTTTGGGACAGTAGAGGCAGGCTGTACCAGTGCAGTGATGCCAACGCTCAAGGTTAGTTCTGCCGTAGCTTGAAGATAATGCTTAACTTTGGCTCAGAAAGACCTTCAGTCCACCCCTCCTCCTCCTCTTCTTCTTTCTCCCTTGTATGCATTTGTATGGATTTTTATTAAATGGAAAAACTAATCATCAGTTTGCACTGCAGAAAAGTAGTGACTCATTCGCTGTAACGTTTGCAAAAAAAAGCAAATAGGATTAAACCCAACTTTGAGTACCAATCATGGTTATTCTGTCCAAAAGTAAAGGCAGTGTTTGCCAAAAGGCCAGAGGGTCTGTGCCCATGTGCATTAGTAAGCACTGCCTGGGGAACTGGCACAGGCTTCATCTCCTGCCACACTCTCTCCAGGTTGTGGAGGTGCCAGGCTGGCACTCAGGGGGCTGGCAGCAGGAGGGAGCACTTTTAGTGGAGAATATTGCAGAGACCTTACCCTGTTAATTTGGGCTAGGAGAGATGGAAGAATTAAAGAAAGGGAACATTTTCTGCAGCTCCAGGACAATCAGCTGCCACACAACCAATTTTATATCTAATACTAAAAGACAGAAATGTTACACGATCAGTACTGGACCAATACTGACCAAAAAAATGCTGGTTTAGATATTGGAAAGGGGGGGGGGGGGGTGAGTTCTTGTAATCTTTAGGGTAACTGAATTTGGAAACATTTTTATTGAAAACGGATATTTACACATGAAGAGATATGATTATATCGGAGTTAAGTTTAAATAATATTTATAGCATTTCATTGTTTAATTGTATTTACAGCACAGCTCAGTAGATGAAAAGTTTTTCATACATGGAGTTAGAAGGCTCTTTCATTTTATCAAAACAGATAATTAAAAATTTACTGATCTAAAAAAAAAAAAACCGCCAGATTTAATAATTATATTAAAAAAAAACTACAATCTACTGTAAAAGGCTAAAAAAGGTACAAGTATCTTTATAACAGACTAAGCTTGCAAGACAGCCATCCCTCTCATGCAGGGCATATACACTTGTCTAGCACACGTGGTTAAGCTTGTGGTTTGGAGATAGATTTTCCATCACAGCACTACTCAGCAGTCTGGATTGGGAAGCACGCTGTAGTGGAACAGACAAAGTACAAACTTAACAGTGATGTGCCAACTAACGAACACTTCTCATGAACTGCTTGAATGCTACAAGGAGTAGCAAGCCACAATCACTGCTGAGCTCAGGGGCTCTCTTTTCTCCGACATGCTCAAAAACATGGTATAAATGAAAATTGTTCTTCCAAAAGCACTGAAGACAACGACCACAACTTCAGCCATTATCAGCCACAATAAAGATGAGTAAGTGAAATGACAACAAAACCAAATTCCCTTAAATGCCAAACCAAATCATCATTAATCATCATTTGTGACCTTAGGCTTCATTCAAGTTGCTTGACAACTGAAAATTGGTGAATGGAAAACTAAAACAGGAGACAAGATGATGAAGCAGCTTATTAACACAAAGATGAGTCTAGCCTAGTAATTTGGGGGTGGGGGGGGGGGTGTTGTCTTTTTGATAGCTTGGCATCTCTACAGACTACACAAGCAAATTATTGAGTAACTAAAATCTTTCTAGTCAGGGGTCTAAGTGTGAAGTGCTTTCTAAATTCCGAGCAGCATATTAGCTTTCACTCAGCATATAGTGTGTAAATGTGACAGCTGTTCTCATAGTAGATATAGGTCCTCATAAAAGCCTTGTTCCACACTGCACTATATTATGCCAGGGATTGAAAATGGCTTTTGCCTAGAATGATGGCAGCATTCTTGTCTCTGACACTGAATAATTATTTGTCATCTATGCAGACTCTGTAAAAGAAAAAATTCCTAACCATAGTGCCCTACATCACAGTTCTAGCTCCCAAAAAAATAAAAATAAAAACACACTAACTGCACAAAGGTTAGAATATGATTACAACTTTACTTCGGAAAAAAAAATCCATATTTCATTATTCAGTCCTGTTGGATCTATTTATCTATTTATTTAATCATCTATTTAACATGGACTCTGGAGATGGATTACTTCTGACACATAAGGGTACTTGGGTGCCAATCACTACTACAGACTAGATCAAAAGGTAATCTGTGGGCACAGAAATTGCAGGAGCTATGTGGGTAAGATTTGAGATCAAATACATAATTGAAAAGACTATACCAGCCAAAATATGCATTTTAAATCACCCCAAAAGTCTCACTTTTCCATAGTAAAAACAGACTTTGAGCCAATCTTGAGCCCTGATATTAACTGACACACACTGCAAGACCTGCCCCCATCCTCCATTTTACAGTAATGTTTGACCTGTGCTTGTGCTGACTAAAAATGGTGCACTAATTTTGCCATTGTGTTTTGCAAGCCAACTGGAGAATGTTTTGAACGTTTAAAGCGAATATGTTTTTGGTTGTTTTTGAAATCAGTACATGGTGCCGTATTGACAAGTTTGTTTTTATTGCCTGACAGGAAAGGAGGGGAAGGGAAGCACGCCAAAACACTGGTTTGTGGGCCTCGTGGTGAAAAAAACATTACCATGAGCACAGAGACCAACTCTTGACCACTGAGAAAAAAAAAAAAAGCACAATAAAAAAAAAACGTCGCATGAACAAGACACTTCAGTCTCAGCTACAGAAATTACACAGCCTTATTAAAATAAAGTGAAAAGATGTTCATGTTAAATAGATGGTAAACCCATGTTGCCTGCTGGCAATTTGAGGAATCAAATGGTTTTGCTGGCACAGCCACCATTTCCCTTTGGAGAACGCAGTGCTAGCTTGCCTGCAGCCAACACCGCCTCAGGCGATATGCACCACTTGGATCTGGGGCCTTGACGTAAACTTTCGACTTTGACCCAGTTTATGATAACCTTTTCATTCGCAACCAATAAGACCTCCTTGCATGTAGGAGACACATGAGTCACTGGTGATGCATTTAGCGGTGCATTAATTCTCTGATGAGGATGAACTTGCCCAAGTTTGTTGATTCACCCAACAAACACCCCTGACTCCTACACTCCTGTCTTCCCCAAAGGATGACAAATAACAGAACCTGTTTTTCTGTTTCACAATTGGATAAATGCTGGATGTAAGGACATCGCTATAAGGAAACCACTGTTTCAAAATTGCTGACATAGCACCTCTTCGACCTTGTGATAAAAACACACTTATCATTTGTACAATTTGTCCATCTCTGTGGTTAGGTCTTTATTCTAATGCTAATCAGAGAATACACATTTAAAATGACATGTAATTACCGTTATGCACACTAATAACACGAGACATTTTAAATTCACTTAGACAACTCAAAGTCATGCATACAGCGACATTTCATTGACATTTCATTTTCCATGTCTTAAAACAGGTTATACTTAAAAAAATTCATAAGAATGCTTCTAGTTGTATTTCCACTCCCAGGCTTTACCAAACGCCCTTTTGTTTATCGCAAGCATGTTTGCATTTGCATCAGTTACCTTTTAATGCTAATGCATTAGCAATTAGTTTAGCGATACAAGTGGTTTTATTTTGTAAAGATGCTTTAGCCATACAGTCTGCCGTTTGCATTTTTACTGTGCAATCGCACACCATGGGCAGGAGTTTGAAAGAACACCCCATGTTTTGAAACAAGCAGCATTGCAATTGGATTCATCTTCATATAAAATACAGCATCGGATAATTAGTGTCGTTTTAAATGGTTCAAAAGTGTTCTTACTCAGAATAAAGCTAACCATGGGGCTTGTGAAGGCCAGAGTTCATTAACCCTAACCCTAGTTCATTTCGGATTGCTGACACATGCAGTGCAAAGAGAGAAAGCATCAGGTTTTTCTGGTGTTTGTAGAAAAGGTACACTGCAGACCACAGGCGATGGATACACAGAGTTTCCCAAGTCAGACATTAATCACTCGGCTAGCTCATGAAATCTGCAGACATTCCAACCATACAGATCTACAAAAGTTGGAAATGGCAAAAAATAAATAAAAATAATAAAATACAGTACACAATAAACACCACAATACTTCAATAAGTTACAATAAAATAGATTTTTTTTTTTTTTTTTTATACGTGTACATAATTGCATACATTTCAATTAAGCCCTCTTGAGACCCAGAGACCTTGTACCAAGTACTGTGACACAATGATATACTTATTGTGCACATAATTATTTATTTTTGGGTTATATGCACATAGAAAACCCTGAAATTTCACACCATTGATGCACTCCTCTTCTGTAAATGACAGACAGCTCAACCATGGATGTCTGCAAGTATGAAGCTGAGGGTCGCAAAACATTTATAGAGGAAACAACCCAGCCTGTCTGAACCCCTCCCTCTAATCCAACGCTTGGCTCAGCTTGATCGTTGTGGGTTCCTTAAACTACACTGGACTGCTGTCCATTAAACTCCCTTGCACTAAAGACCTACATGGCTCAGTGCGCTCTGACAAATCAGACAGCACACGTCAGGGTTTTATGTGGCTTTGGATAGGTCAAGGTTGCAAAAAGCTCCCTCTCGGACCACAGAATATAAACGGAGAGCATGAGAAGGTCCTGTATATGAGGGACATTTCCGAAATGCATTATTAAAGTGAAAAGGAAGAGGCAGTCATAAGTGGACCATTAATGTGTGAATAATAGATGCATCAATTTGTACCTCTACATAAATTCAAATTTGTGTTAAATGAACTGACATTTCAACTAAACAATAAAAACAGGCAGATGCCAAGAATGCTGTACAATGGCAAAGTCTGAACATGAACTTGCTGCTATTCAGAGAGCAGAAAAAGAGAGCAGAGCCCTGTGTCCAGAGAGTGCAGCCATCCCATTATTCAATACGTCACCTAGGCAACAGATATCACCAATCCAGTCTCTGTCTCTAGGTGAAAAAAGGACTTACATACAGGTCCTCATTAACAACTTCGGTGAAAACGCCCATAAGCTCCCATGTATATAGACATACAGTTACAGTGTAAAATCTGTATAAACACAAACGTGTATACACACACACACTGTTTTTAGACATTTTTAAAATACATATTCTTCTCCTGGATTTCCGGTCACCGCCAAAATTCAAGAGAACAAGATAAGCATTTAATTTTGGTCAAAACTGTAAAATATTGACTTAAACATGCCTCTGTAATATTTTTTCCTTTGTAGGCTGGAACAGAGCCAGTGCAGTTGTTGAGAGACAATGAATCAGATAGAGAGACGGATTAACACTGTCTATCTGTGGCGTGTCGGCTACATCAGCGAGAGTAACAGGAAACACTTAACTCCTTCATCTCATTCGTCTCAACGAGCTGTTACACCAACATATACAAGGCAGACAACATTTTAATGACAAAAATTCAACCATCAACCCAATTACACAAAAAATAAAAAATCTTGTAGCACCAAAAAAACAAAACAAAAAACAAAAAAAACAGTAAAAAGAGCTCATGTTTTGTCAAAAAAAATCAGATTTTTTTTGCCACCTACACATACATACAGGGTACGACATGCAGTGAAATGCTTGTTTCATAGTAGCATTATCAAAACACTACTGCCCATACACTGAACAGATCACAAGCCGTTTTTGTCTATTCCTCTTTAAACACTTTTTGGTATGGACCCTTCTTAAATAAGCCATGAAATCAGTTTGCTAATCAGACCAGAGAGGAAAAATGTACAAAAGTCTGTGAAAGCAGCAAAGTATCTCCAGCCCTGGAGCAAGTGTCTGGTCTGATGCCTTTAGCTAAACCATTTGCACAAAAGGCATGTGACTGGATCAACTCAGAAAGAGGTTCATGTTTAAAAAACTAGGCTTACCAAACTATATCAAGGTCATTTTTTTTTATACCTAGACCTGCTCTACTATATGTCTTGTTGGTTCAGACTTTGCCGGGTATGCATCTGAACCGAAGTCTGCCCTCGACTACCTCAGCCCTAAACAAACAAGAAGCCCTCAATCAAGATTGCAGTCCACATAATAATAAAATGGAAACATGAATTATAAAATAAAGAGTATACATACTGCAAGAGATCTGCAAGCCTATTTTCAGAGTCTTTTTGTTCGTTCTGGCTTTAATCTAAAAAGCTGCATAATAGAAAGCAGACGCTTTAATGTTCATCAGTAAAATGTTAGCGAAATATAATTAAGATATAATTACTGACATTCTTTCTGAAGGACGATACATTTCCCAAAATACCTTTTTTCACTGCCTCAAGTGATAAGATAATTGTCTAATTAAAAACTACTAACGGTGAAATTGGAAATACTTGGGCATGACAATTTCAGAACATTCTGTTCGTGTTTATGTCTGTGCTTATAGAGCATCGTGCGTTAGCCCTATGTTGTTATCTGGTGCTCTTCATCCAGTCACTGTGGCGGCTCAATGACTGAGGCTTAGTGACTGCAGACTCCATGCTGATCTGCCTGTGTGTGGCTGTGAGGTCTGCCAGAGATGGACATGGTCTGAGGAGTACGAATCGCAGGCACACAGAGAGCAGCACCTGCTCTCTCAGCCAGCCATATTACTCCATCTGGAGACTGATCACCGTCCCTCAATCTCTCCATACGTTCAACAATCTGTCCACCTTGTTCTTCTGAGAATACCTGACTCCCATTTATGACAGCCTACTCATTGTTGTGTCCACTGCGGGAGCAACTCAAAATCGAGAACTTGCTTGTGAAATGGATTCTTTATATGTGGTGCTCTAGATTACTCTGATTTAAATTATCATTTGAATTGTATGTCTGATTAAAAAATTATAATAATAATAAAACTATATTCAGCCATAATGCAAGCTTTTTTCCTAAAAAGAAAAAAAAAACTGCAAGTGGGGAAAAAGAGTGTAAGAGGAAGACAGATGCCTTGAACCTCTGACCTCTCGACCGCTTATCATGACCCAACACACTTAACCATTCATTTAATGCTGTACAAGTTCAGCTGTGTTTGTGATCTATTTATTATAAACAACAGCATAGGGCCTTGACATAAACCATGCTAGATAATTTATTATGTAAAACAAATTGAATGTTTTTTTTTTCCTGTTTTATTCTACCGCCAGTTCCAACTCACTAACCAGCTCTCACTAATCACAATGCAGAAAAGTTGGAGTGGATGAATACAAATAACTTGCACAATAAACACCTTAGAGATCAACTGGAACACCACTGCCTCATGCTACCTCGCCTGACCTCACTAAAGTTCTTGTGGCCGAATGGACAAATCTCAACAGTCACGCACCTACCAGAAAGCCATCCCAGAGAAGTGGAGTTTATCATAACTGTAAAAGACTAAAAATGGAAATTGTTCTTTTTATAACACTGTCCAAGCTTTATTTTTATATAATGTCCCCCGACACTAACATACTGAGATGTTCATTGGGAGTGACGTCGATGGACAGGATCAGACAGAAACAAGTTTTTTTTTAGGGGGACAGCACATGTAGGACGTTTTGGAGACACGGTGAGGGAGGTGCAATTAATATGGTAGGACATGTGCAAAAGAGGGACATGGGGTATATCGGTAGGAGAATGTTGAGGATAGAGCTGCCAAGAAGAAGGATAAGAGGAAGACCAAGAAGGAGTTTTATGAATGTGAGGGGGTATGGAGACGGATGATCCATTGTGGCTGAAAGAAGAAGATAACTTATAAAAAGAAAAATATAGCCATGAGACACATTGTTTATCTATGTTGCTGGTCAGACCTGACATTAGCTTGAACACTGCTTGTCTAGAACTTCTTGTGTTGTACTGGTGGTTCATCTGTGTCAGGTCATTGTGTAAATGTACTAAAACAACTGTTTATTGTACATACGCAATACAACACTAAATCTCTGCCATTATTCACCTCGTTACACTCTCTCATTGTACTACTCTTCCTGTGATGATTGGGAGGAAGAACAGGGGGCCATGATTGCCATGTAAATGTCTGCAGATATGTACAAGGGGTTGGGGGGGGGGGGGGGGGCTAACTTTTCAACCGCAGACAGACAATGCACATTCATCAAATGTGTGTGAGAAACAGACAGTGTGCAGAAATGATCTGGGTCTATAGTAACGACTTCAGATTCGAGCTGTATGGAGGTTATGATGTCGATCCCTGTATTGTGATCTATGCCACAGAAAGGGACCAGAGATAGCTTTTCTTTCTCCTAAATCCTCCTGTAATTCCCGCTGGTGCTGGCAAAAAATGTGGAGCAAACAGTCGCTGAATAAAGAGTTTCAGAATGGCCGAGGGGTTTCCAGTAGCGTATTCGCACTGCAAAATGTAATGACAAAACACATCAGATTACGATGCAGGCAGATAGAGTTCACGTCAACATAAAATGACGACAGAATAACCTATGAGGATGCAGTTATGTAGCTATGAGCACTAGTTGGCTCACTAGAATTCCTGGGAGAAACGCCGGATTTACCACAACCCTGACCCAGAAACAGTGTCACAATACAAGCGCGTGAGCGGACAGAAAAACAGTGTCGCAACCAAAATAGATTTTAAGACCAGATTTAAGCATAATTTATTAACTTCTTATATTTTATATTATAATTATATTCTCAATATAATTACAATTAACACCGACTAAGATTTAGTCAAGTGACCAGACCCAATCAAATGAGGTCGGGTTTTTATGCTTTGGCAGAGAATACAAGTGCAGTGGGAAGCTGGTGCTGAGTTTGCTTTCTAGCTTTATGGGCTGAAATTTGAGCTCCATCGCAAGTGGCTGCCCTTCGCCTCCTGATTGGCGCTGCTGAATCCAATTACCTGCAGGGCTCCTTGACAGTAGCAAACCCCATGCCTGCAACACACACACACACACTCTCACTCCTACCAGCATGCCTATCAATAATCTGCATATTAACTTTATTTATTCAGATTGTAAGAAAGAAAAAAAGAAAAAAGAAAAGATCTACATACTGACAATCACCAGAGAGAATTTTAGTCTACACAACTCTAAATCTGCACAGTAGAGGGGGGTAAAAAAAATTTTTTATTTCTCAGTCTCTCTCTCCTCCCACTCAGTGAATCCCCACCTCACTTCCTCAATCCTCTCCACCCCTCTCCAAGTTCTCAAGGAAGGCTGCACAGACTTGCTGGCAGGACTCCAAACTTCAGTAATGCACTAATGAGTATTTGTAGACTCCCTTCAGCACTGCCGACGCCATTTGGGACATGAAAAAGAACAAAAAGGAAGGGGGGAGAAAAAAGGCAGACGGAAAAAAAAAAAAAAAACAATTGGCTGGTGTGTCAGCCCAACAGACAAGAACTACAGTCTCTTACTGTCGCACAGCTCACTAAAAGATGCAAATTACACACACACACACACCACTCATACAAACACAAACCACACAGACAGAACAAATACATGTCAGTAAGCAAACACGCTCCAGACAGTGTATTGAAATATACACTATTTATTGCCCGCACAAAGCGTGCGCGCGCACACACACACACACACACACACACACACACACAGAATCACTTTAATAATAAAAGCGATGCAAAGCACCAAACAGGGATGACAAACCCAGTTTGTGAAGTGAGTAAAATATACAGAGATGAAAGGGAAAAAAATGAATCGTGTTGATCTCAGTATACAAGTACTGAGCTCAAATGAGATTAAATTTATCCGACCAAAATACTCGGCTCTTTTCCAAGACACACACTGCTCAGAGATATTCTGAAGGAAAGAAAGACAAAACAACAGACAGCGAGTAGGAAAAAAAAAAAAGATAGAAAGCCACTTGGAAACCTCAGTGGAAATGCCATAGTAAGGTATTTCTAACCATGTCATAACAGCATTATATCTATAGACGTGGGTATTACAGGCACAGAACAGTGCCGTGTTTGAACAATGTTTCTCATTAACCATGGAAGACGACTCCCTTCCAAGAGAACAGAATTATACATTCACAAGCAAATTTAAATGCTTTCTAGGTCAACAGGCAGAACAAAAATCTGATAAAACTTTGGAAGAAACGTTATATTCCTCGAAAATATTGTAATAAAAAAAAAAATTAATAAAAAAAAAAAAAAAAAAAAAAGAGACTATGCTTCTTACATTTATATTGCTTTTTTGCCACAATAGCAAAGTGCTCAAAGCACAAAAAGGCATAGCATATTCACAGAGTGGATAAATCATACATGCAATAGCTACTCTGGGCAAGCAAAAGCTGCAGACAGACTCCAAAATAACAGTGTTGTCTAACCTATTGTAACAAAATATTCGAAGCTAGTTTGTATGTTATTGTACGCTCATATGGCAGATTACGTTTTTGTGCACAGGACAAGGGAAACAGGTTGCCAATGTTTGCAAAACCTGTCAATTTGTATACAAGACCTTATTCTAGCTTACCAAGGGTCAAGAAAAGCTGGCAAAGTATTTGAATATGAACTTTATATATATTTACATTTAAATATTTCAAATATAGCAGTACATTAAAGAAACTTTTTGGTTTACATTTGTTTTGAATATGAAGCATGAATTGCCTTATATAATCATATAAGATCATATAATTCTAAAGTAGTAGTTTCGGTTTTTAAAAAATTACTGAATAAACTGCTCTCAAGTGTAAATAAAAAAATATATTTTTTATTTTAGACAGACAGACAGACAGACAGACAGACAGACAGACAGACAGACAGACAGACAGACAGATAGATAAATTAAATTAATTTGCCTAGTAAAAATCGTCGCACTGACATCCACACTGAAACTTGATCAATGTGTGTAGCGTAGCAGGTGGTAGGATTCAGAAGCATGCTGTATAGTTACAGACTTGAGGTAAATAACACCACTGTGAAGTGAGTTCAATTTAAACATAGCTACAAGTCAATCAGAAGTGTCCTACCGTTTGCTTCTGATTGCCATCACTGCACTTCAACATTGTTTATCTGTTATAAATGGACATTCTGTGCCACCCAGATAAGGATGGGTTCTCTCTCGAGTCTGGTTCATCTCAAGGTTTCTTCCTCATGCTATCTTGGGAAGTTTTTCCTTGCCACAATTGCCACTTGCTCGCTCATCAGGGACAAACTTAAAAATGAATGAGATGTTCTTTATATCACTACATTTTCTGTGTAAAGCTGCTGAGACAATGTTCATTGTTAAAAGCGCTATACAAATAAAAATGAAATGAATCGTCCAGGAGGCTGCAATTTGTCCACTTCTGATGAACACGTGAAGATTCACTATGCCACTGAAAGAATAGTGCATGGTGTAGAAATGTGCAACAGGACCGGGAGGTGCTGATGCACAGCACTAGGACACCGAGCCTATAGTTCTTCAGGAATCATGCTGTTCTGGATGAGGAGGCTGAGCTCTGAAGCTGTCAGCTCTGCAGGGAGGTGCAGAGAAAAGTAGAAGATACAGGGCTGGCAGCTACTGTTCATCAAAGAAAATGCCTGCTGTGAGACTTTTATAACTTACCTCTCCCAGTAAAGCCTTTAGGAAAGGCCCTTTGCCTAAGTCTGGAAGTAACATGTTTGCTTTGTAGAGTCATATGTATAAAAGACAACCAAGTGTCTTTCATTTAAGGTGAGTCCAGAAATGCATCCTCCAAGATTCACCACAGCACTCGTAATCATAAGCGTTAGTTCTCAGAGTTATTAAACAGGACAGCGCAGAGATTAATCAACATTTATAACCTTACCTTCTCAGGTGGACTGCATGCTACTGCTTCTGACTTAATCTATGTCCATCTTATTTCATCCAAATCCCAGCATCTGCATTTACATTTATAAAAAAATAACTGAAAGCTGGACAGTCTGTGAAAATGAAAAATGGCCTTGAAGAATGTATACACTCAGATCCCATTGCTAGACATGTAAAGAATGCGGATATTAACATGTCCACTGATCTTGCCTGCCTGAGAGTGTCTTGTTCTCAATTTTGAACTATCAAGAGCTAGTTCGACCACTCAGACCAAAAGTCTGGAGACATGTTTATCTTCTGCAAGCGAGGAAGAAGCCCAAGCTCATTGCCACAAAGGGTCGAGTTGCTTATAAATGTGCAGCGGGGTGTTATAAATATGCTGAACGTGCACCAACAGGTTTTCCGAGCTGACATGTAGGAGGGTTTTGTACGAAGAAAGCTAAGACCTAACAACCTCTTCCATCTTGTGAAAAGCAGCCGCACCCTTTTACAGCTCCTTTGCTGTCACTATGGGAACCTGCTCAGAGAAGCTTCCATTACATATACAAAAAAAAAAAAAAAGAAAAACCACACACGGTTGGCTGGAGTGTAACTAGGCGACTGGCTCTTTTCCCCCCAACTGTTACTGAGAGCAAGACACTAACCAACCATGCTCCTGTTCACCCTTCATCTAATTAACAAATTCAAAAACCTCGACACTTGACACAGAAGCACATTCCTTAAGATACACAGCAGAGTCAGGACAGAAAAACAGAAAACAAGCCAATGCAGGAGCATCAGAGGAGAACCAAAGAATGCGCGAATGCATTTAAATATCTCAAAACTAAAGCTGAACAACTCAGAAGGAATTCGGCAATGACCTCTTAGACAAATCAGGAATTTGTTAAATAGCTTTGATTGAATGAACTTATGAAACACAGGGCCTCTTCTGCTTATTATCTGCTCGGTCGACATGAAACGCAGTGAGCGAGTGGTTGTGTTTATAGATAGGCAAAGAGATAGACCGACATACAGGATTTATTGACCCATTGAGGAAATTGTTTTGTTCCAGCATTACAATAAACAACATATTACCAGTAATGACAAGCCAAAGAAACCAGATTACAGTACTCAATCAGCAGTAAACTTGCAAATACAAATAAAATAAAGATAGAAAAATAAAATGCTACACATCAACAAATGTAAATAAAGTGGTTATAGTGCAGGTATAATATATATTTAATATTTAATATATACACACATACATATACATACATACATGCATACATACATACATACACACACACGCATACAGACACACAAATTTCAAAGAAAACAGAAAGAAAAACAATTTTTAGTAGATTATCTATTATTTTTGTAAAACTAGACTAAAATTAGAGCAATTTTAATATTTTCCTGAAAACAAACAAACAAAAAAAAAAATAATAATAAAACTCAAGCCTACTTTAATACAAACACCTTCTCAGTACAAACCTGTCTCTGCTCACGATAACATGTCAAAAAATTGTACATCTGGTCCTTTCCCATTTTTGCTATGCTACTAAAATCAGATCATGGGAATTTAGCATGGCTACAGGTTTGCGCGTTAGTCAGTTGTTCCACTCACTGTGGTCAGCCGGGCAACTGCGGCTGGCAGAGAATAACACAGCCTATAAAGCTTTAGTGCTGAGCCTCTGACCACAGAGAGCAATGCCAAGGTTTTGAAATAGCCCTTTACAAATAGGCCCCCCTTCCACTTGCCTCTCGCCACCCAGACATGTGGGTGCTGCTGGCAAAATATCGGCTCACATCCCCCTGCATGACCTGTCGACTCTGCCAAGCTTTCCTAATGCAACTTCCATGCCGGTGTGCCCGGCTATCCTCTCAGAGGCTAAAAGCAGCTTAATCTCTATCTGTGGTCTGCAGGAGGCCTATTTTGAAATGTCAATTTCCCCCCACTGTATCTTTGACACAGGCAGGGCTGATTGTATTTCTGTAGATTACAAAACTGCCTCATAAAAATGTTACAATACTGCATGAAGGGAAATATGTAAAACTTGGGGCAGCCCTGAGAAGAATAAAGCCAGCTTAGGAAACATACACATTCAAACGCATTTCCTGCTTCCAATGACAATGCATCAAGAGATTAACCTGGCATCTGTTTTTCCTTCATGTCACAGCGTGTGTAAAGTGATCCGAGCCTCTGAAGCCCAGCACAAAGGCAGACAGGGGCAGCTGGAAAAGACAAGCAATGCAGTTACTGTGGCCATCAGCCAAACACTCTCCACCATTTAAATAGTGGGCAGCATGCGAGTGAGTGGGAGAACGCATAAGAAAACCTGTGGGCCGAATGTTTATAGGAACGAACAGCTTTGCCTATAATTGTATTCGATTTTCAAAGAACAGGGGCGTAACCAGGAAAAACTATGCCATGTAGGAACAAGGACAACTTACATATAAATAAATAAAAATAAAGAGAAATAGAGGAACAGAGTTGAACATATAAAAATGTCCTCTCTTTTGTCTTATTTTTGCTTTACATTTTCATAGTGTTGTCATTCGTGTCTCAGTCGTGTGAAATGTGTTTGCAAGGTGATGACAGGACGTCTACGATTTAATTAAAAAAGAAAACAGAGGAAACGTCTCACTTTTTTCAGCTGTTTGTGAAATGTTGTGCATGTCTCAGCATCAACACAAGGGAATGTCCTCAAACCCCCATGCAAAGACACAGTCCTTCCCCCACTCTACTCTGCCTGCCATGGAGCCAGGGAGAGACACATTGTTTAGTCTAAACCCTGCTGCTACAGAGCGCCACACTGTACACACCAGACATCCCCCTCCCCCTACACACACACACACACACACACACACACGCACACGCTGCTGATTAGAGTATCTAACTGCCCTCAGAGGAGATCTAACCAGAAGGCATGGAATAAACTTAAAGTGTACTTTCACAATGTTAGAAATCATGCAAACGAATACAGGCGACTCACAACAGTACACAACAATCCAATTTAATTTCATGCAGTAACTGTCATACACACTAAACGTACGCATGCACGCTGAGTTTCAAACAGGAAGGACTGCGGGGTTCAGTGAACTGGCGACCTGAACATTCTTTTGCACAATCAGAGAACAAATCAAAAACATGGCATAACATGACGCAGAGAGAGCGTGCAGCCAATGCTTAACCTCCGCTTCCTGCCCTACCCACCAAATGGGCAAATTTCTTCAGGCTGCCTCTCACTCACACACATTCTCTCTCTCTCTCTCACACACACACGCACACACGCACACACACACACACACACACACACACACACACACAAATAAAAAGCAGCTTTGAGACCTTCACTTTTTTTCCCCCCCACAAAAAAAAATTCTGGTAAAATTATATGTCGAATCTAATTAGAATTCACATTAAGATTCTTTTGTAGTTTTCAGTCAGCAAACATGTCCGAGACACAACAAGAATGAAACAGGAATAACAATTCATCCCCGATAAAAAATATGCAGCATATTATGGAAATTACAGGGCAGGAAATATTCAAGGCAAGATTTCCTTGTGTGCAAGTTCGCCTTCATTTGGCCCACACAGTGTAAAGGCGTTTAAATAGTTGTGTGCAAACAACAATCACTGTAGCACATTGTGTTTTCTTAACAATGTTCAAAGTATCACAAGTGGTGTCGCAATTTTGACTATAATTTCATAGTGACATGACCAAAGATAGAATAAAGATAGAAATAAAGCCTTGTGGTTGTATGTGCAAAATAACAAGGCAGTCCATGATGTTATATTTAAAAACTACTCCACACTGGGGGGTTGATCTTACGCTAAGCTACAAAGTGCATCATTTTCACATAACAGCGTGGACTGGAGAGTGTTATTCCACTTCTGACACAGCAATTTGCCAAATGTTACAATGTTTAATTCATCAACATGCAAAATTCCACTTATTCTAACAGTTAATCCTTAATGGTGTGAAATGGCCAAAAAGGAAAGTTCAGTTCTCACATTATGTTGGCGCCACAGTAAACAGCCAGATCTTCACCATCCTCAAAAATAACAAATACTGTCTGACCAATCAGATTTTAGCATTGAAACACTTGAAAATGGTACATGAAATGTTTTTTTTGCTACATGCAAACACTCACCTGACTTCAAATAGAACTAAAAAAATAAATAAAAATATCCGCAGGTTTTTGAAATTTGACTGCGCTCTGATGGCAAATGTAAATATTGTGATGCGTATCAAAAACTGTAGTAGCCAAAACATGCAAAAATATCATAACATAACACTGGAAGAAAGTTTTGCAACACACAATATTTAGGTTTGCCACATTTCAGTCCAGCAACGCTCTTTTACAAAGTGAACCAAATCATTCATTTCACATTATACATTATGACTGACAAGTCCAAACATTTAATATAATTGTTATTTGCTAATATAGAAATATATATATTTTTCCATGTCAACCAATCACCGGATGAAAGAAAGAAACTGTAAACACATCATACAGTGTCACAGAAGCACCCAAACCCCTTCCATATTAGTAGAAACTGGTGACTTTTTCGTTTCTCTCACGTAACCCTAACCCTAACCCTAATGTACCTTAACAAAATACCATACAGGAGATGAATGTGTAATTGATTTACAAAACAAAGACATATGCACTTAAACGAGAATAACTGTTCTGTACATTCCTAACTTCACCATTGGAATGCCATTTCTGGGAAAATCTGACAGCTCTAAATGTGTGGTGGCCCCTTCCCTCACCATGGAGGATAATGAGTGCTGCCGGGCTCAGCAGACTGCGAACAGGAGCCACGGCTTCATGCTGAATCGACAAGTCAGAGACAGGGTAATGGCTCTCTCCCTCACTCGCACACACACATCTCAGAGTGATGGAGAATAATCACAGCAGTGGCACATCTGTGCTGGATTTTCTAATGTGCCATCAGCCAGCTATGAGGGAGACAACCGCCTAAGCTTCTGGGTAACGTGCTGCGGTCAACCACGATAGGTAACATTACCACCAAAACTAGGAGAACAGGAACAGCCAGCATTCAGACCTATTGCTCCTACTAAAAGGTTAAAATTACAGGTTGTACTGTCTACTGCCTGTAGATATCGATTATTTTAGTAATTGGGTATTTTACCAATTATTCCACCGATTAATCGATTTTAGTTCATAAAAAGTTGGCACTGCGAGAAATATGTCAGAATTGTGTAGAAAAAAAGTCGGAATTACGAGGGGAAGAGAGTCAGAAAAATATTTATACCCATTAAATATGAGAGCTAATTGATGCCCCGAGATTGTTGAGGAAAAATCACGACAGGGAGCTTGCAAATTTTAGTCTGGTTAAATAAAACATTGAAATCAAATTGCCTTCACAAAACCCTGATTTCTTATGAATAACATTTAGCAGATGATAAGCATTACAAAACATAACAGATTGACCTCTTACAATAAACAATGGCTTTTCTCTGACTTCTCACTAAAACTCTCCTTTTATTTTTTCAGATAATCTAAAAAAAATGCTCAGGATGGCCTTCTCTATCGTCTTCACTCCCCTTTAGCACTGCAGAGGGAGACACTTATCTTATCAAAGTCAAGGCTAAACACCATCCTCAGAGCGACCCATTCGGAACGCTCTAGCAAGCCCGATTCAGCTTCAAAATGAAACACTGCTCGCTGCGTGAACGCAGACATAATGCGTTGCTTTGATGTCGAACTGCAATCTTGGCAAACAAAAAGCAAACCTGCATCACGCTGTCTTAGAGCTGCACACCGTTTTCAATTTGTTTCTCAACACAATTCAAATCCGGAAAATCGATTCTGCATCATTTCCACTCGAGTAACAATTACATCGATCAGAACTCTGCTATCACCTTTATTCACTGTGACCAGTGAGCACAGACGCTGCCCACGCCACCACTGCACAACTAAAAGAGGAGAAACGAGGCTGAAAGCTACACTGTGAGTGACATTTTAAAACAAACCAAGTGGCTGCTAAATAGATTTAACTTTATGTATTGTACTAAACAATGAGTGAATGAGTGTCTCTTAACTCATCAATGGAGCTCTGCATAAAGCTCATGCTAATCAAAACTGACTTTATTACTCACAAGTGGGCCGAAACATTGCTGTGAATGATTATAGAACCACTATGTAACAATAGTCCATGTATTCAGTGGCGAGGATGAACTGCTGAACTTTGGGAGCAGATGCTGCCTTCATGGCATCTCAATTCATCCAGTTTAACGATGAACGCTGCAGCACTGCGTGTGCTGTCTCAAACCTTCATCTGTGGATCACCACATCAACACACCCTGGGTCGGTTTTCTGGCTTTAAGCCGCCCTGTACTGTTTAGGATAAAGCTTAGAGGGTTAGACTTAAACAGACAGACAGGAAATGGATTAGAGGGATAATCAGAGAGACGACCATCTCACAAGTGGTTTCGAATGTAAAACCGATGAATGTTTCTCATTACATGTACGACCAAGTGACGCAAAATCCGCCTGTAAATTAAACAAATACTAGACAACCACTACTACTTGTTCTACAGCTAGATTTAGTAGTATGTATCAGATGTTATGCAACATCCATAAAATTGTTGAAAGTGACCTTAGGGGAACTAGGCCATAGGCCCAAGAATAGACATCATGAGGAGGATGAGGAGGAAGAAGAAATGATTATATATAAAAGTGTATTAGAATCAGGTAATCATTTTATGAGCAGTGTCTTTATAAATAATGCAGATGATGTTCATACCGCCAAAAGAGGCCACTGTTTGTAATGTGTTATTGCAGGAAAAGCCTCACCTGCGACAGGACTGAGGAGGAGAAGGACGGCGCACAGCCCCAGTGTCAGGACCGAGACCCGAGCGCACCCGCTCATGTTTCCAGCCCCGGCGCTCACCCCGGGCCCTCCGCTCCCTCCGCCTGATTACTGTCCTCCTCTCGGTTTCCCCAGGCGGGTATCCGAGTTCATTCGCGAGGATCAAACTGTCCAACACAGAAGTCTTGGTGCATCAATGTGGACGGACAGTACATGATTTCCGCAGTTTCAGCTCGGTATTAACGCGGTACTCCTCTCCTCTCCTCTCCGTCTCTCTCTCCCACCTCGACCCCGCGTTCAGTTCGTTAGCTTCGACGAGTTGATCGATCCGTCTAGCTAGCTCGCTAACAGCACAGTGTCGCGCTGCTGCGGTGTGAATGTGAGCCAGCTGGCTCCGGGACTGGCGCGCATCGCGAACTCGTAACTTAGCTTAAGAAAGTTAGCTTCAGAAAACCCTCACAAATCTCGCTCTATAAATATAAATATATTTATTCATATATATGTGTATATAAATATTGTCTGTTCTTAAGCTAGCCGACTGAGTAGACGAAAGTTGGCTAGCTAATTTGACTAGCTAGCTGTAAGCAGTGGGTCAGTCCTGCGCTGCCGACCGTCGTGACAGTCCATGTCGTTGAGTTAGCTAGCTAGCTCCGCGAGCTAGGAGCACTTCGGACATCTTGACTTTTTGTTCGGACGCGCTCGTAATATTTATTGAAACAAAATTAATTTTCGAAATGAAATAAAACTGTTGAGAAAAAACCCCAGAGGAATATGGACACACTCAGCCGCCACCGGCGTCGTCGAGCTTCACCGCCGTGGGGGGGGAAAAAAGATCTCTCAGAGAGAGAATCCACCGGAGCCGCTCCGCGTTTAACTCGAATCCAGATTAAAGAAGAGAAAAAAAGAAACAGAAAGACGTGGCGTGTAGCGCTGACAGGAACAGCGGAAGCGTTTGCACACACGCGGGGTTGTGAGGCGTTAAGCGCGCCTGTACACCGTGCAGGACTCGGATGGAATGAGATCCTCTGCGTGGGTGAGAGTTTGATGATGATGATGATGATGTTGCGAGTCCCACAGACGCCCGCGCGCGCGCGCTCCCGATCGCTCCCTTCCCCAGTTCTCCTGCTCGCACGCACGGGGGCACCCGCTGAGTCGAATCGCAGTGTTTCGAGTGAACACGAGAATCGACTCCCAACGCTTGTGGATCTATATAGTGATGCGGTTGTGTCAAGTGAGGAAAAAAAGGAAAAGGTTATGATAAAATATAGCTTTTCCATGCTAAAAATCTCAGCGCTATTTAGCGTTTTGAAGCTGCTTCCCAATATAAGTTGAATAAGGTAAATCGGGTGGAAGTTTTCCCCCTTATTAACCAGCAAAATTATGTTTTTACTCACCTTATCTTTCACATTAGCGAACTAACTAACATGACCTAAAATTAAGAAACAATTTTTTTTATATCTTTCTTCATGGTCTATTCTTTAATGGAGAAAACGGACTCTGGAAATTGACTCTTTCTGGAAATCTATATAATGAATCAAATTTAGAGTCGATTCCAAATCTCCAGAGTCGAACGATTGAACGATTCCCCCCTCCTCTCTCCCCCCATTCAACCCCCTCCTTTCTCCGTCTGTCTGCTGTCTGTCTGTGTGTTACAGTTGAGCAGTAGTAAAGCACGCCGGTCCACAGGGCCGGTCTAGACAGAGTATTAGTAACTCTCTTCAGTAATAAAGAATGCTACAGATGGTGCAAAACACACAGTCAAATCTGTGTTTAAAAGACACACGAAGTCAATTATTCAGTGATTTAGCGGAAGTTAGAAAATAATTAATTACTTACCATTTGCAACATTATTATATTATATTATATTCTGTTATGTTATATTATATTATATTATATTATATTATATTATATTATATTATATTATATTATATTTTTTGTTTTGAAAGAGGCAGATGTAGAGGACAGGGGGGTATGGAGACAGATGACCCGCTGTGGCGACCCCTAATAGAAGAAGCCGAAAGAGAAGATGATAAAGATATTATATCATATTATATTATATGAGATACACTGTTTTTTTTGTAAACAAACCAAATTTGGAAACTGTACCGACCTATCAGGTGTTTAACCTATTTTAGTGACCTGCGCGCCCCCTAGTGTTCACTATTATTAACTGCGTTTAACTGCTAATTTGTCACTTTACGGTCCAGATTTGAAATAAAGTACTGCGAAAAAAGGAGTGTTGCTACAATTCACTCACTTAAATTCATGCATTTATTTAATCAGCCGAATACATACAATTAAACATATACAGAAACAATGATCATACAGTTGTAGATAAAAGCACCAGCACAACCAAGCCTCCACTGTTGGGCCCTTGATCAAGGCACTTAACTCTAACTGCTCCAGGGATGCCATAGTGTGGCTGACCCTGTGCTCTGACCTGAGATTCCTGACAAGTGAAAATCACAAAAAAGCAGGCAAAATATACAATTTCCCTTTAGGATTAATGAAGTATATATATTAAGGAATGTCTCTGTTTTCAGTCATGTTTACATCGCTGACTCCCTCTGTCTCATCCACATTAACTAGACTTCTTGTTGCTTTCTGCCTGCTCATTGTTGGCTTGGTAAACTAGCCACATGTGTGAGAGCCAGGAAATGATACACCAGTGGTAGATTTAAAAAGTTGCACAATGACAGTAAATAGGATGTTGGGCTAAAAAAAAAAAAAAAAAAAATTACATTTGACCAAATAGATTAAAACTAAAGTAACGAGCCTGTTTTGGAAATGTAAGAAGTTGAAAGTGCAGATATTTGTGTAAAGATGTAATGAGTAAAAAGTTTTCATGCACAAGTTCTCTAGATTTGTTGAGTTAGGTATTCTAAATAACTTTATTTTGGCTTAGCAGAGTTTGGGAAAAGAGTGGTAATATGAGGTATATCTCTCATCAACAAGGCTGTTTTTCACCATTGAAACCACCAATCACTGAATGTTATTTTGTTCCCTTGGTACACTATTCTGTTTAGAGACTGTTGTGTGTGAAAAGCTTCAGTGATCAGCACTTTCTTAAGCACTCAAACTATTCTGTCTGGCACCAGCATCAAGCCAAGGTCAAACACACTGATATCTTATCCACATTCTAATGTTTGGTGTGAAAATGAAGCTCTTGACCTGTATATTCCTGATTTTATGCATTGTGCTGTTGTTACATGTTTGGTCAATGGGATACTTACACATAAAAGCAGGTGTACATGTTATTAAAATAGATTATTAAATGAAAATTGTACATGTTTAGAATCATAACTGTTTTATTCCCCCCCCCCCCCCCCAGCTGTCTTTCTCCTAGCCAGAAAACAATCCTAAATCGAGTTTTGGTAATGTATATAGTGCAACAGAAAATATTGAAGAAGAATAAATAGTGATGTTTTTGGTTAGTTTTTGCAGGGAAGAGGTGTATTTACTGCATTCTAGAGCAGGTTAAAGAGTTTGTATATTTTGTAGTGGATTGTAGTGTAGCTTAAATAAAATAACAAAAAGAAAACTACAAAGTATAAAGTTTTGAAAGATAATGGGAATATAAATAAAAACATTCACATGTATAGTCAATACTGCAATATATCAACACTTAATTCACCAAAGTGGGAAATCTCTCAGGCAACTGTGAGGAGTATGTTTAGAACTTGGCTTTATGATTTTGTTAATGTATTCTTGTTTTTAAAAAAAGAACAGAAACGGAGTTTGATCCAAAGCTTTGCAATGTGTGAATCTAAGTCTGTTACGGCTGCACAATATGGACATTAATATGCACCGCTATCACTATTTTCTTTTTTAATATATGTCAATAACAGAATTCATCTACACACCAACAGATGTCTTGAATGTTCTCTTAAATAAAAACACGAGACAGAAAAGTATGCTTATTTGACATTTGTCTCTATTACCGCTAATATTTTGTGCAGCCGTAATGTGTGTACAGTATCTTCAGACTAGACTTTTGTCACAGTCTCAAAGATCTACTGAATGACAGGAGTGCATTAATTGGTAAAGCTTCACATTAAGGTTCACTCAAGTGACATTATTTAACAAAACCAAGCCAGGTACAGCAATGTTTCTATTACAATGAGCAACAGTAGTGAAGAAACCAACACAGCTATCAATAGATTATACTTTCGAATGTATAAAAAAACAAATATATTTAATGTTCAACCCCTGCATTACCCAAAGTTTATCCCATCGATGTGTAAAATTAAGCCCACAATAAACAAAAAAACGGGATGAAGTTGAGTAAGAAGTTGGAGTATTTGTATCCAGAGACCAGAGTTCATTAACTTGTAAATATTTAGGAAACTTCTTTTCTGAGGACATTTTTGAGCAGTGGATCAAATAAATTTCAATTCATGTACATGCTCGTGTTTGTTGTTAAGTAATGCAGTAAATTATGTTAGTTGTTAGGAACCTTAATGTAAAGTTTTGCCCATTAATTCATAATAAATAATAGGCATCTTCTGAATGGAAATTGAAAACCTTTTGGTTTATAAGCAGAGCCATATATATAAGATAACTGAGTAAAGTCCATCTGCTGCTCACTACAGCGTGTGAACCATGCATTTAAACTGTTCATGAGAGGAAACTGACCATTATAAAACCAGCTATTACCTCATGATGAATCATTCCCAACACTGCAGTGACATGGTAGTGTCTGTTAAGTAGGTATCTGCTTGTTATCTGAGTCACTGATGAATTGGAAAATGGTGCATCAAATCAAAATCTTCAGCCAACAGCAATTCTGTGATCACTGATGATAAACTTTACATGGAAAAAACAATGACAAACTGTAAAGTTCACATTCACGGAGTGGATAAACAACGCAGATGTGTCTAAAAAAAAGTCAATTAATGAGATTCAGGGTGCTGAGGAGGGTTGTAGTAGAATATGAGGGTTGAATTGACTCATGTTTCCGTCTCTGATGATGCAGGTGGAGGTGTGTTTAAGATCTGAACAACAGGACTGCTCTCTGCACTCGGGGTCAGAGTTTCAGCATCTCCACTGGAAGGCGGCGTGGCCTTGAGCTGGGTTTTTTTCCACAGCAGCGGACGTAGTGAATGGCTCGAGGCGTGGGAAGCTTTGCTCTTCTCCACTGTTTTCTTGTTAACATGCTGGATAGAGAGACGGCAGCACAACGTTTGCAGGAAGGCTGAGCGAAACTGGCGTGATGAGAGATTGTAAAGCAGAGGGTTCAGCACAGAGCTCAGGTAGAAGAAGGTGTCAGCTACAGGGTGTAATTTGACGTATGATATCAGGTAACTCATACTCCATGTCCCCTTGGGTTTGACTGCCGTCATCACACGTCGCACCTGGTTTGGCATCCAGCACACGAACAGCGCACACACAATCAGCACTGAGAAAAAAACCCACACGAAAACACAAGTATATATTAAGTATATTAATATAGTAAATATAAAGGATTTATTTGAAAAAGAAAACAACAACATTGAACCACATATAATTTTCCACCCACCATCCATCTCTCTCCTGCCATAGAACAGTATAGGAGTGCAAAGCTTCAAACGTACTTCCTATGAGACTCATAAAGCCTTTTCAAACTGCATTTTGTGCTGTCACACACATTTTTTTGTGCTTTTTCCACATATTTGAGCTTACATATAGCCACTACTAGCTAATGATGCTATGATTGACAGCGAGGAGAAGATATGCCGTCTCTCCCATACCGGCTAATTTTGCTTCTCTGGCTCATGGCTACAATTGGATTTAAGCTAAAGACTCCCCTGAAGACAGGGTGAAGGCTTTTCTTCTTATATTTCACAATTTATTTACACAAACTACAATTAAAAGTGGGTGCATTCCACAACAAGATGACAGTCCAAAGGCAAAATCAAGAGAAAAAAAAAAAAAAAGTCTAATTTTTAGTTTTTAGTGATTTAAAAAACAAAAAAGTTTAAATAATGTTCAAAAAGCAAAATGATAACTTTAAATTATTGTATTTAAAAAAAATATTAATGCAATACCATATATAATTTTAGCATCTTCGCCAGTTAGAACAATTTCACAATCATGATGTCATTAACATTTGGGGGGGGGGGACCCCTCGCTCTTAATCCTCCCTTAACTCAGATAAGCCTTCACTCTGAGACAGTGAGCATGCCTATATGTAGTATTACTTTCTGTCTCAGAAATCTCAGAAATGTATATTTCTATTGTGTAGCTAATGTAAAAAAATAAATAAACAGGATGCATGTCTGAAAGAAAAGTCAGACTTCTTTATGTCATGTGTATTTGATCTGTTGTGCAACTGCAGTGAGTTACCTAAGAAAATGATGGTCTGCTTGCGGGAGGATTTGACTCTGGCACTCTCATGTTTAGGCACACTATTGCCTGAAGTGTCTGTAGTAATCATGGGTGCCCGAAGGACAACAATCATGCTCCTGCACATGAAAGCGACACTGCCAAGGACCAGCAGGTAGAGAATGAAAGCTATGAACACACTGGTGCGATACATTCCCCAGTACTCTTGCAGGTTGGTGCAGAAGGTCAGGTTCTGAGCTGGTGCTCGTCCTGGCTCTACCACATGACCTTGAGTCCCAGTTGTAATTAGCAGTGGCACTGCAATGAGGACAGAGGTGAGCCATGCAGCAAGGATGAGGTGAACGGTGCGGGCACGTGCCAACGATTTGTAGCGAAACGGATGGCATATAGCCATGTAGCGTTCGAAGCTCAGACTGGTCACATTCAGAATAGTGGCATAGCTGCATGCTTCAAATAGAAAGTTATAGATCTTGCAGGCTACGTTTCCAGAAGCAGAACTAAAGGGGAACCAGATAGCACTGTAGAGTTCCACTGGCATGCCAATCAGCAATACCAACAAATCAGAGCAGGCCAGGCTCACCATGTGATCAGTAACCTTCTTCTGTAAGTACCCGTTTCTCTGAAGCACCTGTGTCACGTGGATAGTGATGCTGTTTCCTATGATTCCCAGGATGAGAATGAGGCTGTACAGTACCGTGAGGAAGACCTTCACTTCGAAATTCGTCTCCAGCTTTCGCCAATCGCGCTCTCTCTCCTGATCAGCCATATTCCGAGGCTCAGGCTCCCTGTTTCGATTCTCCCAGTTGACTTTAGCCCAGATGGTCTTATCTTTCCAGGAAGACTCCACTGATATCAGCACTATTAATCATCAAACTACTGCTGAAACCATATTGAGGCATCTATAGAGAATGAAAAGCTTATTGTCATATGAAAGTTTAGGTGTATTAAGTTCTACCTTCTACCTAAATCCTAGACTAACATTCACTTACCTGAACAATCCAGCACTCCTGTTTCAGCTGCTCCAACTCACTGATTCTCTATTAGCACCCGATTCATAATGTCCTTCCTTTCTCGGCTGCAGGTTCCTCCTGGACATTTGCGTGTAGTTTCAGCTTGGTTTTGTTCAAGTAAGCAGTGCTTCTCTTTCTCCCTCTGAGGCCATCTGAGTTAATGATTACAGTTTAACTCAGCGGTCGAGGGTGTGTGCATTCATGTACACGTGTGGTCTGGCCCTCTATTTTACAAGAACAGTACCTCTGCAGTAGTTGGAGCTATGAGTCACAATGTTTACGCCTCAAAGAATGTCTGAACCATTGTGTGATTAGAAAAGAATTTTAAGAAATTCTGACTTTTTTATATCACTATGCTTTTTTCTATTGAATCAGACCTTTATTTCGCAAGTTACCATTTTAGTTGCCTAATCAGCACATGCTAAAGCTCCCATTAGTCATTTCAAGTTTCCTAAACATGTTTTACAGGCTCAGTTGAATCAGGTTCAGCGGAGCCTCCCAGCTCAGGACAAACCCGATAACGTTCAGCTCCACCACTGACTCAAACTGACTAAAGTAAACAGGATGAAACCAGTAGTCTGAATATGTCAAACATTGTATGAAACATCCAGCCAAACTGGAATCAGGAAACACTCTGCTGTTTCTTTTTCTAAATGAGTCTTGTTAAGTATAAGGATTAGAAAGAACAGATGTCACTCCTCATATCTAAGATCCCAGAATCACAATCAGATTGCTCTAGAGAAGACATGTCTTTTGAGTATAAGAAGGAAAAGATGTCACTCCTTATTTCTAAGATCTCAGAATCACAATCAGATTGTTCAAGAGAAGGCATGTCTTTGGAGCACAACATTTCAGAAATACAGCTTAAAGTCTTTACAGCTTAAACAAGCTTCCTGTGCATTTCTGAGGTGACTGGCCAAATCTGGTAGGTATAAAGACAGGAACATTTCTGCATCTCATCCATTATTTTTGCCCACTAGGAAGTTACACAGGGTCATCAGATTTAAACCAAATTGTTCAGCATAATATAAACATATCAATATGTGATATTTGATACCTTGATTAGTGTTGGCATGGCAAAAGTGGTTAATTAAAGTCAAAAGAACACATGCAGTATCAGGCTGCAACATAAAACGTTTAAAAAAGTGAAGGGGGTCTGAGTTTTTTTTTCCTAATGCACCATATACAGTATATATTAAATACAAAATCGCACATTCAAATACAATATCAAGAAGTAATAAAGCCATGTACATGCCAAAAGTGATTTATTGTCACAACACAGCCAAGTGGTGACAGGACCTGATGTTTATCAACCAAACATATTTTAATACTCCTCCTATGAGATTTCCACATGAGAGTAAAGGCTGATAAATCAGACATTATATGTTATTCAAAATGAAAGCATTTCCAGAAACTATTACTGTGTTTATATGTATTTGTATCATTAGGCTTACAATACGCTATATCGACAAAATCTGGTCATAAGATTCAATTTTAATCCCAATTGCAGTAATAAGCAGTTATAATAACCTAATTCAGACACAAGAGCATTAGTTAAGTCATGATGGAAACCTGGGGTGCTGCCAGCATTTCAAATCATCTCGAAGGTGTTCATGAGGGTTAAAGTCTGAGCTCTACAGTGTGACACTGAAAATCTTTCACTCCAAACCATATAAAGCATATCTTCATGGAGCTGAATTTCTGCACACGGGCATTGTCATGCTGGAACAGGTTTGGTCTTCTAGTTTATGTGAATGAAAAATTTAATGCTACTACATCCAATGACATCTTATACAATTGTATGCCAACTTTGTGGTAACAGCCACTGGAAAAGACTTCCCAAATGTACTGTATTTACTTTATTTATCATGCGTACATTTCAGATAGGACTTAAGAGGTTCATGTTCAAAAGGTAATGAAATTGCAATGTAAATGTGTCTTAAGCTTCAAAATATGCACTAGCCTCACAACATTTTTCTCTAAAAACACATTATACCTTTATACAAGTTTCACCATAGCATGTTTGTTGGTGCCAGATAGGCTGTTTTGAGTATTTAATTAAGTGTTTTTCTTCTGACTTCACTAAATGAGCGACTTATAGCTTCTTCATAAAAGAGTTCAGAGGGGAAAATGACCAGATTGGTTCGATCTGCCATGAAGGGCTACAACTGCAGAAGACCATGTAGGGTTCCACTTTTGTCATCCAAGAACAGGAATCACTGGGTGGTGCCTGTATATTCAACTTAATTTTTATATTCTGACTGAACAGTGAACACAAACACCATGTACTAAATGCACTGGTAAATATTTTCCTCCCGTAATCCTATAAGTTACAGTATTTCTATTGCAAGATCAGTCAGAGTGCAATGTCAGGGATTAACATGCGATGTTCGAATTTCAAGATTGTTCTTTCAAAGCATTAGACGCTGTGAATCACAGCACAGTAATGTTCACCACATTCTAAAATTTTCTTTTAAATTGTGGGTAATATATTAAGGGTAATAATAAAATAAAGGCAGGTGCATAAACAGCTCAGTAAGCAAACAGCTAGTAAAGCTTTGCACATTTGTATAAAGGCTTAGTGTTGAACACCAAGTCGCATATATAAACGTGCAATAAAAACACAGATAAGCCACTGCACAGGCTGTACTGACACGTTGTAAACTAGTGCCTGTCAGAATCTGTGTTAGTCCTCGATTTGTTCCATGCATTAGCCAAGGGCTTTCAGCCTTTTTCCCAGACGCTGTGTCAGCAAAAAAAATGTATCCAGGGTTTTTTTTTTCCCCCAAAGAAAGAATTTCTAATGAAATTCATTCCTTTCTGTACAATTCTTTCCAAGCAGGACGTCCACTGAACACAACCAGTTTACTGCTTTAGTCAGTAATATGGGCAACTCATTAGCATAAAAGATCATCAGGATTGTTTATTTGAACAATAGGTATTAGAGGTTGGGTTCCTCTCAATACAAGTGCCTAACTGCATTTTAATTATTGAACAACTTTAAATTATTCAAAAAAAAAAAAATTAATAGGAAAGGGGATGTTATAGTCTTGAAAGATTAAGCGCTTAATATTTCACTAAGATCTTTTTCATTCATCTCTTTTCTTCTGAAATTTAATTCATAATCTCATTGGTGCTTTTTAGACAGAGTAGAAGTAGTACCTATTTAACCTTTTTTCCACACTTTGAACATATGGATTACTACAAGTAAGAATAAAAAAAAATCTCCCACCAGTGGGAAAAGCATAGAAAACCTGTTACCATCAAATTCACTTACAGTGAAAGTCTATAGGCAGTGGTTTATGTGAACTTCCATTCTTTTCATTCTTCACTCAAAGATGGCACCTTGAATTACACACTGATATGCACAAAAATGTTCAGAAAGTGTAAATAACCAGAATTACATTTTAATTTTAAAAGTTAGAAAGAGTATTTAAAAAAAAAAAATAAAAAATAAATAAAATAAAATAAAAAACCACCTTTGGTGTTACTCAGACCATTTATTGTTAAACTGTAATGGCTGAAACGGTGCTATAGTTATGCAGCATATTTACACCACTGTCCTAAGACTTACATTATACATCGTTTTATATCTAGGTAGTTTATATCAGTGCTAAGCAACTAAGATGTTGGACTTCAGAACGCTGCAAGTTTAAATCTCAGCATCACCAAGATGCCACTGCTGGCCCCTTCGGTAAAGCCCTCAACCGCTCACTTGTATAAATGATATTATTCCATGCTAAATCCATTTTCAATGCTGAAAAACATTTTTTTTCCCTTTTTAGCTACATTCACACTGCAAGCTTATATTCCAATTTCGGCTCTGTTTGTATCACTTTCTATTGATGGTTCATGTTTGTAAAAGTAAACGACATTTATCCCCGAAAAATGCCCTCAAATATTCAAAAAGATCAGTTGGGCAATTGTTTCAAACTCACAAATTCTTTTTTTTTATTTCCGTTAATAGATTTCTTAAAAATCAAGTTAATAAATAAACAATCCTACAACTGAATACAGTCAGTGCTGTAATGTGCTTCATTATTCCTTCTGGTCACATGAACTCTAATCTGAGTGTTCTCTCTCATTTCACACGGCCACATGAGATATTTATCTGATCGTAAATTAATACAAAATTGGCTCAGGTATGATATGAAAAGATCAGATTTTTGTGTTTGATGTCTGGCTAAAGAACTGAAACTACAATGGTCATTGTGGTCTCATTGAGAAGGACAGAATTTAAAACCTATGTTCAAGAATTAATAAAACAGGAGAAAATGCTGGACACTTATGCTCAATAGTGTTTAATTGGTTGGGATTGCACTTGGCAATTCATACTTTGAATGAAAATGTATATACACACACACACAAAAAAAAAAGGTAATGACCATGTTCCACGGTTTAGTGTCTTGTTTCATTGGTGAAATAGATCATGCACAGCCTTGACATCTAGACTCTATCTACAGTACAAAGATTAAAAAGATAATAGGCTATTTGTACTTCATGGGATAAATAGTGATTTGAAACCAGCAAATCTGTCTGTATATCAATCTATTTAACATATAACTACAAAATGTGTATTAATTTAATAACACAAATCAGACATATTTTGATACACTGATGATCAAACACAGACACACGGACACATACACAATCCTATTTCGGTTGGAAAAAGCTCTTTCAGTGACACTATGAGTGAGAAGTCAGTCAGTGTTTCTGGATCATTAATTACAGCTGTTGAAAGCTGCTTGCCTGGGTGTGGTTTCTGGCCCTGATGAGAGATCACAGCCAACAAAACGAGGATGTGGTCAATCACAGGGTCTTCAGTGAACTCCAAGTGAAGGAAGAAGTGATACGAGGCACAATGGCAGGTTTCAGATTGTCATTTGCTGCTTCTCTGTTCCTGTATGAAAAGGTGTTCCTTTGGTTACCTTTTTTTGAGAAACAATCCCGGTAAAGAAATGGAATTTAAAAATGCAGTTGCGAATATTTCTGGTTGCACAATGAGAACTGCAGACTGATGTCAGTGTGTGTACGTGTCTAGGTGGGTGGTGATTCAAGCTGAGGCATGTTTCTTATATTTTCTCTCTGATGATTTAGCATAAACACATGCGCACACTCCCACCCACCCACCCACACACACACACGAGTAGCAGTTTGCCTCACTTTGTACTCATACAGTTATTCTGGTTGATTTGTATTCAAAATAAAAATGAACATTAGGCCAGTTTACTCAGGAGCAATGTGCTACCAAGGCCAAATGATGCAATGGCTTGCTCTGGAGTTAGATAAAGCCAAACCAAACGGCCTCCAAACCACCAACATCTGTGGGCAAGAAAGACTTGCTTAGCTTTTGCTTATGCCTGTGTCTTAAGACACAGAGCAGATGGGAAAACGGCCGCAAAACCTTCTCCAAACCAAACTCAGGATTTTATAAAATGGCTTCATAAACACTTGACGTAGATTTATTTTCCGTCTTAAATAAATCCATACATTTAAGAGCACTGGCATTTCAGGTCTAAATCCACTAAACATTATAAACTGGCACTAAATCTGCTCATTTGGATTGTTTATGTTGTTATTTAAAAAAAAAAAAAAAAACATCTAATTCTAGGTCAGTCTAGACAAACATCCACATAAAGTAAAAAGCAATGATTTGGCCGTTCTTGGGCCTCTAGTTAACACATGTACAAAGGTCAAAGCTTACCTCTTAAACTGTTAATCAAGAGCAAAACCCACTGTAATCAAGGGCTGAGCTCTGTAAAGGGATGAGACTCTCGCACTGCTCACTGTCCTCTGCTGATCTACAAAACACAACACACATTACACAAATATAACCTTTACTGAACAGTGAATCTGTCTCACACAATGTCTCAAATACTGGCCAGTCTCAATGTTCTAATGTCATTCTTTTGTATCTGATAGACCTCTGAATAAGACAACAACTCCACTGCTATGGGAAAATACAAAAACAAAGAAAAAACACAAACAGAGCAACCTGAGTAATAAATCAAAGAAGACCAGCTTTGAAGTTTTAAGGAACAAAGGAAATACAATGAGGCATCAACATTTATGGTTTACAGGATGTGAAAAACATGCGGAAAGCCTGCATTCCAATTTTAATCGCTGCCTTATATTCCTAATCGCCTTGGGTTTTAATCTGTTTTAGTGTAGAATACCACATTCAGTTACAAAAACCTACTGAATCTGGATTAAAAAAAACACAATAGATGTCTGACAGGCAGGTAGGAGCTGCTGCCAAAGCATGACTAAAAAAATACATAAATAAACAACAGGCCAGAAAACATCCTTTTAAAGCCCAATGGGCCAGTTAAAAAGAGATTTTCTGAAATTATATGTTGTCACGTTTAATCTGGCTGTGAAAAACACAGAACTTGGACCTTTGTAACTGGTTATGGAAAAGTCTGAGGACTAGAATGGTGCTGAAGTGTCAGTTCAAATATAAACAATTAATCACTCATTTATTCAGCTTATAACATTTGCATGCAAAAGTTGGGGCACACATGGAGCACACATGTCCATATCCAAAAGCAGAGTCTGATATTTAAAAAACAGTGCTTAAAAATGACAAAAAAGTCATAAGTGTATATATACATATCTATATATGTATATATACATATATAGATGTATGTATGTATATACAGGTAGTCCTCTACTTACGATGGAGATACGTTACGACCCCATCGTAAGTCAAAGATGGTGCTATGACTCTGACAGCGTTTCCTGCTTCATGATGATTGATCATTTTTATTTTCTAGAGCAAACTGATGGCTTTTCTCTTCTTTTTTTTCACTAGCAGCAGGAGACATACTTGGGTGATTTTAAGACATGCTTTTATAACTAAAATTGCAGTTTGAAACCGTTTAAAACAGAGAAACAAATTACACACTAACACTGGTACAACTTTACTCCGTGGGCCGCTAGCGAGAGTGGGGCATTTCACAGAGCGAGAGATACACTCATCCCAGCTGCGCATCCAACGTATCGCTGATGCCTGTTGCACGAAATGTAAAATATTTTTACAATTTTGTCAAATCGCTATTGTCATCGTGAGATTGAAAAATTTTAAGTCGAACCATCGTAACTCGGTGACCATATATATATATATATATACACAGTACAGACCAAAAGTTTGGACACACCTTCTCATTCAAAGAGTTTTCTTTATTTTCATGACTATGAAAATTGTAGAGTCACACTGAAGGCATCAAGGGCTATTTGAGCAAGAAGGAGAGTGATTGGGTGCTGCGCCAGATGACCTGGCCTCCACAGTCACCGGACCTGAACCCAATCGAGATGGTTTAGGGGTGAGCTGGACCGCAGAGTGAAGGCAAAAGGGCCAACAAGTGCCAAGCATCTCTCGGGGAACTCCTTCAAGACTGTTGGAAGACCATTTCAGGTGACTACCTCTTGAAGCTCATCAAGAGAATGCCAAGAGTGTGCAAAGCAGTAATCAAAGCAAAAGGTGGCTACTTTGAAGAACCTACAATATGACATTTTTCAGTTGTACACTTTTTTGTTATATATATAATTCCATATATAATTCCACGTGTTAATTCATAGTTTTGATGCCTTCAGTGTGAATCTACAATTTTCATAGTCATGAAAATAAAGAAAACTCTTTGAATGAGGTGTGTCCAAACTTTTGGTCTGTACTGTATGTATATATATATATATATATTTTTTTTTTTTTTTGTCACACACAGTCATATGCAGGATACTGCTTGCAGTGAAATTAAAAGTTTAAAAAAAATTCCTTGTTAGCGAAAAATGCTAGTGCTATTGATTCTTTAGCATTTCTATGCATGCACAAAACAAATCTTATTTCCGGTATTTAGTAACACTCTGCTAACTCTAGTTTATTATTATTATTATTTTTTTAATACCCCCTGGAATTCTTGTGTATGTTTTGAAGTTTAAAAATCATTTGAAAAATACACTCAAAGTGCGAGGCAGAGACTAAACACACTGGCGGTCCGTCACTTTATACGTCCGTGAGGGGAACTCTAATTTTATCTATGTTCCACACGTAATAAGAACTGCATTCGGTACTCGTGTGGGACATAGATACCGAAAAACTAAAACCTGTACCGAAAAATTTCACTCCTAATTTTCACAAATATTCTTGTATGCAATTGCAGCAAGAAAATGTTTAATTTCTTAAAAAAGGAAGCAAATTACTTGTTCATTTAAGAGACCTGTTTTATTTTCTCTTATTTATGTAGTATTGCACTTCAATAAAGAAAAGGTTCTACTTATCCGATTACTCGATTAATCTAATAGAGAGAGAGAGAGAGAGAGAGAGAGAGAGAGAGAGAGAGAGAGAGAGAGAGAGAGAGAGAGAGAGAGAGAGAGATACTGTGTATACCTTTTCATGCAGCCATTGCATTAGAGTCTAAATTAAATCTAATCTGCTGCTTTCAGTGAGGAATCACCCACCTGTGAGTTCGGTGCCTGCGGCAGATGAAGGAGAAAACTCTCCGCAGAGCCACCATCGCCGGGTCCCAGTTATTGTAGTGGCTCAGGAGTGCAATCAGGAAAAAGGAGAGGAAAACTGGGATTGCTCCAGCAAAGAATAACCAGGAAAAACTCACCTGAATGAATGCATGCACACACACACACACACACACACACACACACACACACACACACACACACACACACACACACACACACACACACACACACACACACACACACACAATTTGCATTAATAGCTAAGAAAATATAGTGTAGTCAGCATTACTTTGCTGCTTGTACTGTATTTATTAGAATAAAAAGCCACAATACCTCTAGGGTTTGCCCAATATATGCAAATATCCTTAAATTTAAGAGGACAGCCTGCATGCTAACCTCTAGATTTCATTTTAAATCCAATTTGCCGCAATACAAACAAACAAAAGAAAAATCCCAAGAACTTCACTATACTGCACTACTCAGACCAAACTGGATTTGCATTTGTAAATGATATCTACACCCTTTAGACCAGTCAAAACACCCCACCTTCTGCAAGAATATATCAGTAAGGATGGATAGTGGAATTGTCAAACTCAGAGCCAGCGTCCCAATTAGAGATGAAGTGAGAAAACAGCCCCTGTGGGAAAAAACAACAACAACATGTGTACTATGTGCTAATATATATATATATATATATATATATATATATATATATATATATATATATATATATATATATATATATATATATATATATATATATAATATAATACTGCTATTGAGACCTGTATTTGTATACAAGCTCGTTTGCATTATTTCTGTATGTAACCTTCAACTTTATATGGCAGGGAAATACGCTAATAGTAAACTATGACATTATAACATTATAACACTTCATATCTATCAAATGAACAAATGTTGATGAGCACATACACATATGCAGGGGTTCTCCAAACAGCTGGCTCAATGTTGAAAGCAAATCTTGCTCAAAATTCAAGTGAAAGAACTCAAAACGGCCAGCACACATCACTGACCACAACCCCATTGCACACCTTTGAGATGAACTGCATCCCAGGCCTCCTCACCCCTCATTCCTAATGCTCTTGTGGCTAAAGAACGACTCCCCACAGCCACATGCCAAAATCCTGTGGGAAGCCTTTCCAGTAGAGTACAGGTTTATTTTTTTAACAATAAAGAGGAACTAAATCTGGAATAGGATCAAAATCACATATGGGTTTGAGATGCCACTTCCTTATTCGTTCTCTCTTTCTTGTTGGAGTTATTAAGAAAAATAAATCATCTTTTCCTTTAACTGAGAAACTGTTACCACAATGTCATCTGTCCTGAAAAATGCCAGAAAGAAGTAACTTTAGCTCTGACCATTACAAACACAGATTGGTTAAATAAATGTCTCCTTGCAGAAATGGGATATTAAGGGTGACCCTGAATAGCTGAAGATTCGATGCTCTGATTGATTGAACTACCAATCTCACAGACCAATCTTCATAGAGGTGCCATTTTGCTTATATGAGGGCGCTTACAGGGTTTCTGCAGGTTTCACTTGACAGGCAGTTTTGGTCACTTTATCAGAAGCTTATTTCTGTGTACTATATTATAATGTTCTACCAGAGTGTGTTTGTGGAGATTTCTGCTCATTCAGCCAGATGTGTGTTAGTCAAGTCAGGTACTGATATAGGTACTAATGTCCTAGTTCAAGTGAAAGAAAAAGGTTGATGCTACTACAATCAAAGAAATCCTATACAACTGTGTGCATCTAATGTTGTGGTAAAAGTTTGGGGAAGAATCACATGAGGCTCGAAAAATCAGGTGTCCCAATACATTTGGCCGCATAGCATTCTTTTCAGATAGCCTTCAAAAATGCAATTAATAATAATTAAAAAAAGGTCTATTAGAAGAAGATGCAGCACAAAGCTTATTTAAAGGAAAGCATTAGGAGTGTAATTACATGATTAACATGAACTCATCATTGGAGAGACGACTCTATGTGTGTTTACAAAAGAAAGGCAATTATGTAGATGTTTAAAAAAAAAAAAAAAAAAAGGACAAAACAGTGTGCAAAGAAACGCACCAGTGCTGTTTTAGAAATATCAGCAATTCTAATTGCCACTTGTTCAGTCAAATAAATGAACCTATATGAACCTTATATTAATAAATATTAATGATTAATATATAAATATTGCCTAATTTTATTACATAATTCGCCTTAGCTGTTGGCTGAACTTTAATAATGTTTTAAAAAATAAAATAAAAAATTATATATATATATATATATATATATATATATATATATATATATATATATATATATATATATATATATATATATATATATATATATATAATGCTCCGTATTCAATACTGAACCTGGACTTTCCACCAGTAAGCCCCCAAAATATCTTTCTACAGTGTCAATGCCTCCCTTTCCACATGAGCACAAATAATCCTTATAACATGTACTTCCTCCTCTACACAAGCATCAACCACCAGCATTCCACTATAAAACCCACTCAATCACAAAACTCCAAATCACATACCATAACCAGAGGAACTCAGAGAGCACAGTCCCGATCAGGCCGTTGATGAGGATGTAGCCGATTACCATTCCATTAGGCATCTCAAACTTCTCCAACCCAGA
Source organism: Silurus aristotelis (assembly GCF_946808225.1). Lineage (NCBI taxonomy): Eukaryota > Metazoa > Chordata > Actinopteri > Siluriformes > Siluridae > Silurus > Silurus aristotelis. The sequence continues at coordinate 23,162,489 of NC_139576.1, read as the reverse complement.
ATAATGCAGCAGCACAAAGCCGGGCCACAGCATCAGCAGGCTAAACAAGCCCACAAAGCCTACTCACACATACAACACCAAACATGAATGCTACAGACAATATGAGCGATCTGTGTGTTCATTTTAATATAATCTACTCACCGAAAAACATTGGAATATCAAGCTTCTCCTCTCGGTCAACGTTTCTCTTTAGCACAACGATGAGGACGGCGTATAGGAACGCCCCCAGCAGAGACCAAAGAGAACCTACACAAATACCGCAGGGTCTCTAAAATATGATGGGTAACTACAAGCCGATACAAAGTACGGTTTGTCATCCTTTACTTAATTAATACAATCTGAAAAGAAAAAAAACTATGCTGGCTGTGATATAAGCAATGCAAATGATAAAACATTTCATAATGTGCTGTTATAGGAAAACAATCCATTTCTGAGATTCGCCTTCTACCACCCTGATTATGTTCCTATAATAGCCTGTGCTGTTGTGTTTTATTTCTTACTTATCTTCTGTTTCATGTCCTTGCTTTGTATCTGCAGATTGAACCCCCCCCCCTTTGGTATTTGTTTGGTATTTTGGTATTCTTTGGTATTTTCGATATCATTTTTAAATATACAGCACTACATTTAAATATCTGAAATGAACATTTATCGTCATTTATCTGTATTCATACTACACCTTAAGCTTTTATGTTAAGAAGAAAAACAAAGTCAGCATCAAGTCAGCGGAGGAAAAAAAAAAAAAAAAAAAATTCTCCTATTGTTGCAAGCTGCACCGGTTTGTATGTTTTACTACATATATTTTTTTCACAATTTGCTTTAATAATATATTTCTAACTGAGAGTTCTTTAAATCCTTAAACTTTGTATTGAATCTTTAAATATGATCAAACACGGAGCTCTTTATATAATCAAAAGTGCTTTAATGGTTACCAATAATGTCTTTTCCAGCAGAACTGTCCATTCCTGAGAAACTGACCACAGCTACGCCCACCATGCTAACAAAAAAAAAAAAAGGAAAACACATTATGACACCAACATACATAAATATAACTTTCGCTAATTCAGCGTAATGCTGAACTGACCTGAGAATCACAGCAAGCAGCTTGGAAAGTGTGAAGCGATCACTGCTATTGCTGGGAAATATGGAGGCCAAGATCAAAGTGAAGAGGCCTGACAACAACCAATACAACACACACATATAGTGATTACAATGGACTTTAGCAATCATTCCTAATTATGCAAGAAATACATATTTACATGTATTTATATATTTTGATCAAATGAAAGTTCAGCTCCAAATCTAGGCCTGTTAGGCATTTAAGGCTTCAGCTCTTTTAGTCTAAATGCCTCACCTGAGGTGGAGGATACAATGTTTACAATAGCCACCTGTGTGTCTGACAAAGCCTCCTGATAGGACAGATTAGCCAAGAACCACTGAGAGAGAAAGAGAGATAGATACTGATTATAATTGACAGCAAACAATACACCCAAGCATATGTCCTATCTAAAATAAAATACAAAGATATCAGATTAAAAAAAAAAATTACATCAAATATACACCTCTTGTCACGTGAATGCCAAATTCTAGATACTGATAATTCTAAAAGTTTGAAGAAATATCAGTTTTTCCAACAAAACCTCAGCAAATGAGCAATCATACTCAATCAGAAAAGTATAATCTTTAAATGATGTGTACGTATTTGTATAAGTAGTCACCAGTACGCTATATCTTTGACACAAATATATACCGTATATCAGTCAGTCAGGTGTGAGAACAGGATAATCCATTCATTTAAGCAGATACACAATATGGACAGACGTTTTTGGATACCTGACGATTAAATTCATATGTGCTTTTTGAACACCCCATTCCACATTTATTGTCCATTTGCTGTTACAATAACCTCCACTCTTCTGGGAAAATGTTCCACTAGAAGGTGTTCAATAGGGTTGAGGTCAGAAATCTATAGAAGGCCACTTAAGATCTTCCATTCCAACCCATGTAAACTATATCATCTTGGAGCTGGCTTTGTACACTGGGGCATGTCATGCTAGAACAGGTTTGGGTCTCCTAGTGAAGGGAAAATCTTATGCTAAAGGATCCAAGAACATCCTATACAGTTGTGTGCCTTCAAATTTGTAGCAATAGTTTGGGGTAGAACCACATTCGGCCAGAAAAGTCAGGCGTCCCTGTACCTTTTGTCCATATCGTGTAAGTGTCCAATTAGTTTACACCTGAGTGTCTTTTACTTTAACAGCTGAAAAGATGTACAAAACTGTTTCTCCTTATATTCTTCATCTATATTACATTTTGTATAAGTACATGAAATCACTGACATATGAAAACAAGGCAGTGTGGTGTCTGTGTATGAAATATCTCACCACAAAACAGTAGAAGAAGCTGATTTTGGCCACAGCACTGATGCTAAGTTTTCCCATAATCCTGAGTGAGGTGGCAGCGTGAGACATGCGAGATAGCTTGGCTTCTAAAGCTTGTGAGTGAGGAAGTTCCCGGACCTCCATCACATTGCTGAACCTCACACGCTGCTTTCTCACAGCTACACACGCACCACCGAAATGCCACACACGCGAAACCGTGCATGGGATAAAAAATAAAAAAAAGAGGAAAAAAGATTCACCATGAAACAAAGAACTGTGACTTTTAAGACCTTCCGTGGTCATATATGTACAGTATATTCTGAGAACTGCTAATATATTGTAAATCAATAAAAGTAATAATAAATATTTTCGAATATACTACAGTATATAGATTTAGAAGATTTTATTCAATAAAGTGTGTGTTTTATAAAGCTTTCCCAAAAATACTTACGAGTCTTAGACTCTCGACTGACGCTGTTATCGGGAACATCCTGAAACTTCACCGGCACATACAGAGGCTCACTCTAGAGAGAAATGGCATCCAGTTATTACACAGAATATGCAACATTTACATACCAGTTACTGTACATTTTCTTTCCGTATAAGGGGTTTGTTTCTAGAAATCTTTTAACAATGGACATGCACCAGTAAAGGCAGGATATAGAAGGATATAGACAGCTACATAATAACAAAGTCCTATTACTGCCTTTAAATATGCTGCTGACTCAAATAATGAATTCTTAATTAAGTAGTATTTATTATATTCATTTATAATTAATTATATTTATTAATTGTATTTTATAACATTTTGTATAACATTTTAACAGCTGGCAAAATAGTCAATCACCTATTATCAATTCCTAAATTTCTTATCATTTAGAAATTTGCTGACTTCTTATGTTTGTGCAAAACAGTCCAGATATGCTGTTTAAGTATGTTCTCTTAGTGATCATGGAGCAGTCAGCAGGAGAGTCTAGTGCCATGACTGCATAGGGCCCTGAGTGTGTTAAAATGCATTTTATTTAAAGTGCAGTAAGAGTGTGTATTGAGAAATACCCACCAGTGTTGCATTATAGCTCTTTTCAGTATCACCAGCAGTCACATATAATTCAGCATCAGAAATCTAAAAATGAAAATAAAATAATAAAAATAAAATAAAAAGACATTCGACTTTCACGTGTAAGGCATTTGGCAGATGCCCTTATATATTTAAAATTATTATTAAATTATTTATACACCTGACCAGTTGAGGGTCAAGGTCCATGCTCAGGGGCCCAGGAGCAGCCCCTGAACACACAACCTTTTGATCAAAAATCCAACATCACCAGTGAGCTATCACTTCTAAACCTAAAGACTTTTCCAAGAGTTTTTCTGGTTGACTGGATGACAGACCCTGATCTAATAGCTTCTCCGTGATGACCACAAGGGCAGTTTCTGTGGAATGTGCCTCTTAAAAGCAGGTCAGTATCGTGAAAGTGAGCTAGAGGGGCAGTTGATGGATGATTGAGCATTTGAGAATTATAATTAAAAAGAAAAGACAGATTTTGATTCCGGTCAGTAGTTGATTAAAATCTGAGGAATCCGGGAGAGGTTTCTTCAGGATGGGAGCAACCCTTCACCAGATGTTAGGAAGTCATTGTTTATAGTTGTGTCCTTGTCCTTTGCAGGACAAGCTGACTTGCAAGATGTCTTTTGTTGATAGATGTGCAGGGAATTTCTGAAAATGTGGTGTAGGAGTTGAATAGATGTGAAGTTCTTTTTAATGTGGCAAACTGATTAGCAGTCGTGGAGAAGAGAAAAGGAGGAAACGGCAGATGAAGAAATAAAGAGAAGACAATTGGGAGGATCTTGAGGAGAAGGTTTTCTATGTAGAAGTAGACTCTTAGCTGAGGTCACATCAAAAGAAAAATTTGGACAAGGGAGTCCAGTATGAGACAAGATAAAGTGTTCTTGGTTTAGAAGGTACAGGGCAGAGGTGGACCATGAATAAGGCAAATGAAGAGTGGAATAGTGTTTTTGCCATTCAACCATTATTTCAACAATAAACTAACAATAGACAAAGCATGATATCATTAATACATTTATGAATGTAATTCATGTATAATCCCAAACCGAAAGTATCTTAATATTGGTAATGAGTGTGAGGACTGGCTGAGAGCCACTGCTGGGCCTTAGAACAATACCCTCCGCTCTGATTAAAAGTGCATCTTAAATAAAATAAATAATAAATAAATGTACAATATAAAAATCTGGCCCTACATGCTTATTACCATAATGTCAGTATGCAGAGTAGCACAATTATACTACTCGGGTTTTAAATTACTCACTAACAGGATTATTCCAACATTAACCTTAGCCACGTGATCAGGTTTCATTCTTTAACCATTTGTACATTTGGCCACATGACTACATACGAACGTGAATCATATTTCATTATTCATATCCACATGCCTCAGTTCTAGGTTAAGATAGTAATTTGTTACAATTCGTGCAAGACAAAGTGCAATCGGATTTCGCCGATTGTAAGGTGTAAAGCTGCTGAAAGCCGCATTTTGACAGCTGTAGGACTCACAGATATGGCACGTTGCTGTTGGGTTGCACACTGCTGTCTCCATGGTTTCCAGAACAGAAAGCCCAGCAGGTACAGTATGAACATCGAGGTCTTCATGAACGTGCTGAAAAATGGCTTGCTGTACTGCTGCTGCACAAACACATACTAACATACACCGAAACGCAAATCACACATGAGTGAACATAATCCTATGTTTCATACTGTAAGCTTAAACAAAACACTTCAGACTGGGAGTGCTGTTATAGAGAAATAACCAATAAGGGGGTTTTCCTTTAAAAAAAAAAAAAACAAACGAAAAAAAAAACGTTGTGTCATGTTTTTTATTTATTGCGTAAAGTCGTCTGTACTGAAAACATTCACTCACTGATAACCCACTCCCTTCTCATATTAGAAAAAGCTGCTGTTATAGTCTAATAAAACGTGTAAAAGTGTGTTGCACAGTAGTGAAACTGGATCCGAATCGAATAAAGCATTAATTTTATGTAAGTGTGTGTTGTACTTACTACGGTGAGTTCGGATGAAGCAACCCAGATTACGTCCACAAGCAACAGGACAAGGACACCCAGCACTAACCTCCTCTTCTGGGCACAGCATAGTCCCCAACTCATCCTACACACACACACACAACGCAGCAATACCACATTAGTAGGTTATGCTATATGTACAAAGAGATGCACTAGCTAGAAACGAAGAGCAGTGTTGGGGTAAAAGACCTTACCGTGCTGCGCGCATTAGAAATGAACACGCCTGTCTCTGCCAGCCTCTCTCGTCACGATGCAACACCAAGAGCACATCACACAGTCGCTACATGCAGTCTACACACATGATTAGATGATACAAGGAGTGATACATGATACATCCCTAATGTTAAAAAAAAGCCTGAAATTAAATAAGATGCTGAAATTCACAGAATTTACACTCTTCTCTTGTTTGAGAGTTCTATTAGGTTTCCTGCACTGGGGGTGTATAAAACAGGTCCACCTGCTTCGCAATTAATAAGCAAAAGCTAACTATAACCGGAGGATCCACAACTCTTTTGTGCTGTGACAGTGGTGGACGGCATGATCAAGCAGTATAACTTACATTAACTTGTTAGAATTATATACATTTCCTCAATTCCATAACCATTTGGACAACACTGGTATTTTAGCTGTTTACTACACTGTATTAACTATAATATATACACTATATTATTATATCAACAAGAGTTCAAGGTGCAGAGTTTCAGCTTTAATTGAAAGGTATCTGCATTCAAATCAGGTGAATAGTGTATGAATTGTCAATTGAAATGTCATCCCATTTTTTTCTCCCAAACCCACGGCTCATTTGTTCTACTCGCTTGCAAATGCATTGCGGTCAATGTCTCATGAATTCTGCCATTCATAAACATCACCAGATGCTGGGTTTCAACCTTTGGTGAGGATTTGCCAGCCCGTTACGGCAGCTGTCTTCAGATCCTGCATGTTAATAGGATGTTTTGCATTCTGTTTTGTCTTCACTAAGTGAAATGCATGCAAGCGTTAGGCAAGCTCTAACCAGGTCTTCCTGTTTCTAAGACTGCTAAAGTGTTCTCCTGATTGTTGACACATTCACACCTACATCCTGGTGGGTGTTTTTGAAATGCTCAAATGGTATGAAGTCATTTTTGGTTACCAAGTTAAAGTCTTCTTTAGACACGCAGCATTATTGTTTCCGGTGGTCTGTAGTCCCTGGTGGAGTGCACCAGTGTGTACATTCTTGTTAGGAAATATCCATTTGGCCATATAAAATTTGATCAGCAACAAACTCCGATTGCAAATGCCATGTTTGACACCTTTGACTCTAGACCTTTAATGTATTTACTTGTAATTGAAATAATAAAAGAGTTTCATTAAGAACATGCATCTGGCTGAGCATCTATTTGTCCAGCTTTTTTGGGGCCTTAACAAGAAGGATTTAAGGACTATACAAGGTGCTGTAATTCCTACATCATTCTCCTGATTTGCATATATACACCATTAAAAGAAAGCTTCATTAAATGAAACTTTTTCCTATGAAGAGCTAAAAATCAAACTTGATTTTAGGGTCGTTGGCTAAAAGCAAATTCGCATTATATCGAAGTGTATTATATTAAAATGAAAGTTGTCAGAGTTCCCCTCATTTATGATTTCATAATAATGACAAACGAACAAACAAATAAATTGAAAACTCTAATCGGCCTAAGTAATGCAGTTTTAATTTCAGTTCAAATGTTTTCTAGTTAAATTTAAATAGAAGTAATAGTATTATAGTAGTAATATAGTATATATATAGTAGAAATAGTATAATAAACATAGAAAAAATCCAATTTACAGTACAATAGAGTTCAATGCCCAGTGCAGCTATTCAGGCAATATGCCATACAGCCATGTGCATGTAATATCAGTAACATTTAATGAAATACCTGGAGCTGTTCTTTTTTTTTTTTTTTTTTAAGTTCTCGAATTCACTTCTTTTCTACTATGCTCTAATCTTCAGTTTAAAATTTTTGCATCTTAAAATGTTTTATATTAAATTACACATAAAGATCTGTATTAGTGGTTTTCCTCTCTTCTCATATAGGCCATTATTTGACAAACAAACAAACAAACAACTCCACGTGGCAGATGGTTATGATAACAAACTAAACAGTCTGGTCAGATAAAATACGATACACCACACTGAAGATCCTGAATAAAAAGCTTGTGCTTCCAACAAATTAATATGCTGTTACACATCTGCACACATCTGCACACAATCTGCGCCCCCCAAACACACACACACACACACACACACACACACACACACACCAGTGCCTATCTGAAAAATGGCCTATATTATAAATCAGCTAATTAGGAAACTAAACAACCTTAGTGAGTTTGCAAATATGAACATAGACAGCAGGAACATGGTTCAATTTGCATGTTGGAAAGCGCAGTTATAAATCTAAACATGTTCATACAAATCTGTATCCGATCCGGTTTGATATCACTGCTGTAGCCTGTGTATGATATTGTGGACATGAGGACACTGATGGGAGAAGGTCCTGCTGCTGATCAAAACTCTCACTACAAACATCAACATGCTTTCAAAAGCTGGAGCACATGCAGACACCAACAACAACAACGAATCGGCCTACAGGGAAGAGAGCCGTAATCTAGCAGCGTGGTGTGCCAACAACAACCTGACTCTCAACGCTACAAAGACCAAAGAGCTCATTGTGGACTTTCGGAAATCCAACAGCAGGAGACATCTACCTGTCAGCATCAATGGAACTGAGGTAGAACGAGTCTCCAGCTTTAAGTTCCTGGGAGTTCACATCTCTGAGGATTTGACATGGCAGCAGAACACTTCAGCTCTGATAAAAAAAAAGCACAACAGCGCCTGTACTTCTTGAGAAGTCTCAAGAAATCTCATCTGTCCCCGGGGATTTTAACGAGCTTCTACCGCTGCATGATTGAGAGCATCCTGGCCAACTCCATCACTGTATGGTACGGAGGCTCTACTGTGAGTGAACGAAAAGCCCTGCAAAGGGTGGTCAAAACCGCCTAACGCATCACTGGCACCCAACTACCTGCCATTGAGCACCTTCACCACAGCAGATGTCTGCGCAGAGCTCACAATATTATCAAGGACTCTTCACATCCCAGTCATAATCTGTTTAACCTCCTTCCATCACGAAGGAGATACAGGAACTTGCGCACCAGAACCAGCAGGTTCAGGGACAGCTTTTTTCCATACACCATCACACTACTGAACTCTACACTACACCGCTAAATCACTACAAAACAAACACAAAACAAAACACTGTATATAACCTCTGTACTATACATGTACATATTACATAGTATATCTTTTACTCCTCATTACATCTGCACTATTTTTTATCTGTGTATCTTTATATCATTACTGTACATTCTGCCCAACATTTTATTCATTTGTGTATATAACCTGTGTGTATATATATTTACATATACATATATATACATACACACATACATATATATATATATATATATATATATATATATATATATATATATATATATATATATATATATATAGTAGACTGTTTATTCGACTTTTACTCTAAATTGATGTCCACACATCTCTGCACTGTTACTGCCTTTGTATTTATTCACTTTACATATGTTTAAATATTATCACTATCACTTGCTGTAAATATGCCATATATTTATTTGCACTTTTGCACGACTGCTACATTTTGCACTTCTGGTAGATGCCAAACTGCATTTCGTTGCTGTGTACCTGTACTATGCAATGACAATAAAGTTGTATCTATCTATCTATATATCTATCTATCTACACGATCATCTCCCCGCGACCCAGACAAACTACTTCACTACTATTCCTGAGCACTAATTAAAAATATATCTAATGATACTAAACCCTGTATGGTCACTTTACCTGCTTCTGAATGCTCCGTCCACATGAACTAAAGCAGAACAGCTATTGTCTGTCAGTCAGAAGCGATAACAACTCAGACTGCTCCAAATATTTACATGTCTTTTAGCTAATCTGCGGCTGCTCACGACTTCGTTCGGCATTGAACTTCAAATAGAATGGGATTTGTAGTTTTAAAACTGCTACACTCCACTAACAAGCAGCCAAACGATTGCCATAGAAAACTACGTTTCCTAGAATGCACCTAAACGCATTTCTGTCCGTCGGACCCCCACCCACCCTCTTCCAAATTTGTACTTTCTTAAGTGACAAAATTATAATAACTTCCTCAGCTACCGCTTCAGTAAGAGGAATACGTGTAATGGGAGAAATATTGAAATACTGAACATTGTTCAGTTTTATAATAATTCACACTGAGGCGACACTGACAACATAAATCTCAGAGCTCCAGTTCGGTATTTCCGGGTGTCTGTATGACGTGTAGAAAATAGTTCATAAAACCACACTACTGTAATGCTAAAAAAATACTATTGATGTCTGGATAACACACACACACACACACACACACACACACACACACACACACACACACACACACACACACACACACACACACACACACACACACACACACACACACACACTTCTCTTCTCTTCTCTTCTCTTCTCTTCTCTTCTCTTCTCTTCTCTTCTCTTCTCTTCTCTTCTCTTCTCTTCTTCTGTTTTTCCCCCCCTATTATTTTCTTTCATTTCCTCTTCTTTCTTCTTTCCCCCTCTTTTCTTTTTTTGTTTTCTCTTCTTTTCTTCTTTTCACTCATTTTCTTTACTTTTCTTTGTTTTTCTTAAGTATTTTTCCCCTCTTTTTGATTTTCTTGTATTTTGTATTTTTATTCACTTCTTCTCTTTCCTCTTCTTTTCCCATCTTTTTTCTTTTATTTTCTTTCACTACTTTTCTTTTTTTGTTATTTTTCATTTTTCCGTTCCCCTTCTTTCCTTTTGCCCCCTATTTTCTTATCTTTCTTTCTTTCTTTCTTTCTTTCTTTCTTTCTTTCTTTCTTTCTTTCTTTCTTTCTTTCTTTCTTTCTTTTAACCTACTTCTATAGGTCTCTTTTCCATAAATAATAATAATAATAATAATAATAATAATAATAATAATAATAATAATAATAATAATAATAATAATAATAATAATAATCCCCTCCCCCTTCCTCATTTCCCTGTCCCCCTCCCTCCTCCCTCTGAGAGACCGGCGGCGGCCATTTTCTCCCCGCGGTGCTCCGCTCTCCGAGTGCGGAAGTGACTGTAAACTTCACAGTGCGGGTGAAAGGGTTCCGCCTTACATTCATCCTGTCCCCGACACTTCTAGCTGGGGTTTTTTCTGTTCTTCACCAAGGCATCTACGCTCGTTTAACAGGAGGAATGGCTGGGAGATTACCGGCGTGTGTGGTGGACTGCGGTACAGGGTAAAGTATTTTCAATTCCTCAGTAAATCAGATCCACTGGCGGCAGCAGCAACAGCAGCAGCAGCAGCAGCCCTGTCAGCTCTGGGGTGTGTAGCGCTAGCAAGCTAACTGCTTCGCTATTTCAGTACAGAACTCGTTTAAAAATCTCATTATGTATTTACTCTTGTCGTGATTTTCCTTTGTGTAATTTAAAGGATTTATTTTGCCCTGAGGCAGAGACATTTGTAAGTAACACACGGTGCAGTAGTATGGGTGGAGGCTATGAGAGCAGCTAGCAGGCTAGACTGTATTTTTGCCTTCACTGGTTTGCTAGCTCCGTTTCGAAAATGTCTATCTGTCTGACGGGACACGCATTTTAATATTGGACATGTAGGTACAGAATGCACACGTGGGAACACGATTATGAGCGGTATTTATTAAAGAATCTATTTAATCGATGCTGAATTCTGCAAAAGTCATTCTAATGATTGCCGAAGCTCTGCGCCTGCGCACTCGGAACTTCCTAATTTTATTGACAGCGCTCGCCGCTTCCTGCTTCTCGCCTTTGAGTCCATATATGGTGCTGTTCGGCATTTCACCGTGCATTTAGTAGCGTTTATGTGCTACTCGCTTCTATAGTCTTTCTCTATATTCCTTAGATTATCCTCTTCTCTTACAAAAATGGACTTTTCCCCCTCGTAGTGGGCTTGTGATCATTGTAAAACTGCAGCTGGGTCTCCGAATCAGACGCTTCGCTTCCTCAGGAGGAGGAACAAGAAGAGCATTATATTCAGCCTAAAGCAGCTTTATTGTAGCCTTTGTATGTTTTTCTAACTGGTTAAGCCCAGCAGTCTTTACATGCACTGCATAAGAGCTTTAATTTAGGAGTTTTCCCCACCACTTAATTCTGTTTATAGCTTTAATAACATCTTTTTTTCTAACATGTCCAAAGTTGCATGCAAACAAGAAGATCTCGGTAAAAAAAAAAAAAAAAATCATCAGTGACAAAAAAACGTAATGCACACACATGCATCTATAACCTGTTGTAATAATGCTTTAGGAATCTGCAGGCAGCTCTGATTTCCTATCACACTGATCAGATTTCTTTTAGGTGCCCAATAATGATCTAATTATCTCAGGCTCAGGTACTGGTTTCCAACCGTGGTTCTAGATTCCCCCTGGACACATCATACACACCTGATCTTATAAATCAGATCCTTCCTTGTTAAATTTAAGTGGATGTGTTGGAGCACTGAGATGTACTTCAAGACCAGGAGTACAAAGACTGTGTCCAGGATCATGATACGCAGCCATAAACTATGTGCTTGTATTGGATCGGTTAACATCTGCAATGATACAGATACTTGGTACTCACTAAGGAAAAGTATCGGAAACTAGTATATGAGGTGAGGCATCAAGGCGGACCGGAAACTAGTACAGGGTGTGAGGCATCCAAAGAGCTACATTCCACTGGATTAAATATCAGAGCATGTGTTAGAAAGTAGAGAACTTAAATATGTTTGTGAGATTCAGAAACGGGTGGATGGCTGTGTGTAGTCTCTATTAACTTATCTCTTCCTGTTAAAGGAGCTAGTTCTTATCTGTGCTTCCTGGCAAAAAAATTGTCAGACACTCTACCTAAAGCTAGGAGTTTAACATGCAAGCAGAAGTGCAAAAAAACTTTTTCCGTCTGTAACACGCGCACACACGCAGGCATTCTAATAATGTTTTGCATGGTATGATTTTACTGTACTACCCCTGCTCTATAGTTTATATCTCAGTCTATCACAGATGAATGTTTCTTGATATAAAAAGTATAACTATACAATCAGATATCGGACTGTATCTGGTCTGTTTAATACACAGTAGTTAGGTGTTAGCATGTAGAAACTTGAACATTCCATGGTGCATACCTTTCCCTCCTCCCCCTCTTTACTTTTGAGCAAAGCAAAGCAAACCAGCATCTGTTCTCAGTATGAATGAGAGAGTGGTTCATTTCGTAGCTTCAGATGTGCCCAAGTGTGCATGTGTGTCAGATGTGTGAAAGCTTCACATCCTCTCTCGCTTGCTGACCCACACTTCTCCTCGGTTTTAGTCTGCAAAACTGCTTTTTATAACTCTGGCCTCTAACGTAATGGAGTAATATAACCCACATCATGCAGAAACAACCTCCACTTCCCTTTACACTGCCTCTAAGAGTCACTGCTACAGAATTCATTTCTTTTGACCTTTTATCCACTTCGTAGTTGTTGTTCGTTTATCTGAGCGATATTGAATGACCCTTAAAAAACATTTACAGTTTGCTATGGTTAAAATCTATTACTTCCTTTTTTTTTTTTTTTTAATAAAAGAAAACGCTAAGAACTTTAGTGAACTAATATATTTTAATAACTCATTAATCCAGTAGTTTTCCTTTTCCCCCAATTCAGAGGAAGAATGGGGGGATTCTTCCTCTTGGCAACTTGGGTATTTTTTAAACATTTTTTACGAACGTACTTCTGAATATTTAAAAAAAAATAATTCTGCTCTTTTATTATTGTGCATATATGGACGTATTTTTCTTTTAGCCCCTCGTGTTGCTTTTTGGTGGGCCTGTTTTGGGACTCCAACACCATTCGGTTATCCAAACGAACTCATGCCTACAACTACACACATTACGCATGCATAACAGTTAGATGAGCTCTTAACACATGCACAAAGGCTGTTTTAACTCCTTTTACCACTAAGCAAATGATCAAGACCTAATCTAGAGGCACTCTAATTCAAGGCAGCATAAAGACTGTACAGGTACTTGATGGAGCTAGTGAGGCTACAGGTCAAAATTTTTATTTTTTTATTCTTTGCTGAGTTTCATCACTACTGTACCTGTACTGATCTTCTGCTTACTAGACATCAGCATTCTGTGGTCAGGAAATTTCTTTAACAAAGAAGATGTGCTTTATTAAGCTGATGTTTTTGTGGCGATGAGGCAGTCCATTAGTTCACAAATCTGAATTTAAGCTTCATAGAGAAAGTACAAACTGATGATGGTTATGGCTCTGCACATTTGGTAATATAATACTGATATGGTGAGTGTAATCTGTTTTTTAATAGCAGAACTTTCATTTTCAGTGCGGTTTTAATAAGTGAAAAAATAAAAAGTATCTTTTTTTTTTTCCAGTTTTAACGTTAATATTTTGGTCGGTTTGTTAGAAAACCTCGGCTATATGCAAAGATGTACATCATGTATCAAGATGATATTTTTAGCAGTTGTTGCCTTGGAGCCTGCATGATCTGAAGCATAATGACTGGAATTTATAAAGACAACACCCAATATGTTTTTGTCAAACCGAGCAATGACAGAACAACTACAGGCTGTTGCTGTATGTCAGACAGCATGATGGGAGCAGAGCACTTGCATTAAGAAGAAATTAGAGGCTTGTGTGTTGTCAGCTGGGTGTAAAGCTGCAAAGGATGAGCTCTGTAGTCTGCAGGGATCTCAGCGATATATCAGCCAAAGTAGTTCCAAAACTGAATGCATAGAAAATGAATTGTGCTGTAAAAAAATTAATAGATGAAATTGTAACTAATGCTGCTCATAAGGGGCCTTCAGAATTCAAATTGCTTATAAGTGCTGTTTAACTCCAGTCATGTTTTCTCTTTCTGTGTTTCAGATATACTAAACTGGGATATGCAGGAAACACAGAACCTCAGTTCATCGTACCATCATGTGAGTGCAACCGTATCGCTTGAACCTAAAGACCAATAAATGACTCGAGTGTCAGGATTTAGTTTGCAGTCTTGTTATTCAGATCTTTTTCTCAATGCATCAGGGAGACAGTCTGATTCTTTAACTTCGTACAAATGTAATTTTGTGGGGTTTTTTTTTTAAATCCCTGCAGCCACAATTTCTCCCATTTAAAAGAAAATTGTAATTTCAGGATGTCTATAGTAAAACCCATTAACCTAACCACATCAGGTTGGTGTTTCTAAGGTGATTAAACACTTGGGGCTATTCTTATTGAGAAACAAAACAGAAATCAAAGTCTGATGCCAGTGAGAAATGACCTTGTTCCAGTTAGTAATGTTTTTCCATTGATCTCCTGTAATTAGTATTTCAGTTTTTATTTGGTTAGCTGTGACTCATTCTATCATATTTCTAGTCATATATTTCTTCAGCTACTAATAATTTATGAACAGGTTGCTAATCACTTGGCGATCCTGAGATCAAATTGTGTATGGCATCAAAGTAACTAAAAAATGTGAGAGAATGTATAGGAAGTGGAAAGAAAGCATTCCAGATCAGATCCTTGCGCATGCTTTGACTTTCCAAATTATCATAATATGATGTATGCAAGCACTTAAACACTCTTTTGATGTTATGGGCACTTTAAAGTCTAATCGTTGTGCGTGTTGTCTCGTTGGTTTCGTGATCAATTGTAGAAATTAGAACAGAACTGTAATTGTCTGACCAATTAGGACTGTGCTTTGACAAATCCTATTGTTTGTGGAGAAATATTTCCAGTTCTATCTTGTTATATAATGAAATACAAATGATATAACAAGAAGATGTATTATTACTTCAAATTTAAATCATCTACATTCATACACAGGTAGAGGTTGAAGCAAATGCTGCCTGTGTATTGATGTGACTGAATGAATGGTGTACTGCAGTTTTTTCTTGCGGTAATGTTTTCTGCGGCCAGTTTCATTATACCGCATCATCCTCTGCCGTTACTCAGGCATCGCCATCAAAGAGTCGGCGAAAGTGGGAGACCAGGCCCAGAGAAGGATGATGAAAGGTGTGGATGACCTCGACTTCTTCATCGGAGACGAGGCTATCGACAAGCCTACATACGCAACCAAGGTGATTTCTACACTACATTTAACATGACCATGAAGCTGGTAAAAACCGGTGCTCATTACAAAATAGATTCAAGCACAAATGATCTAGCTTCCTTTTTAATTTTGTCTATCTTTACATACAGTGGCCTATCAGGCATGGTATCGTTGAGGATTGGGATCTAATGGAGAGGTTCATGGAGCAGGTCATCTTTAAGTATCTGAGGGCGGAGCCTGAAGATCACTACTTTCTGCTGGTTAGTCATACACCACTGCAGTATGGACACACACACACACACACACACACACACACACACACACACACGTATCTAATGCAGAACAAATGGTTCCAGTTATTTTGTTTTAAAATAATATGGCTGAACTCTACTGTTTAAAGAAATACTTTTTCCATTTCAGTAGATGTTCCAGTGTATATATTTTTTTATATATTTATTTATATTACTGTTTCTAACAGGTTGTCAGATACACTTCACTGTAGACTTCATTGGTTGTGAATATCCTACCAGTTGTGTGGTTTTTATTAGAGAGCTTGTTTTGGTGATGTTTGTTTATCTTTTATTCTTGTCAGCACTTTGTAGACATCAGAGGTACCATTATGGGTTTATTGTGTACCACTCACTTAAGTTGGCTGTGAACTTCATATACGAAAAAAAAAACCTGAAATAAAAAGTCCGATGCTCCTATTCAGGTTCAGGTTCCCTGGAACACATTTAGAACCGCATGAGTTATTATAGCTTATACAGTTAATGAAAGAGGCATAATTTATTCTCGTATTATCTGGTGTCAGCCAGATGTAAATGGTATCCATTTTACATCTGGTTCCTCTCAGGGTTTCTTCCTCTTGCTGTCTTAGGCAGATTTTGTTTGCCATTCTTGCCTTCCTCATTATGGATACATTTCCATTTTATATCCAGATGTTTGTAAAGTTGCTTTGTTAAAATATCCTAAGACATTGGACTTTTCATCAGACAATTGTTGTGTTCAAATCCCAGCACTGCCAATCTGCTGCTCCTAAACCCTTGAGCAAAGCCCTTAACCCTCAACTGTGTTAGTTTTCAGAGATGATTGTCGCAGTGTATAAGGGTGTTTGCTAAATTATGTAAATATCCACTGTGTTGTACATCTGTAAAATTCCCACACAGGATTTATTTTCTTTCCACTTCAGCGTAAGCAACATTTTTGTTACAACATAAGTGAAAATCTAAAATGGATTTTTCCCAATGTGGATGTGGATATATGTGCATTAATAGTGAATCTTTTTCAGACCGAGCCTCCTCTAAACACACCCGAGAACCGAGAATACACTGCAGAGATCATGTTCGAGTCCTTCAATGTGCCGGGACTCTATATCGCCGTGCAGGTATCGCAAGCGCACACAACTTCTTCATTGATATTATTGTTTTTATTGTTTGTGAAGTGATTGTTCTGCATGTTTATACAGTATTGTATTGCTTGTCTTTGAAGCGACATTTTGTTCCTGTTTATACTTCTATATGGATGTTGGAGTTCATCTTTTTTCTCTACTTACCTGTGAGCATGGTGTATTTACATAAGTATGATTTGGGATTTTTTTGCACACATTTTCAGGCAGTTTTGGCTCTAGCAGCATCCTGGACTTCTCGGCAGGTTGGAGAGAGGACTCTGACCGGTACAGTAATTGACAGTGGAGATGGTGTCACTCACGTCATCCCTGTGGTCAGTCACATACCACACACGCACCCACGCACAACACATACTCTGCATCTGTACAGTGCAAACCGGTCTCATTGACTTTCTGTTTATTTTTATACCCAATTGAGCTTATAAATGAAATGATAAGGAAATGACAGTCTTTGTGCCTCGCTCTGCAATTTCCTGCACTGAGCTTAATGATTGAAGGCTACCCATTAATCCGTTGGTAAAGTGTTTGATTTGTTGCTTTGCTCTGGCTGTGATTGGAAGATAATGTTGATTTGCTTTGTTGCTTTACTGTGTTCTAGGCAGAAGGCTATGTGATTGGCAGCTGCATAAAGCACATTCCCATTGCAGGCCGTGACATTACCTACTTCACACAGCAACTGCTGAGGGAGAGAGAGGTGGGAATTCCACCTGAGCAGTCTCTCGAGACTGCTAAAGCCGTCAAGGTAAGCATGCGCTCGTGTAATTGAATTATAATTGAATCACCAAACTTTCGGGTATCCGCAGAGCCACGTCCTAACTGTCCAACTGAAGCACAAACCCTTCATTTTTAATTTGATTAATCCTCAAATTTTAATTGCACTCTTTAAATTTGGTTTAATGAGAGTAGGACAGGCTGGAAGTTCTTAAACCTTAGTGAGAATGCTGTAGCTGATTTTTAAAAAGAACAACTCCATGTAAATCTCTAAAGTGCTTTAGGGCAACTCCAGCATTATGCAGGTCACAGAGGAACTCGTATTGACTTGCAAAGTGGCTCGTTGCCTGCGTAGAGCTCAGCACCAGTGCGAATGTTTGCATATCGGGCCATGTAGTATTTCAGAGTGAACACAGACCAGCATTCATTTATTTACATATCATAGAATTATCGCAGGGTTATCTGCATTACAGATTTGACATTACATGCAGTGTTTGTTTTGACTCAAAAGTTTTCAACAGATCCTGTGAGCTTTGGATCAAACCAATACAGAAAACTTTTCTTTTTGTTCATATACATATATGCTACTGAAGGGGAAGGTTGAGTTCTAGACCTGAGGTTTTTTTCTTACATTAATGGTTATGATGATTACATATGCAACCATGAGATTTCTGAATTTAACACTGAATGAAAAATCAGAACTTTTTATAATTCAGCTCCAGTCTAGCTGTACTGTTTGGATTCAACTTAAATTTGTCCATTTCATGTAGCAGAGCAGTTAGCTACAGGAAACGTGCTGCTTTGTGCCAGAGTGTCCCTTGTGTTTTCTGGTTTAATGATGCAATTCTCTTTAAAAAGTCAGCATGAGGAAATTAAATGTACACCTAAATGGACAATTTGTGTAAGAGATTTGGCTACTATTAAAGTCGACGTTTGCTTAGCATTGCGTTTAAATGTTTGATATTTTTCAGACCGCAGCATTAATGTTTGTTTTGTGTATCTGCATCAGTTATTTCGTCAGACTTGAATTGCCGGGGTGATTTATATTCCTTCTGTGCATGCAGTTGGAAGATTGTGTGGGAGCTTAACTTGGATGAGCTTCGCTTAGTTTCGCATAATGAAGTTGTTCCCCCGGGCTTCCAGTCATTACTCTGACATGAGCCATTAGTTCTGACGCGGCCTTTTACTGGCATACAGCGGGGAAGTGTATTTCAGGGCGCAGACCCAAAATACTTTACGCAACAAATGTACGTGTGTGTGTTCTTTTTGTAGGAGCGCTTTAGTTATGTGTGTCCTGACCTGGTGAAGGAGTTTAATAAGTACGACACCGATGGCTCCAAATGGATAAAGCAGTACACCGGCATTAACGCCATCAGCAAGAAAGAGTTCACCATCGATGTGGGATATGAGCGCTTCCTTGGCCCAGAGATCTTCTTCCACCCTGAGGTCTGTAATACACACACACAGTACACACACATGCACACAGGGGGTGCTGCTCATTTCTTTAATTGCAGCTTCTCATTTCCTCTCCTTGCTTTTAAGCTCCTCTCTGAGGACATGAGGAAAAGATGGAAACAAGGACAGGAGAAATTGAGGGCAAATGTATCTGGCAAAAAGACCTTTCTCAATGAAGGTTTATTCTAAAACAAAAATTACCTATTTAAAAAAAAAAAAAAAAAAAGACTTGGGGAAAAAGAAATAGGAATTACCTTTGTATCCATAATCCAGTAGCCTCTTTTCGCTTCTTTCCTCAATTCCTCTGAGTGCATTTAAAGAATTGATTCATGCGTAAAGATGGCTTCAATTGATTTCTGAGTCACTGGCTAAAGAATGTAAGAATCAAGGATACATCAACTGGATTACTGAGGTGCACCCAGAGAGTAAAAAAAAAAAGCATGTGTTGAAAACATTATAGACCTTTTATATTCTACGCCTGTTTCTGACAGTTTGCCAATCCGGACTTCACTCAGCCCATCTCAGAAGTGGTTGATGAGGTCATCCAGAACTGCCCCATTGATGTTCGTCGTCCCCTCTATAAGGTAAGTCTAGAAAGGAGCAGTTCACATGCATGATGCTGTATCATGACTGTAGTGCTGTTTGCACTAGGGTGCCATAACTTTCTTCACAAAATGAGAACTGGTTTCTAGTCAGAATCCAATTCAGGGAACTCGCAATACACTGTGGTCAATTACATTTATTGAGTTGTCATTGTTGCTTATTTCACAGGTTGCTCGGATTCATGAATGGTGGTTTTAATCTAATACACTGTCTTCTTTTTCAGTAACCAGAAGTCATAATAATAATTGTGTATTACTGTACACAGTTATATAATTAGCCTAATATTTAAATAGGTCATAATTTGTGCTGTGGAGGTTTTTGTTAAAGTATCCTTAGTTCCATAAACTTTGAGAAAACCCTCCCTCATCCCACAACTCTGACCGTGTCTCCCCTGTAGAATATTGTTCTGTCAGGAGGTTCTACCATGTTCCGTGATTTTGGCCGGCGTCTGCAGAGGGACCTGAAGAGAACTGTGGATGCTCGTCTCAAACTGAGCGAAGAACTCAGCGGTGGCAAATTGAAGGTATGAATGAGAGCTTCTGCACTAGAATAAAGTGAAGGATGGGGAAAAAAGGGATTTTTTTTGGTAATTCTCTTTTCTTATATGTGCGGTCATTATTCCCTTGCAGCCCAAACCTATCGACGTGCAGGTCGTCACTCACCACATGCAGCGCTACGCCGTGTGGTTCGGAGGATCCATGCTGGCCTCAACAGTGAGTTACACATAAATAATGCAAACATTACTCTATAACAGGGCTGTATTACTCAAACAAATTCTACTGTTAATAACTGATACAGATAGGACATGAGGTGCAATCCTCAATCTGGAGAAAGCATGATGCGTTTACAGCAGCTTTATTGACTGCCTGCTCCTGGCTGCTGTGGTTCAAATGAGGTTACTGATGGTCCATATTTTGGAAGATAAACACATTAGAGCATATGGCAAACAGGTGCAGCAGTCCTGCAGGATTCACAAGACCTGATAGCATTTGCTGACATTTCTACTTCTGTGTTTCTCGTGTTTCCGTGGGCACAGTGATATTGTTCATATTTGATTTAAAAAGAAAGAAGTAAATGAACAAAAAGCCCAAAACTTTGCTCATATTGATGCAGCTACAGTTACAGATTGTGTTATACAGTATTACTTTTTTCTTTTTTGTCTCACTCCTTTTTTGGGAGAACCCAACATGCCTTTATGACACATTTCTTTGCTTGTGTGTGTGTGTTTTTTTTTTTCCTCCAATCAACTAGCCTGAGTTCTACCAGGTGTGTCACACCAAGAAGGATTACGAGGAAATAGGCCCCAGCATCTGTCGCCACAACCCTGTGTTCGGTGTCATGTCCTAAAGAGTCCACAGGCCTTCATATACACAAGGGATTGGGGTTGGGGTGGTCAGGGCTGGGGAGAACAAAAGAGCAGGCCACTGGAGAGAGAGAGCTCATTTCGGTTAACACCAAACCTGTCTGCTGGATCCAGATGATGAATGTTGTGTTTGTTTGTTCGTTCGTTTGTTCATGTTATTCCCAGTACAAGGGAGATTGCGATTACTAGACCAAAATGACTCCAGCTCTTCTCTGCCTCTGTTCGAAAATCTGTGGGAGTCTAATAATAAATAAAAAAAATCCCCCATTGAGTAAAATTACGAGTAAACAGTAATATTGTCATTCATTTTGTTATCGATGCAAAAGACTGCTGGTGTTATTCATGTTTAAAATAAAAAAGCGAATCAAGTGCTTTATCCCTTAAAAGGTCGACTCTGCCAGTCTTCTCCCCATCTTCCCAAGTTGTCATTGTCAAGGTGCATCATGTCCTTTAACAGGCAAAGCAGGGGGAAAACTCGGACCAGATTATAAAAAAAAACAAAAAAAGGACTGTTCTACAGCTTTGATTCTTCTTGTGCTTTTATTGTTTTCAAAAAAAATTATATATTTCTTTTTTTGCATTTTCATCAAATTAGTTTAAATATGTGACTGCTTTTACCTCCAATCATATTTACATTTTCTTTCCTAACAGGACAGAAATGCGTTTATCAATAATAATAATAATAATAATAGGATTATAATGAGCTTGAACAGGAATGACTATCGGACCAGTATTGCTAACCTAGTGGACTTTTATATTTCATTGAACACCAAATTACAGCAGGTTTGGATTTGTAAATGCGATGCCTAAAACATTCCAATAAAGGCTTAAAAATGTTTCTACAAAATTGCTGTCTTCCTTTTGATTTTGATTTGGAGTGTACAGTGCCCAAACCACTAATATTATCTTGTGTTCAGCATCTTTTCTCATTTACATTTATGGCACCTGAGCAACCCAAAGCTATAGGTGTAGGGGCCTTGCCCAGGGGCCCAGCAGTGACCGTTTGTTGTGGCTGGGATTTGAACCCGCAAGCTTTAAGATTCAAAGTCCAATGCCTTAACCACACAGCTACCACCTCCACCAAACATAATCACTCATTTTGAGTATTGCAGAAGTATTTTTTAGTGGTTACATTAGAGATGTTTATTCTCTAATTCCCTGCGTTGGTTCTTTTCATTGGTCTTAAGGCACCATTCATTTCAAGTTATTATAGAATTGTTCTGGGAGACAGGAAATGAAAACATTTTGGGTAACGATAAAATAATAATATCATCAATATTAGTTGTTAGATTGAGGAAACAGATGTGTGTAATGGGAAGAAACTCTGCCTGTTTTTATTTGTCCTTGCAGAGACCTGTAAGAGCAGATGCAATATTGATGAAACAAGCTTTATCCTGGAAACCCTTGTGGGCAATTTTCTGTCATTACTTGGTATTTCTACTTTGCTAGGTTTCATCTCGGGGAAATGTTTCTTACATTTAGCATTTCATCATTTTTACAGTTTATCGAACCCTTCTATTCATAAGTATGAATGTATTGCATCCTTACAGTTATTGTTTATGTATTCTTAAATATTTACATTCAGTAAAAATTCATATCTGCCTGCACACTATTTGATTTTGACATTTAACTATAATTGCACTGCTTTGATGAAAAATCTTCCCAGCAAGCGGGCATGTTCTATTCCTGCAATGCTTCAGCTGGCAGCTAGAGGGCATTGTTTCACTATAAACCGTAAGCAATGTGGCTCTCAAACAAATGAATGCAGCCATTATTTACTGCAGTATCCTGAAAGCCTACAGAAGCATGACTCACATGGCTTTTATTTACAAAAAGAATTTACACAATGACTATAAAAAAATATATGGTTCATTATTCACTTTTGGCATATAATCTTAGACTTGGCTTCTGTAAGGCTGCTTCATCCATCTGCAATGGAATTAGGTTTGTGTGTGGATGGACACAACCTTGCGTTACAGCTCTTGATTTGATCCGTGCACCATGCTGACATGAGGAAATTGTCAGAACTATTGTAATGAATTAACTGTGAATGCTTCCGATGACTTCTAACTCTTTATAATGAACGTGGGGAAAAAAAAGTGGTGAGATCATGAATATCTTAAGAGGAGGAAGATATGTCAGATTTCCTATCATGGCATTGCAAAATATAATATTTGGTCTGTTTTGGAAGCTTTTACAGATATTTTTCTTTAGATTTTATTCTTACAAAAAACTAAATGCTTAAAAGTCAAGTTTCCTTCCTACCAGTGGAACGTCTACTAAGCTATTTCTCTGATAAATCAGGTAAAACCCTGAACTACTGCTCATTGTTCTGCAAGTACGGTTTTCAGCTAATAAACCTATTTCTTGTCATTGCGTGGCTTTTTCAATCTACCACTGGTTTATCATTTCCTGGCTCTCGCACACCACAGATGTAGGTTAGTTTATGAAGCCAACAATGTGCAAGGCAGAAGGCAACAAGAAATAAAGTATGGGGCGAACGTGGATGAGACAGAGGGAGTCATTGATGTAAACATGCCTGAGAACAAAGACGTGATCAGCATCATCTTTTTTCTGTGTGTGTTCTATATGGTGGATGTTTAGACTGGATACATACAAAAAAAATTTTTTTTAATCGCTTAACAATTGTTTTACTGATGTGCCAAGTCTCAAATTAGCACCAAAATCCGCCATGATGCACACAACTAACCCTCTGGGGGAACAAATGCACCGGCACGTTTTGTGGCATTTTATACTTTTGTAAAACAAAGAAAACATACAGGGGGCGCTCACTGCAGTCTCTGTCTCCTCTCTTCACCGACACAAATAAAACAACCTGAGTTTCAGTGAAAACTTGCCTTACAAACATAGAAAGGTTCGAAAGGTGTACTTTTACATTAGGTTCTATGCAATTGTGCGTCTCCAACTTTTTGGTAATAGTTTGGGAAAGAACCAGATATAGCTGGAAAAAACAGGTGTCCAAATACTTGTCATAATACCTAATAAAAAAATATATAATTATTTTAATGAATATATCAAAGGAATTATCAGTTATAGTTGTAAATAAGATTGAATTAAGTGTAACATAATGTAGTACATCCTATGATTTTATTTTAAACCTGCGATTATAGTTTACTATAAAAAAACAGTATAGTATTGAAACATCACAAACATCAAGTTCATTTCTTTAGCAAATCCTGCACTGCATGTGTTCCACATGCCTTAACTTTTCAATTTCGTACTGGCTTTGTGGCTGTGGCATTAATATTCACACCATTACCTGTTGTAAAACTGCATCAGTCTGTCTGTCATTTAAACAAGTGCTGAACGATGGATTCAATTAGGCCGTAAGGACTGCGGCTGCTAAAAGATTGATGAGACACTGCACAAAGTGTGGGTGTAATAGATGCTATTGAGCTAACTAAGAAATCTTGTTCTGTTACTGACATGGGTGGTGTTGCAAAGTACATAAAGGAATGGAAGTACAGCTACAATAAAACACATGACAGTTGAAGACACTCCATCAAGCATTACAATGGCATAGACGGCATTTCAATTTTCTGTATATCTTCATATTAAAGTTATTACAGTCACACAAAATTAATATATATATATATATATATATATATATATATATATATTACACTGCTTGTATTGCTATTACTGCTATGACTATTTGAACAACTAATACAAATTTATCATACTAATTCATATTTGCCATGCATTATTCATATTTATTATTTATAAATAATTTATAATTTATATTTATATGCATAACCATATGCAGTAAAGTGCTTTTTATGACTCTTTTTCTCTAACTTTATAAGAATAAAGGATTAAAAAGTATATAGAAAAATCTAAATTAAACAATAAATAAACAAATAATAAATTAAATTGAACATTTAAATAATTTACAAAGGAAACTGGATATAGAGTAAACATGTAGTTTAAATGCAGGCAGTATTGCACATTAAATAATTCTGGGGAAAATGTATGTAAATGTAAGTATTAGTGGTGATAACTCAGTGGTTAAAACATTAGACTCTGGTCACAAATTAAATCTCAGCATCACCAAGCTGCCATTGCTGGGCCCTTGAGCAAGGCCCTTAACTCTCAACTGCTCAGTTGTAAGTTGCGCTGGATAAGGGGGTCTGCCAAATGTCATAAATGTAAGTATGTTGTGCAAAGCATGTCCCTGATGGCAACAGTGAGAGCAGTGCATTGTTTGGATGGCTGAGGTCCCTTATTATCTTCCTGGCCTTGGTTTAGCACCGCTTGGAGTAAATTATACTGCTACTACTATGATTTTCAGTTCAGTTTGATTTTAATTAAATTGTATTTTTATAGAGCTTTTATATTGTCGACATTTTCATAAAGGAGGTTGACAGAAATATAAAAATTTTAGATATTTAAAATATATAAATGTGTCCTGTAAGAGCAAGCCAGAGTCTATTGCTACAATGACTACTATTACTAATACTAGTGTTATTACTGCATGTATAACTACAACTTATCCTCCTGCTACAACTGTACAGTAGTAGTAGTAGTAGTAGTAGTAGTAGTAGTAGTAGTAATGCATAGCACATTGTTAGATCCTTATAGACTTACATACTACTTTTCCCAAGATTATAGCATGGAATTACCTAACATCCAGTAAAGCAAATTTGCTCTGAGTGTATGCTGAATATGGTGACATTGTGAAATGTGGCTGGTAAAAAAGTGCCCCATCAATACTGACACAATTTTGAAACCTGAAATTTAGGCAGCAAATATCAATATAAATAGCATTTACACAGGCCATTAAACAAGAAATATATGCCATCTGTGAGCCAAAGTAAAAATTTGGTACTTTATCTGAGTGCCATCAGCACACACCAATAAAATGTAAATTACCTGCCTGGTACTGGGTAGGTTCCCATTGTGCTGCCAAAACCGCTCTGATCCATCTAAGCATGAGCACTGTGAAACCACTGAAGGTGTACTGTGGTATCCGACACTAGAATTTTAGCTGCAGCTCCTTTAAGTCCTGTAAATTGTAAGTTTGAGACTCCATGGAATGGATTTTGTTTATCCATCACATTTCACAGATGCCTGATTGGATTGATATCAGGGGAATATGAAGGCCAAATGAACACCTTAAACTCTAATGTTCCTCAAACCATTCCTGAACAACAAAGCATTGGATTGCCTCTGCTGCATTGCCTTCTTATAATAGTGCATGCTGGTGCCATCTCTTCTCCATGTAAGCAAAGCACACACCTGGCCATCCACATGACATAAAAAAAAGCATGATTCATAAGATCAGGCTTTCTGCCATTGCTGCATGGTCCAGTTCTAATAGTCTTGTGGCTACTTTTTGGCAGTCGATCTTATACACGTCCAGCTGTGACAAATTTCTATCTTTTTCTTTCAGCTATTTCTGCTACAATTGCTCTTCTTTGAGATCAGACCTGACAGGCTAGCCTTTGCTCCCATAAAATTATTGAGCCCTGGATGCCTACGACCTTTTGTTGGTTTAACAGCTGTCCTTTCTTAGACCACTTGTTGTATGTACTCACCATTGCATGCTATTTTGGTGAAGCTCTGATCCAGTCTTCTCGCTATTACAATCAACTTTGGAATCAACTGTTCCTTTGCTGCTATATACAGTATTACCCACCCCATGACAGGAGCCATTGTAACAAGATCGTTAATGTATCTGTCAATGATTATAATGAAAAACTGAGTTGTCCATAACTGAAAAATGAGTTGTCCGTGGGGAGACCTGACCTCTCGGGTGCTGTCTAGTAACTAAATCCAGCTGGTATAAAATAAATCTGGTTCAAATAAGATAAATATTGTATTCTTCATTTTCTCAGTGTTTTTCCCATTATTTACAAATAGCAGGTCAAAGTGGAGTTTATGTGTTAATTTATGAAGCATTAGTTGTTGCATGTGTCAGCAGGATCTAAAATGAATTTCAGGATCTTGAGATTACAGTTCTTCTAACCAATCTATAATTTACTGACTATCAATCAGGGCAAAGAAGGAACCTTTTCACTTAAAATACATTTTAGACAACCTTTATATTCATAAGTTGTATATTCAGTGGAATGTAATAGAAATACTGTCATGTTTTGGTGATTTTTTTCTGTTTATAGGCAGTAAAAGATTTTTACACCATACACTAGATTAGACAACAATATGTACAATTCTGTATCTCTTGGAGCAATATGCATTATTACCAATGGTTCTCTTTGCCTTGAATCAACTCCCATCTTGGAAAATGTTGGTGAATAGGAAGAACAAAGATTTTGCATGCTTGTTTCCTGATCCCAAACAGATACATGGTTTGGAGGGTGTGCGGTTCACAGATAATTATCCACTCTGTTGATTGGATGATTTGTTGTAGCCTGGCCTTGTCATGTGTTGTGGATGAGCCGAACCAGACTGTTCTGGAGGAGGTGAGAATGTACTCGGTGAAGGCCATGAGGCACTGAACCTACGCTGAATGAAAAGTACTGCACATTTTTTTATATCTGCTACTGATCTCTATTGGCAGAGGAGTTGATCTTAGACTGCCTTTTAAGGTTTTAGGAGATTTCAAAGGAAAGGCGGATGCACAAAATTACAATATTGCCAAAGGAATTTTAAATTTTCACAAATACACCAAGTAAACAACCCTTCAATCTTCAAACTCCAAGCAGACTCATTGCCATTGTGCATCAATCTGTCCAATTAGTGCTGTGTCATTTGCCAAGGGGTCCCTTAAGCTGAAGTGTAGTCCCTTAAGCTCAGTGAAGTGCTTTAAGGTGCTTTTTAAGATGCAATTTATGACAATGGACAAGACCAATTAACATTTACAACCTGAAACTAAAGATTGTTCGAGTGCATCTAAGCTGTGGCTCCAGAAACCCAAAATCGGAGATCCGAGATCTGCTTGATTAAGCACAATCCACCATGAACAAATTCAAACTCAATGTGTTCAAGTAGCTCACTGTAAAAGAAATAATCAATTTCTTTCTTGACTTATTAAAGAAAAGTCTAAATGGTAAATGCTGATTCATACATTTGTTTGCATTTGCATTTCTCTTATGAATTTGTATACTTTAAAACACAATTAAAATGCAGTTACCAAGTGTTTATTAATGTACTATAATGATTGGCAAATTGAAACTGCAAGTACAAAATCAATCTGACGTCGCATTTTCAATTTCTGCACGGGTCTGATTCTGCCATATTGAAAAAGGTAATAGCCAGCCTTCCATTTGCAATTGCACTTCATCATCCCTGCACTACATGGCTAAAAATATAAAATGCCTCTGCAATCCTTTTTGCATTTTCACTGTCGACAAAGTAGACTTGTCAATCAAACACTGTGGGTGGGAGTTTGGGAGGGACTGTTTTGGTGCACAGTGCAGCTCAGAGGAAGTGACGAAATCAGTATAAATTTGTCAAGTTAAATAGGAAGAAAACTATAAAGACAAGTGAAATGTTTGATTCTGCTTCTTTTTCTCAGAAAGAAAAATGCAATGTCAAATAAGTATGAATTTGGATGTTCTAATTAGAATTTCAGTTTATATATATATATATAAATATAAAACCCAGAAAATGCTGCCATGGATGATTTTAAGAGTCCAGTATCAAAATAATTCTATGTTGATGAAGAGCTCTTGAGCTTTTTTAAACACTTGTAGTGCATTGTGTATCCTAAGGCTAATTTATCATAGAGGGGACTGATAAAGTCTTCCAAAAGTATACACTAAAAAGCTTTGGCTGCCTGTATGATAAATTATTTCATCTTAGTTTATTTAATCTAAGAGCTTTTTCATTTCAGTCACTATATTTGGACCTTTCCTAAACGCATCTTCCTCTGCTTTAAGAGTGGGCAGGGAAGGCATTGAGGAGCATATAAATTAATATAGCATTCAGTTTACATTTTTGTGCATAGGCCTATATTTCTATGTAGCCATTGCATGTGGTTACTTTTGAGATTTGCCAAGTTATGGCTTTGGCATTTAGCTTTTTTCTAGGTCTGGTTTTTTTTTGTGTGTTTTTGATTTATAGCTCTAATATCTTCATGAATCTGTGCATATGTATGTGGAGTGTCTTTCTCTGCTCCAAGAATTAACCCCTTAATTATGCCCTGAGTTTTAGCTGTTCAAAAGAAAGTGTTTTTCATTAGAGTAAATAAAATTGTTAGGGTTTATCTGCCTTTTTAATTTCTTATTTTTTTATTAGCAATTTCTCTAAAATCTGTAGACACAGGGATTACATCTAAAATCTGACAAACCTAACATATAGATCATTGATTTCATTATACTGAAACCTGAAATCTGATCAAGTTTGGTTTAGTAAAAATGTCTATGCAAAATTATTTATTATATTAATTACTGTATTATTATATGTTATATATATTTTTTATTTAAAAAGGTGGTCAAATCGGTCAGTCGTAGCTAAGTGGTACAGCTGTTCGACTTCTAATTGCATAGTTGTGAGTTTAAATTCCAGCACAACCAAATGTTTGCTCGAGCAAGGCACACAATGGAACACAATGGAAAAACCCACAACTTTTCCATTGTGTAAATGAGATGATTGTAAGTTGCTCTGAATAAGACTATTTAAAAATGGTTAAATCTAACCATTAAATGAAGACAGTGTCAATACTGGTAAGGACATTTGACTACAACAAGTAAAATATTACATGTGAATATAACAGTGATTTTAAGCCTGCCAGGCTTGCTGAGAATCGCCCGAAATCCTTAGTGTATTTATGCACACAAATGTCAAGACCACCCAGAACACACAGATATTTGCATATAAACCGTACTATATCTCACCCCTCTTAACCACCAGCTGTGCCAAAAATCACCTTCGACAACATATGCCATATTAATATAAGGAATCAGACTTACCTTAGTACTAACTGGAAAGGGATGATTGCCACTGTCACACCACCAAGATGAGCAATTATAACCGTGCAAAAGCTGGAGAACTTGAACAATGATGACCAAGTAATGTCAGTAGGGATTCCAAACCTTATTTTATGGCCAGTGTGGTTACAGGTTTTCATTCCAACCAAGCAGGAGCCACACCTTAGTGTATTGGACGTCAATATCAATTGATTAAACAAATGGTATGTGGATTTGGCTTGTTTGCCCTTGACCAGTATGGGAAGAATTTGTGGTGTTTATAGCTCTTTGAAAGGACCACACACCAACTTTCATTAAAAGTAAAATAGTGTCTCTGCCACTGTGACAAGGACACAATGCTGTACATTTCAGCATCCTGCCTGAAACTAATTGGCAAGCTTAATAATGTGTGCCACGTATTGGCTGGACAGGGTGCCATTTTCGGTGAATCAAGTTTCAAGTATATAAATTGCAGGTCTATTTTAGTTTCAAGGAGTTCTGTTCTTAGTTTACTATGAGACCAGTCAGTGCATTCTTTACAAGGAGGTCAGATATGTATCATCCAGTCACAAAAAGTCTCAGAAATATCCTGATCAATACAAGGCAGTTTGCATTCATCTTGAAAACACAATTGGTTCTTGGAATTTATGCTATTGTTTGGGGTCAAGGAAGCCATGAAGACAGACGTTGCAAGAGTTTACCAATTTGAACCAGGCATGAAAACTGCCAACCTTCTTATGAACAAAGATGTAAGCAGATTTATAGTCTCTGTTTTGAACCTTGCATGCATTGGTGAGATCAAATATCTTGGGTCAGAGCCAACTTTGGAGGACAGGCTACCCGTAGTTCAGTAATTGCAAGCTGCATAACGGTTCGCCATTCGCCAAGGTGCAAAGAGTATAAGGAAATATAGCCACATGACTGCAGTATACAGTACAGTATATTGCACATACTGTGTCTTTTTTTTTTATGTTGGCAAACAACCATAAGCAGAGGTGACAAAAGTACACACCTCCTCCAATTTAGTAGAAGTACAGATACTCATGTTTTAAGAAAATATGCCATTACTACCACCTGTTTTAATGTCATGCTGGTAACTGAACCTCACATCATATTTAATATTAGGGCTGTCAATCGATTACAATATTGAATCGTGATTATTTACATGATTGGCAGAAGTTAACTCATGGTTAATCGCAACTTAATCACACATTTTTATATGTTCTAAATTTACCTTAAATTAATACTTTTCACATTTTTAATACTCTAATCAGCATGTGCATGGACGAATATAGATGCTTTATGAAAATGTATGTTTATTATTAGTGAAACCAAACAACATAGAGCATGAAGACAAAATCATCTTGTAAATGTTTTTAAATAAATATGGTGTTTTGAATTACGTAAATCATTAAGACACCAAAAGAACACACATCAAAACACAATTTAAACTTTCATTACATGATCAGAGGATATTTGTTTTTAAACTAGACTTTTTAAGCTTTCTATACATATGTTTATTATGTCTGTGAGGCATTTGCCACTATATAAAACCCTACAGGCTTTGTTAGCAGGAAAGGCTTTCACACATCCTTACTAAGATACTGTAAATAATAATATTACAAATAAAGAGCTTTTGCTAGGAAAAAAAAAAAAAGAAGAATTAACAAAAACCTTTCATACATCTGTTGGAAATGTGCCTACTTGCCTTTTACCACAGCTTGGTGCCATGTATGAACATTTGACTCATCTTCTGAGAACTCCTACTGAAAATGACAGGAGCTTTTTGTAGATGCCGCCTTGTTTTTGTAACTAGCTATTGTTGTTCTAATGCAGAAGTATGGCAGTTTATACAAAGTAAAATAATTCATTGCAATTGTCCCTGTATTAATGATTGCATATAAATAAACATTAGACTAAAAATCTAATGATTATAATGGATTACTCCACAGAAATACATGAAGATTTTTGTTTACAGTTGCATGGTGGTACATGTGCTAAGAATAAGAAGAAACAAAAGCAAGTTCACTCTAGAGGTTGCAGAATTAATATTTTGAAATCTAAAGATCTTTTCACTATAGCCACTAAACCTATTATTTGTTTTTTTGTTTGTTTTTGGGGTTATTTTTTTGGAAAGTTCAGCAACTTTTTAAAGAAAAATCAATGCCAAAGTTTTGCTTCTTTATATATTTTCCACGCCTGTGAGTATAGCAATCTACTGGCATCCTTAAGATTCATTAGATAGGATATAAGAATCATTATATCTTTAATACTGAAAATAGGTTATCTGTTCCATCACCTGTGTGATTAAGATAAACACGAGAAAGAAGGCGCTCGGATTTTACTAGGATTTTAACTTGGACTAACCATGTATATCAAACATCTTCATTGTTATTAAAAGCAATAGTAGTTGTTCAGCTAAACAACTGTATAATTAAACATATTCTACAAGAATAGGTTGTCACTCTCCACCTTAAGCTAAAACTCCATGAGTTCTGAAAAGTTTTTACCTCAGCCTCCTCTCTCTCAATCCTGTTTGTCTGCATTCATTAAATACAGTTATACAAATAAATGTATTTTTTAAATGGTGCTGCAAATTTAATGCCTTTGATTAACTGATCAACAGCAAGTGTGACCACCTTTATATAATCCAATGTTTTAGCATTCTGCTGGTCTGGAGCATTCAGGTGTGTGTTAGCACTACGCCAAGGAGGAAGGACATCAGCAATGATCTTAGCGAAGCAATTGTTGCTGCCCATCAATGTGGGACGGTTAGAAGGCCATTTCCAAATGATTTAAAGTACATCGTTCTACAGTGAAGAAGATTATTCACAAAGAAAAACAATCTTAGGAGACAAGGAAAACCTACTTCAAGGCTATTACTTTATCTGGAACTTCCTGGTGATGTCCAGCAGTCTTATGGCCCAAATCTTCCACCAGCCTTTAATGTAGCACTTTTTCAATAAAAAAATTGTCTTCTAACTACATACTTATAGATAACACTCTTTGATAGTTGATCTGGAGGAGGTCACCTGCAAAACACCATGAATGTAAATGTAAGCATGGTATTTGATAAATCTAGCTGGCTTTTAATTATTCAAATGTTTTTGGTTAACCATTTAGGAAAATATAGCACTTAATAAGCCTAGAATTAGGAATAGTAATTAATATTTACAAGTGAGCTGAAAACAAAAATGGCTGATTGAAATCTCTAATAAGGCATTTGTAGCAGAACGTATACAGTATATTTCTGTTAAGCTGCTTAGACCATGTGAACACAGCTGGTTTTTAATTGCCTGTCACTTATCACTTTGTAATAAATGATCTTCAAAAAATCTTGCCTGTATTGAAATGAACTGTTTACATCTGCTTTATAGTGTTTTCAATGACAGATTTTACAATGAATAGCGTTTAATGACAAACATGCAATCAAAGAAAATTACTACAGGATTGCCATGACAACTATTAGGCAGCCGCATGTATGTTCCTGTATTTAGGTTTGCATTGGCTTATGTATTTTTTTTTTTTCTTTGTCTGCACTCTCTTCATTCTGGCCAGGATTAATTTGAATCATAAACTGAATATTAAACTTTGTTTTGGATGTCTACTGGTTTTTATGTCCTTGTTAGCAAACTGTTCTGTTCTTGGGGCTTACCAGTGGTTTGCATCATGTGTGCAGAGGTTAGTCATAATTCTGTGTGGAAAGTATTCTTTTCGTTACTATTTTATTTAAAAAAAATTATCTGCATACATATGTGTGTGTGTATATATATATATATTCATTCGCTTTGTCTTTACGGGGTACCGAGTGTTGATTCATTAATGAGAAAAAAATTCATTTAAAGTTAAATTTTGAAATTCATTTTGAACGAATGTAGTTAAAACAAAAAAAGTGAAGTAGATGTTTTTTGAATAGTTTTCATATGTATTGTGCATATATAATAGTTATCTACTATTTAACTTCAACTGCATTTTGTTGCTGAGTGCATACCTGTACTGTGCAATTGTCTCTTGTCTATCTATGATCAACATGCTTTTTAAAACTTCACCTTCAATATTTATGCTTAATCTACACTATTACTCATTAATAACCAAATCTTGCCTTTCAGCATGGTATTGACTTTTCTTTGGTTTAGCTGCTATAGTAGTCATTTAGTTTATCTTAAATGCAATTTGCTATAATTTTATATAATTACAGATTGTACTATACATTATCGAAAAATAAAACAACACTTACCTGGAAAGAACACATTACAGTTCTTCTCTACAGGGGTTGGGGTCTAGTACATTAATCAGTAATCTCATAGCTGTGCTAGTTTTATGTGCAGTACCTTAATGCGCTCTCTTGGCTACAGTGAATCCTGAGTACAGATTTATCCTGCTTTTATCATTTTAGCTAAGGCTCTCTTACAGCTGCTCCGCTGTCCAGGGAAGCACCATTATAGGGGAAAGATTACTATAAAAGACCTGACATGTGCATGGCATTTGTGTCACACAAAGTCACCTCCAGGGCTGCTCATCCACTAGCTGAACGTATGGTTGCGTGCAAAAGCTATTTGAAAGGTATCAGCATTGTATTAGACAGACTAGTGAGAGCATAGGATGAGAGAGAGAAAGAAAGAGTGATGGAGATTGGGATAAAACTCTGGTGTAATGGAAGGAGACAGGATTTTCGAGAGAGATATCAGACAGGCAGAGATATGGGGAAGGCAGGTAGAAGAGAAAAAACAGAATGATAAAGAGATGAACAGAAATGGAGAATTTATGGTTACTCTCACTTTTTGCCCCCAGTTTTGTTTTTGTGTCTCAGGTTTTAAATTGTCTATACTGAATTTCATTCAACGCCTGAGAGGGTATTGATGGAAAAAGGATGCATTTTACACTTCCGCTTTACTATACTCAGGAATTCAGTTAGTCCACACCTGGCCACCCACTCAGTCACACACACACACACACACACACACACACACACACACACACACACACACACACACACACACAAACACAAACACTGAACACACTTATATCTAAATTCTATTCAATCTCTCAGCTCATCTGTCTCAATAACTGTCAAGCACATACACTCTCAATCAGCCTTTCCTTTACAGTTTTTCTCCTCCACATATACTTCTGGAATGAGCCTGTCTTTCTCTTTTTTCTTTCACTGCATCATCTCTCCTTGAAGCTCAGTGAGCAACTGAACAGGAACGGGGGACAAAGGGCTCATTATCAAAGTGTCAGTGGTGGATGGCTCTGCAGCTGATTCTGGGAACACTAAGAATGAGTTTTATTGGAAATCCTCGTCTCTGGACCCTGTCACACTGCTGCACAAAGCCAGGATTTCCCTGCCACTGAGACAGATATAATCTCAGCCAGGCTGCTTTTTTTTTAACCACCATACCTGACAAATGTAAGATTTTATATCATATCTATAAAATGTAAATATTTTAAGCATACGTGTAGTGACAGAAGCAGCTGGACTAAAAATAAATATTATTCGCACACATCTGTACACCCTGTCATTCATGCAATGTGTCATGTAAAAGCAGCATAATGCATAAAATCTCATTGATACAGACCAAGAACATATTGAAATGTTTACTCTAAACCTTGGAATTGATGAAAAAAAAAAGATCTCAATGACTTTGACTGGTGCCAGATATAATTTGAGTGTTTCAGAAACTGTTGATCTCCTGGAAATTGTATACACTACACTCTCTAGAGTTTACACAAAATGGTGTGAATATCAAAAAACCCAATGAGAAGCAGTGCTCTAGATAAAAACAACTTGTTGATAAGAGAGGTGTGGGGAAAAGAAAATAGCGAGACAGGTTTAAGACAGAAAGGCTAAGATAACTCAAATAACCACTCTTTTTACCGTGGTGAGCATCTAAGAATGCACACTATACTGAACCTTAAGGCACATTGGCTACAACAGCAAAAGCTACATCAGGCTCTACATCTGTCAGCCAAGAAAAAGAGTTTGAGGCTACATACAGTAAAGTACAGACTTACCAAAACTGGAAAGTTGAAGATTGGAAACTCTCCAGGCATGCATTTGAAGATTGAATGTGTTGTGCATTCTGAGTTGCTTTACTGCTCATAAGGGTTGTGAAGAGTGGTTAGATGAGTTACCATAACCTTCTTATTGGTGTAATTTAATCTGGCCATTTTCCGTTCTCGTCAACAGCATGTTCACCACAGTGGTGTCACTCACTGTATGCTTACTGCTTGTGTGCAGATTGAGAAAAACCCTTATGTCAAAGTGTCTCTGAGATAAATTTTCCCTTAAGTTTTATGTGAACATTAACTGAATCCCTTGATGTGCTCTGCCACATGATTAGATGAATTGACAACTGCATGAATGAGCCAGAAGTACAGGTGTTCCTATTAAAGCAGCTGGTAAGTGTGTATAAATTAAATGCAAACTAGTTTTATTTTCGCCTTACTATGAGCTCTGTTGTTGCCTCTGAATATTTCCTGTTTTATTAGTACTTAAATCTAAGGATGCACATTTAAAATCCCTCCTCACCATAGTCTATGGTAGCCAAAGATCCTTCAACGCATAAGAGAAAGACAGTTGTTGACCTGCACAAATTTTACGTAATTGAT
This sequence comes from Silurus aristotelis, assembly GCF_946808225.1. Taxonomy (NCBI): domain Eukaryota; kingdom Metazoa; phylum Chordata; class Actinopteri; order Siluriformes; family Siluridae; genus Silurus; species Silurus aristotelis. Next base: position 23,125,817 of record NC_139576.1, on the reverse strand, counting down.
ATTTAAAAGAATATATATAGTTAAAATACCATTAAGAGCACTTAAAGCCATAACAAAAAGCTTCCTGTGTGTGAAATGTCGAAATTTCCTGTTGGAAGTACGCCAGGAATTGGACAAATGAGCACTTTGTCCACCCACACAGTGCGCAGGATTTTGAAGAAGGGCGAGAAAAGCCACACAAATCAGTTTAAAATTGTACAGTTTTGTTGGTTCTTGTGTTTGATTCATTTCAAAATCACCACCAGTATAACCACAAACTGTTTGGAAGTGTGTGTTGAGCAAGAAACAAAGACCTTTCTGAAAGCATCTCATGAAGTGCAGTGAACTTCACCAACCGTCATTACAAGTACAACTGGCATTGTGTGTTGTGGTCAGATAAAATGAATATCAAGTTCATAATCATATACACTATTGGCAATTTTGCTGCCGAAATGGGACTGCATACAAGGAAGAACACCTTTAAAAAATAGGAGCTTGCTATAGAATAGCAATAGAACAGTGATGTTTGGTGCTGTTCTGTGGCAGGTTGGATCAAGGGCTCCTGAGAAATCTGAAGGCTTCCTGAAATTTGTTAAGTACCAGGACATTACAGTCCAAAACCTGGTTGCCACTTGGAGGTTTAAACGTACATAGAGATTTTAACCAGAGGATAAGCCAAACATACTTCTAACATACTTCCACAAAATCATTGTTTTTCAATCATCATCCTGGTCTATCTATTTAGGCTCTGCCAGAAAATCTGTGGGCTGAATTGAAGTGGAAATCCACACGCACAAACCTAAGAATATTAAAGAGCTTCAAATGTATGAAGGAGTGGATCAAGATGCCTTTAAAAAACATCTCGTAAAAACTTGTAAGATTTTACAAGTAGAGACTGTTATTATTCTCAACAATTGTTAGGGTGCTGATCATCTTGAAACCAATGTTTTGTAGAAGAAAATATATAAAGACGTGCCTAGATCGATGTGTCTTCCACAGAGAAACATTCCCACTGGCATTTCCATCATGTAGCAACAGGGGAAGAGAGAAAACATGCCATCTTTCCCTCCCGGTGAGATTGCAAAGCCAGAGCCATTCGGCACAACCGAGTTTCATTTCTTAATCATAGCTGAAGTGTGCAGCCTGTGCACTGTTAAACCAGGCTTTTACTAGATATGCCCTCAGGGAGATGGAGAGCTGCTCTTGATGTCAAAACAGAATATAAACAGAAAGCCGTTTGCTGTGGCTGAATTATTTTTTGTTAACATAGTCATGGCATTTCACATAGGAATAAACTGTGTGTGGGTGTGTGTAGGTGGGAGCTGTACATTATACTGTATATGTGTGTAGAATAACTGCATTCTGATCTATGTTGATTGCATTGGTGTGCGGAATCTTTCAGCGCATCGGAATTGCGCTAATGGAAGAAAGGCAAATGAGTTTCTAAATACTTTGTGTTAATGGTGTATATGAACTGTAAAACACAAGCGGGTTTTCATGTGTTACTGAAACACGTTGATCATCGCTCCATATTCTTATTCATATTCACAGCATGTCTGATCTTTCACAGGCAGTGGAGCAGATGAAAAGAAAAGAGAAGGAGGAGAAGGAGGAGAGAGCAATAATGGTGGAAGAAGTATGAGTGAGGAAACACTGTCGAAGTAGCATCGAGGCCAGGAGGGGAGTGTTTGTAAGCGCCAGGACCTATAATCTAAGGCTAAAGCGGCCGGTTGAAATGCTGGCATCGCTTAATGTCAGACGAGTATACTGTCATTTTGAAGGTGGAGGAGGCGGTGTAGTAGGTGAAGTTTTTAAATGAAGGTTGAAGTTAGCTAGCTATGGGTCAAAGCTGAGGAAATTTATTGCACTGAATTAACATCAAAGCTTTTTTGAAGTTGTTGAGACAGCTGACCTCGGGATGTAAAAGATTGCTTTCATTACTGTATGAAATTATTGTATGTAATGGCATTATGTAATTATATAATGGCATACCTAGGTGTGCCTGCTGTGAGAATAAAATGTCTCCACAATGGTAACACTGCATGAGAATTTGAAAATTGTGATTGTATTACTGGTCCATAGAAAATAATTGATATATTTGTGTCATTCTTTTTTTGATGTACAGAACCCATGAAAGCATAATTCTCTATACAATTTCCCTCAAACCATCAGCAAATATTTTACACAATCTAATTTAATGGAAAGTAGTCTTTGTAATGTAGCCATTTTTTTTTAAAGCTTTCTGGTTTTTAGATTTTTTTTCTGTAAAAGCAAAAATGCTTTCAAGAAGGAAAGAAACTTTTAGGGAAAAAAAGTCATGTCAGCCACTTTGTTTATGACTTGAACTAACATGTCACTGGTCAGGCACTGAGATGGAAAAGAGGGGGGGCTGGTGGTTAAATTAAGTTTTCCTGCTTTTTTGCCTCCAAAGACAAATCTTTGAAAAGCAGCCTCCTGCTTACAATAGCTATAATAATAAATCCCAGCCTGAATGCTGAGCTAAGCTACTGAATTAGCCAGTACAATCACATACAAGGCAGAACTCAAGGTTATAGTGTTGTTTGGACGACATTGCCAAATAACACTCTAGACAAAGCTTTTTCAGTGCTTTTACTCTATTATGTATAGGGAATTTACAAGTAAATAAATAAACAAATAAATAAATATAAAAACACATTGTATACTGTGTGTATATATACGTAATTTTAAACACTATATATACATTTTAAATATATAACTGTGAATGACACTGATAATCTCTTCATCATAGCACCTGTTAGTGGGTGGGGTATATTGGGCAGCAAGAGAACATTTTGTCCTCAAAGTTTATGTGTGAGAAACAGGATAAATGGGTTAAGTGAGTTTGACAAGAGCCAAATTGTGATGACTAGAGGACTGGGTCAGAGCATCTCCAAAACTTCAGCTCTTCCAGGCTTTTTCTGATCTGCAGCAGTCAGTATCTATCGAAAGTGGTCGAAGGAAGGAACAGTGGTGAACCGGCGACAGGGTTATGGGTGGCCGAGGCTCACTGTAGCATGTGAGGAGCAAAGGCTGGCCCGTGTGGTCCAATCCAAAAAACGAGCTGCTGTAGCTCAAACTGCTGACGAACTTAATGCTGTTAATGCACAGGACTGTTTTGGCAGCAAAAGGCGGACCAACACAATATAGTAGTCACAATGTTATGCCTGATTAGAGGCCATAATGTGTGTACATAATAATAATGTGTGTGTATGTATGTATGTATATACAGTACAGACCAAAAGTTTGGACACACCTTCTCATTCAAAGAGTTTTCTTTATTTTCATGACTATAAAAATTGTAGAGTCACACTGAATGCATCAAAACTATGAATTAACACATGTGGAATTATATACATAACAAAAAAGTGTGAAACAACTGAAAATGTCTTATTGTAGGTTCTTCAAAGTAGCCACCTTTTCCTTAGATTACTGCTTTGCAAACTCTTAGCATTCTCTTGATGCCTACTTTGAAGAACCTACAATATGACATATTTTCAGTTAATTTTTTTGTTATGTATATAATTCCACATGTGTTAATTCATAGTTTTGATGCCTTCAGTGTGACTCTACAATTTTTATAGTCATGAAAATAAAGAAAACTCTTTGAATGAGCAAGTGTGTCCAAACTTTTGGTCTGTACTGTATATATATATATATATATATATATATATATATATATATATATATATATATAACTTTTGGTCTGTACTGTATATATGATATATATATATATATATATATATATATATATATATATATATATATATATATATATATATATATACTTTTGGTCTGTACTGTATATATAATATATATAAACTTTTGGTCTGTACTGTATATATATATATATATATATATATATATATATATATATATATATATATATATATATATATATATATATATATATATATAATTTTATCTGCTTTCTTATCTCATAACAAAGAAAGGTAAGAGAAAGCAATAATGAGTTTATCTTCACTTGTGATGAAGATTTTTTTTTTATTAAAATGTTTCTGAAATCTAACATGACTCACTTTATCCTAAACTATTATACTTATGGATCTATGTGCATTTGACTATTCACACAAAACAATGCACACTAAACACCATTTTTTATTCCTACAGCTTGTATTTGTGCTTATTTCTGTGTGTGTGTGTGTGTGTGTGTGTGTGTGTGTGTGTGTGTGTATATATGCCCATCTTTTTATCTCTTCTTGGAGACCAGATATCCCCAAAATAATATGAATTTCAAACCAATTTGTCCTCATGGAGATGTTTGTCTGGACTGGTTCCCCTTTTTAAAAAGCTAAGGATTAAGGGTATTGTTACTCGGACACAAGCAATGACATTATTGTTGTTTCTCTGTGAAGTTTCCACTAGGTTTTCCTTCAAATAGTTGCCATAGTATCTTTTAGCGATCTGGAATCAGGAGACAAATCAGGTGCGCTACACTGTCTTCATTCGTTTCCATTCATCTCTATTTGTCGTGGTTGCATCAAGTTGCTTCATATTTGCATAAAGTTAAACCTTTCTCAGGTTTAACGTGTCCATGACATGCCCATATCTAGTCACTGTCAGAGTTGCCAGAGTTCTGCATTGGAAATGAATGGTCTTTGGATGTCTTGTTGCTGCGAGTTGCTGTATTTGTGAACGTAGCCTTAGACATAGTTTTAGACATAATATTAATTAGAAGCATTAAAAATTATGTCAATATATGTCACAATATATCAATAAAAAACATTTACATAAATAACAAGGTAAATGTGATTGTATGTGTGTGTTTGTTTATACAGTGTGTGTGTGTACTGGCTGATAATAAGAATTATATATCAGTGAGTAGACCTGTGGTTCCTTGGATTGATGGCTTATTTATATCTGCGAGGCATTTAAATATTAAAGGGCTCTTGTTGGCAGCCATGTTTTATCAAAGGAGAACAGATATTGACCACAGTAAAACCCACACAGAGACACAGGCAATATGCTAATTAAACACGTATATAGTAAATGGTATATAGGATGTGATAATGATTGCCTCTTAAAAGATTTTGATACAAGGAATCACTAACTTTATACCATGGAATCAGCCTCACTCTGATATATTAGAAGAAACCCAAATTCGGTAGTGTGTGTTTTAAAATAGTGTTAAAAATGTATTGGACCATTGCAACGCTGGTTGCACAATGAACACAATGAAAACAAAAATTGTGTTCAAACTAAAATATCTGCGGTTTTGGAATATTTAAAAGGTACCAATGACAGTAGATGTTTAGAGAAAAACAGAAGCATATTTCTCAGTAAATACATTTGCTATGCAATTTTGTTTTAATTCAGGACAGAGTGGGTTTGGCAGTGAATGATGATTTGGTGGGACAGAAGTTTCATCATGTATGGTACAAAAACATGGACAGGAAGCAAAAATGTCAGGGTATATGTGACTGATGCATACAGGATACAGACATGAGAAGACAGAAGGAGAACTGAGTAATAAAAGTTATAAAATGATGAAAAGAAACAGGCATCATGGAACTGGGCAGAAAGACAGCAGATTCAGAGCGCATGCAGCCACAGAGGCACAGGAAAGCTGGAGACATGTAGGCAGGGACATATTGTACAAAGGCAGGATCGGGTTGACAGGTAGAACTGAAATCTCTGTGGGAGCTTGTGGAATGATAGAACAAAAAGAGGAAATGTACTCCACTGATTAAAGCCAGCATCAGCACTAATTTAATGAAAGGGCATTAGGCTTCTTGCAGGGGGCCAAAGAGTGCCATTTAAACAAATTAATCAGTAAAGTGAAATTGTATTAAGAAATTAGCTTTCTGGACTTCCAACACACAAACAAACAAATACACCCCAGTACACTTCAAATATCCACTTAATCAATATGCCATTTTTCACATACACCCTGGCAGTAACTTGCATATTATTGGGTTTTATGTGTTATGTGGATAGTTTCATTTATAAAAAAGAATTAATTGCATCAAATACTGCATACAATGTTTCATGTAAAATGATATGGCCAGTTTTGTAGCGGGCAGTGTGCAACACATGAACATGTACATGTGCCCAAACATTCCCAGATTTTCCAAAACAGTTGAGGTAATACTTGTCATGGAATGTATTATTTACTTCCAACATACAGCAACCATTTATCAAAAGCGTCTTGCCAAACCAGCACAGCTTCTAAGTGACAAGGAACCCTGGTGCTTATATGGGGTTCATAGTTACATACATAAATATTGTGCTTTTCCATTCCTCCTGGCTGTTAAGAGCTTCTGACTAAAATCTTTTAATAGTGTTATGAGAAATGAGACTCTTAAGAAAACTGTAAAAGGTGGTCAGGGATGACTACTTCAGCTAACATCTGGGGGGAATGTATGGTAGAGTCCAGGTTTTCTGGAGTGGTACGTCTCGAAATAAGTCTCACAAGAATTCTCCTTTTAGGATATCGATAAGCTCTTTTATAGGTTCAGGTGATAAAGTTCTTCACCCAGCGGGCTAAATAAATTTCAAACAACTGATAATCTGAGGATCAAATGTTTACGTATCAACCACATTACAGCACAAAGCCACTGCCCAGAGTTAACTAGCAACACCTCATATATATATATATATATATATATATATAAAAAAAAGAGATCAGTTATGGACCGTAGCATTCTGCCCTCGCATGCTGTTCGCATCTGCCATTAAGAACCACAATGTGTTGATTTGCCTTTAGCAAAGTGGTCTACCTGCTCCTAGCTTAACCTTTCTCAGGTCTGACATAAAAAAATCTGTGTGTAAAGGCCACTCTTTTAGACATATAAACATTATATTGAGGGTGGCAGACAAACTATTCACACTGTGGCCAGTCTTTGGTCAGCTTACCTAAGGGTATTCTGTGCAAAGTGGGAAGAGCAACATGCTGTCATGCCATCTGGATAGTTCATTGCTACAATGTTTTCTTAGCATACTGTTACAGTGTCATCTGTCAATCAGCAAGACGAACTTCGAGTTCAGATTCATGCCTTCAGTTCCAGCCTGTGATGTTTCTTTCCAATGTGGTACTACACAGCTCCACAGCCTGTAACTGAAACATCTGTGGTAATTATCTCTCTCTCGCTTGCTTGCTTACTCTATGTTATGCTACAGACTGGAATGATAGTGTGGCTGAATTACGTATTGAGGCTCACTTTATTCTGATTAACAAGTGGCCTGATGTTTGGGAGCTTGTCTAATAGTTCACTGTAATGCAATTTGAAAAAGAATAGAAATGGTTTTTAGAAGCTCAGAATACATAATTTTAGCTAGAGCCAGTGTCACATGGCCTACCTGAAACCCCCATGAATGCTATGAATAAATCCCTGCGCAGTGGTAAAGCACACCCTGCTGTCACAGGTGCCATGCTAAAGAGTGAAACCCTCAACCTTACTCAAGCTACTGCAATCTTTAGGTTAGCTATGACAGCTTGCTTTGTGCCTGCCATGAGACTTGGCATACACCCCTCTCCATAAGATACTGGGACTAGTTGAAAATGGCAGCTCAGTGGTAGGTCATTATAAATCTGGAAGAATCTCCTGGGGATAGTTGTAGACATAGCATCCACACAGTCATCTGATAAGGAGCGAGAAGCATGCCATGTCACAAAGCTAGAAGGAAGTCTCCATTGACAAAACGCTGAATGAATCCTTGAAATTACCAGATCTTAGCTCCTGAATCATGAATTTAGTCAAGCCATGTACTGTATACAGCCAAGTTGTTAATTTCTCAGAGTAACTGAGACTGCTTTCTGGGGTTCTCAGAGCATTTGTTGGTCATTGCCATAGTTACGTTTTTTTTTTTTTTTTTTTTTTTTTTTTTTTACCAGAAAGCTCTTTAGACTCTTTAGAGGAGCTTGGGCCAGATTCAGGTTTGTGTCAATATACAAATCTACCTGGCATACATTAGTATATGTAAGTTGGCTGTGTACTAACTCATTGCAGAGGAACATTGAGTCAGAACAATTCTATATGTTCAATGTCAAGGCAGTAAGCAAAAAACTGATGCTGAAGCATAAAACCAGCCTCACTTTCCTGGACATTCAAATGCTTACTGCCTTGTGTGAGAATCTGGTAGAATCTGTGCCTACCTATAATATATAAAGTAGGGATGCTCTATCTCAGGTGTAGAAAAATTGATGTTTGTGTAAAGAGAATACCCATTCCAATTCAGGAGTGCAAATGACCTGGAATCCACCTAAAACAGCAAGCTCAGCAATAACAGTGCATGGCATTGAGGGATTATCCACACAATGCTAGCAACATGTTAGCCCAATGCTGGTGCTGGTATATATCCAAAGGAGAAAAGTAACCAGGAAATAGAAACAAGAGAAACAAACAAACAAGCAAAAAAAAACACCAAGACGTAAATCGTCTAACTCTGCAGAGAAAAGAGAAGAAGAAAGATCCAGTGTCCACAAAGATGAAGAGAAGCTAGATATAATATTGTACTAATTTAAATAATTATAAATCACTTTACGATTGGAAAATTTTTTTATGTAACAAAAGTCAATTTATAGCATCCTTGCACATGCAACCATGGCTCCACTTCTAGTACTTTTTATTTAATTAAACCATAACTATCTTTAATGCCATTCTCATTGTAGCCATGGTTCTTATTTCAGTGCTAACAGGCTATAAGATCATGATAGCAAAGAATTCTTGGCACATAGTTCTTCCAATGTACTGGTAAGCTTATTTTCTCTTTCTTCTTTGGTTTTTAAATGGTTGTAAATGATAAATAAAAGCACCATAGATTTTTTTTGTCCATGTGTTACAACTTTGAGTATATTAATAACCACTGGTAATTATAAATTATTTAAAGATCATTTAAATATTTTCCTCCATGCATGACCATATGCTAAGATTAGCAATTAACTGTTTTGTAGACACTATAGATTATATTAAATAGGATATTAAATAACGTCATGATTTTTCTGCTTGTTCAATATCAGTAGTAACTGTATAATGCTAAATATAATATAAGAATATCCTTATCTCTATATCTTGAAAGCATTTACTTAACAACTGAAACATTTATCATTAATGATAAAAGCGAATGATTTAAACTACAGCTCATATAATAGAATTACTTGTGCTGCTACTGGTGGGGTTTTTTTTCCATCAATTTTTTTGCATTTCATAATCTGTCTCCTAAAGGCAAGTTTATTTAAGAAGTTAAGGACATCATTTTCGTTTCAGCCAGTTATCCATTGTTGCTATATGCTGCATAATTTCACATACCGTTCATATGAAGAGAGAAAATAATTGCCTTGAGAAAGGTCACATCTTTTTACAATATCGCATGCTTGGTATGCATAGGTACAGCACTTTATCTATATACAAGGATTTAGAACTAGTATAGCTATAATTTACTGTGGATCAAATATATAATACAGGTCATGTAAGTACCAGCCAGCAGCCATACACAACTGCTGTGCCATATAAATCACTTGCTTCCAGATATAGATATTTAGCCTGAACTATCTGAAAAATGCATGAAAGAAGCATGTATATTAATTTCTGTACAGATCTGTGTGTTAATTAATTAATGAATTTATTTAGGGTTGCTTACTTCTACTGGGAGTGTTAGGCAGGAATACACCATGGATAGGATACCAGTCTAATTCAAAGCACCAGCTGATAGGAGTTTTACTTACTCAAATAAGTTCTAAGGGGAAGAAAGGAAAATAAAATAAAATGATTGGTTTAAAGATTCAACCAATTAAATTGACGAAGAGGCGGGGTCAGAGCGTTTGGGCATGTGGAGGGAATCGTTCAAACAGCTATATTAGCATTGCATTTGTGGAGAGCTCAAATATTAAAAAAGTAAGTAAAATTGTCAAAGTTTTGTTCAAATTCAAAACATCTGATTTACAGAGATAATTGTCAAACATTACAAACTCACAATACCAATCATTGTCTAAATAGCCTATCGTATGCATTTGATTCGACTCCTTCATCGATCTCCCTGCTTATCCTGGGATAAAACATGCACTTTTCCAATGTTAGTCCGCTGTTTATGAAGCTGATATGAGCGACAATAACTGGTTTAGATCTCTGTGATATTTCGTCGGTTAAACTTCCACGCTAGTGCTGCTACTATTATTAGTGTATATGTGCTGCTCTCAGAGCAGCAGTACCCAACATGCCCATATTACTGTACTATTATTTGGGTATATGTGCTGCTCTCAGAGCAGCAGTACTCAAATTACTGTACTATTATTTGTGTATATATGCTGCTTTTAGAGCAGCTGTACTCAACATGCCCATATTACTGTACTATTATTAGTGTATATGTGCTGCTCTCAGAGCAGGAGTATTTAATATGTTAACATTGCTGCACTATTATCAAGTGTACTGTGCTGCTCCCAGAGCAATACAGTGCTGGCATTTGACTGGGAAAGGTATAAGAACCCTGTCAGTATTAATAATTATTGATGTTAAATGTATTCAAATATAAGTATTGTGGTCATGAGTTGTAACATGCAATAGTTAAAATACAGCAGCACTGTTAAAGATGAATACACTAAAACATTATCTAGCAGAGTTTAATACAACTTTGATCCAAATTTTTTCCATTTTTTGTACAGCACTGCAGCATTGTGGGTAGGACAATAACGTATTTAAATTCACTTGGTGAGCAGAACGAGCATTGTCAGAAAATAGCTGAGAACTGGGGGTATGTATATAAAAAGTTTGTATATAAAATGGGGATATGTATAAAAAAGTTCACATTTTAACTATATTTAATCTAACCTGTCTTGTACATGTGGTATCCATCCTAACAGGATATTTTCCACAGCAAAGGGTTTCCAGGGAACATTGGACATTTGCACAAGGGAGCATGCCATTCAGAAAGATAACATTTCCTGTGGCATTTTTACAGCTTTGGTAAAATATTAATATCATATTAAACACAAAAAAATATTGAATTACTTGTTTGTTTTTTATTATTTAATAATTTGTACGTGTCAAAATTATAGTGGTGTATCTGTTACAAATATGTATTGCTAATTTTAAGCTAATTTACATTTACACATGCACATGTGAGAATAATCTAGAATTATGGATGCTATTTTAGTGCTGTTAAATAGATACTTTTACTTACTTTAGTCACCCTTAAGTTGTTCCAAACTGTATACATTGCTTTGTTGTACTGAACTCAAAGGAAAATATTTAGAAAAATGTTTGTACCAATTTACCAATCATCATATTATCATATTAGAAAAAAAACACAAACGAAGTCAACGGTGTCCCAGAACTTTTTAGATTCCAACATTCTTCGAAATATCTTCCTTTGTAGTTACAAAAAAATGTATACAGGTTTTAAACAACTTACTTGAGTTAGTGATGACATGATAAAAATTTTTTGGGTGAGCTATGCCATTAAGGAGACTTTTGAAAAATTTTACCTTTTTGTAAGTTTGCAGAGGTCTTTCTTTCTGGGGACCAGGGCTTTATTAACTGCCCTTCAGATAAGGAAAGAGAAAAACTAGCAACACTGCTTCTCTCTTCACTTCACTTGTATGAACATAATGAGTACTGCTGCTCTGAGAGCAGCACATATTCACTAATAATAGTAGAGTAATATGAGCATATTTGAGTACATATACACTAATAATAGTACAGTAATATGTGCATAGTGAATACATATACACTAATATTAGTAAAGTAATATGTGCATATTGAGTACATATACACTAATAATAGTACAGTAATATGTGCATAGTGAGTACATATACACTAATATTAGTAAAGTAATATGTGCATATTGAGTACATATACAATAATAATAGTACAGTAATATGTGAATAGTGAGTAAATATACACTAATAATAGTACAGTAATATGTGCATAGTGAGTACATATACACTAATAATAGTACAGTAATATGTGCATAGTGAGTACATATACACAAATAATAGTAAAGTAATATGTGCATAGTGAGTACATATACACTAATATTAGTAAAGTAATATGTGCATAGTGAGTACATATACACTAATAATAGAACAGTAATATGAGCATATTGAGTACATATACACTAATAATAGTAGAGTAATATGAGCATATTGAGTACTGCTGCTCTGAGAGCAGCACATATACTGTAATAATAGTAGAGTAATATGAGCATATTTAGTGCTGGTGATACTAGGGCTTGAACCCCCAACCTTCTGATCAGTAACCCAACACTGTAACTACTGAGCTACCACTCCACCCCTGAGCAAACAGTCACTGGACCTAATAAACCAACATGGATTTCTTTCCAGACTTTAACACAATGCAATTCTGTCTGGACTGCGGCAAAATTGGAACCAACTTCACCACAACATGCACATACACTTATTCAGTCCTAAGGGCAGTTTACTTAAAGGCATGTTTTATGGATGTAGGAGGAAGCCAGGAAAACTGAGTACAGAGTCAACCAGAGACCTTGGATACTGTGAAATCTACACTTTCATTTAAAAGTATTGGAATGGAAAGGCTAAATGAAGATTTATGTGGTGGAAAAAAACGCTGAATGTAAGACCACACAGTATTTTTAGCTTTCATTTATCTTTACATCAAGATAGGCCAAACTAACCATCGACTATGACACATATTTGCATCAGGTGAAAAAATAAATTGGAACGTGTGACTGACAGGTGATTCCTGTTGCTTTGGTGTGCCGTGAAACATTTGAAACAGTTAAGAGTTCTTAAGAATAACTCTTGGACTGAGTCCTGGGTTATGCCTGTGAAAATTGTATTTTTTTTGGTATAGAAAGGATAATGAAAACAAATTGACTAGAGAACTGTTTATGGGGAAAAAAGCTAGCCGTTTATTCTGAGCCACAGAAACATTGGGCATAGTATTACATCAATTTGCAATGTCCTCAAAAGCCCACTGGTGTACTGACAGGCAGGCACTGAACATATCAGCCAAGAAAAACAAAAGCAGTTAATGACAGAAACATTGTGAGAGCCATGAAGCAAAACACAACCACAGTCAGTAACAGTGACAACCTTCATGGAGGAGGTGTAACACAAACCACCTTTCAAAGAAGTCTTAGAAAAGTGCAAATATAAGGGCCATACCACATCAGCAGTAAGTAATAGATCAAAATTATAATTTACAAAGAAATACAGTGACGAGTCATAAATGTGCCACCAAAATTGACCTCTAACAAAGTGACGGAAAGGCCAAAGTATGGAGGAAGAAAAGACTTGCTCATCATCAAAAATGTATGCACTAATTGCTCAAGCATGGTTGTGTTGATGTGCTTGCCATGGTTTGGGCTTGAATGGCTAGGCATGAAACAAGCTCATTAATCTTTATTGATGATGCGACTTATCGTAGTAGCAGCAAAACAAATGCAGAAGTCTAAAAACACACTGCCAATACAATAAAGGGCATTATCAGGGGAAAAAGTTTTAGAGTAGCCAAGTCCTGTGCCCAATTGAGCATGTATTTCACCCCAAGAGAAGACTAAATAGAGAAACGCCAACAAAAACAAATGAAAGAAGGTGTGGTACAAGCCAGAAAAAGCAGCACAAAAGAACCAACCAATTGATGCAAGCAAAGATTATGTAATCAAATATTAGGAAGTAATTAATTTACTGTAAGGTCCCCTGGTGGTCTAGTGGTTAAGATGCACCGCTGCGACCCGGGTTCGATTCCCGGTCAGGGAACCATCCCCAGCCACTCTCAGTGCCGGTCCCAAGCCCGGATAAATTGGGGAGGGTTGCGTTAGGAAGGGCATCCAGCGTAAAACATGTGCCAAATCAAACGTGCGGAGGATCCGCTGTGGCGCCCCCTAACGGGAGAAGCCGAAAAGAAAGTAAATTAATTTACTGTAAGAATATTCTTTGTTGATACTTCTACTCACATAGATGCTAAATGGGCTGCCAGCAAAGGTGCCATGTACTGAACTGTTTAACTGGGTGTATATATATCAGGGAGTGGATTTTAAAATAATGATCTATAGTCATCTTTTAATCTAAAACTCAGATTTTTCTTTTTGAATGAATGTTCATAGTTAGCGGGTCTCTCTAGCTGAATTCTTCTTCTCTCTGGCTTAATATTCAATGTTAGTGGGTCTCTCTGGCTGAATTAACATTCAGTTTGTCTTTCTGGCTGAATATTCAGAGTTAGTGTGTCTCTTTGGCTGACTTTAAATGTAATATTTCTCTCTCTGATCTCTGAGTATGCAGTTAATGTGTCTGCTGGCTAAATATTTAGAGTTAGTGTGTCTCTTTGCCTGAATATTCATAGTGTGTTTCTCTGGCTGAATGTTCAGATTTAATGTTTCTCTCTGGCTAAATGTTTACAGTCGGAGTGTCTCTCTAATCAAAAATTCAAAGTAACAGCGTTTCTCTGGCTAAACATTCAAAACTGGCGTGTCTTTCGGGCTGAATGTTCAGAGTTAATGTGTTTCCCTGGCTGAATATTTACAGTATGTGTGTCCTTCTGGCTACATGTTCCGAGTTAGTGTGTCTCTCTTGCTGAATGTTCAGAGTTAGTGTGCCCCTCTTGCTGAGAGTTGGACATGATCCACTGCTCAAAGCCACCCACCCGTATACAGCCTGAGTCTCAGACATTCTGTACATTGCTATCATCTCTCAAATCCCTTTGGTCCCTATTAGCTTTGCTGTATAGTTTCGGAACTGTGGTGTGTTTCATTTCAAACAGCAAGTACAGGGCTGTCTCTGGTGTTAAAATGATCTCGTAGCGTGTGTACAGCAAAGCCCCTCTGTTGAATTAATTCCTTTAGTGTTCATTTGGTTCACTTCAGTAAACAGTGTGGGTGTTCAGGAATAGTGATTTTGCAGTGTGACAAACACAGACGGCGAGCGTGCGCATCTGTGTTTACAGGATCTGCATAAACAGACCCTCAGCTTGATGGGGTTCAGAACTGGTCATTAACAGGAAACAAACTGGTTGATCTGGAAGCAGTAGTTAATCTCAGATAGGACTCGGGTGTTAGCAGTGTGAGTGACATTTGATTAGCATGTACGCTCTGTAGGCAATCTGCTGCAAATCAGCCAGTCATTAAGACTAATGCTTGATTTGATTTGCTGTACTACAATGTTAATGCAAACTTAAAGATCTTTTTTTTTGTTGTTTGCTTGTGTAAATGTTGGGCTGCTGGGCTGTACCCTACAGGTGCGCATATACATCACAGACAGCGAGATAGTAGGGAGAGTAGAGTGGAGAGATCCAGTTGAGCACATTAGGCATCTGATTCCCCACGCAAAAAAAAAAAAAAAAAAAGAAAAATCACAAAGCCTCTCTAGGAGAGGCTGCTGCTGCTGCTTGCTGCACATGCTTTATTTGCTGCTACTTGTGGACTGAGTGGATTAGTGAATTTCGAGGCGCTGAAAGTCCGGTTCAGACTGCGTCTTTTTCCCCCCACTGATCGTTCTGCCGACGAGCATAAAGTGCAATCATGAACCAGACAGCAACCGTTTCGCAAGTCAAATGCCAATCCTCCAAAACCATAAAGGTAAGACTTATTTTTTTTTTTCCTCCCTCTTCTATTTCTACTTCTATCTGCATGACTGATTTCTCCATCGTGGCTGCAGTGTTCCAGTGATGGGAGATGAAGTTTGGCGACTCACCGCTCCAAAGTTGGCAGATGATGCTGATCATGAGGAGGATGATGAGAGTGATGATGAATAGTTTTGCGCAGAGGATTTCCGCCACCACCGCGCCTTTTGCGTGTTCAATACGCCGGAAAACGTAGCCTCTTCTCTTTGCGTGTTTGTGGAAATCTGGACTCACTTTCCTTTCGAGCAGATTTCCACCGTGTTCTGGGCGTTAGGAAAATATGAATATATACATTTGATATGGCTATGTTTTGCTGTATTATAAACACACGATCTGAAGAGGTGAAGAAAAAGTGAATGTGGAGCAAGTATTCGAGGAGCAGATTTTTTTTGTGCCCAAATGCATGCTGTTGTAATTCATTGCACGTCGAATGCAGCACTGAGGAGCGCATACAGTATATCACTCCCTTTGCAATGCGTAGCCATGGCGCGCGCGCGCGCGTGTGTGTGTGTGTGTGCGTGTGCGGCGCGCTATTTCATATCAAGAGGATTACTAAGGTTCATTAATACTGCGCAGAGCCACTGCTGATAACAATGCGAGTTTGCAACTTCACGCAATCTGCCCTCATTTCAACAGCTGACAATGAACTCTCAGTCTTTCAGCAGCTTCACCGTGTATCCTATCCTCCACCAATCTCATATAGGTACAGTAAGTAGTGGATTATGTAAAGAGAGAGAAAGAGAAAACATGGCAGTGTAGACAGAGGTGGTGGTGTTCCACTTGCTGCTGGGGTTTTCATCTGACAGTGAAAGATGAGAGAGCTTTATGAGCTCTGTACTGCATGTCAGTCAATACTCGGAGGGAGCAGCAGCATGAATCTAAATCCTTATTGCACTCTGTCATTAATTTGTGTTGAAATCCACAAGCAAAAGCCGAGCACATCCGTCCGCACAGCTTGTTGAACGGCCGAGGCTTACTTTGACTCGTGTTAAGAGGACTGTGTCGTTCTGAAGTGGGTGCAGTGGAAGGAAAACCATTAACATTGGACTCGCTCTCGTTCATCCTCGCTCATTAACACTAGGGCCGAACCCGAGATCCACATGAAATGCTGAGATGTTCAGTGGATGAACTGATGTTCAGTCTGCCTGCTGTTCAGAGAGTCGAGTGGCTTGTTCATCTGATGAGCTTGTCTCCTGATTGCAGGAGGCACACAGCATGGTCAGCTTTATTAGACCTGTTAGGTCTTGTGCCTGCTGATCCGAGCATGCCTGTTGGGTGAATGCAAAGGTCAGCTGTGACAGTGGGTCAATCAATAAAGAGTTCAGTCCAATTACAGTGAGCAAAGGATCTATCATCAGTGAACACACACACACACACACACACACACACACACACACACACACACACACACACACATACATAAATACAAACCTGGCAAACTATTTGAATATTTTTTGCACCTGACACTTCGTGTGCTTAAAACAGAAATCAGGATTTACACCCACTAGCTCATGAAAGCATGCACACACACACAACATGGCACAAATCAAGCCCAGAATACTCATTGTGCATACTAAAAAGTGTGGTGGAAGGATTATTTCCATTCGGTCCTATTTTATGTCATGTCAAGTGGGTCTTATTGTCATTTCGACCCTATACTGCTGATAAAGTACACACTGAAACGAAATAACATTCCTGTAGGACCAGGGTGCTATATAACACAACTAAACAAGACAACACAGAACTAAGACTAAACAGACCTAAACACAGCATAAATTGCACGTGTGCAGTTGTCCAAACGAGGCAACACGTTACATTGTAAACAAACAGAACACTCGAGCAGAAGTCACTTTTGTAAAATAAAAATAAAAAAACCTTAAAAATTAGCGAAGGAATCTATTTATTTTGGTTTAGAAGGTTTTGCTTATTCATTTATTTAAAACCTTTAATCTAAACGTCAAGATAGTCATTCCAGGCCCACAAGCGTCAATGTGACACAAAAGTTTGCTGCCTAAGAACTGAGAGCTGCAGAGAAGATTGCAGTATTACATTACGCCCATTGATCTGTGCTACGCTGCCATTGTTTACACATTTATTAAGCTATCAAAGGCTCACCCAAAAATAGACTGCTCACACAAACAAAGCTCATTTTTTTTCACCCTGCAAAAAAAGTTCCCTCAGATTCTGTTACACGATTAGTGTGTGACTTTCACTGAGGCCTTTTTGCTCAATAAACTAGTATTTTCTGCAAAATAAAAAAGATATTATCAATAAAAAAATATATAAAGAAAATAAAATCCACTGGCACATTTTTTTTATAAACCATTAAATCCTAACAAGTTCTTTATCACGTATTTTCCACATATTTTTCCCTGAAGAGTACATGGCTGTTAGTATTCGTGGTTTTTGGCTTCTTTCCGATTTTCTCTTCACACCATTCCACAATTTGCTACAGCCTTCTGCTAATAATGTTCAGACTTGGCTGGCTTAAAGTTACACTCTGTGATTTTTAGAACAAGCACGTGATCTTGTCTTCCAGCTTTGCTTGTAGATATTTGACTCCCTCTATGTTCATCACAGATCAGTTTAGATAAGAACCAATAGTCAGGAGTCTGTAGAGATGAAAGCAGCATTCAATTGCAATTCAGTTCTGTTTAAAGAGAAGAGCAATGATTTATGTTTTACATTAGCTACGCACATTGGTCTGTGCTGCTATTTATCTTTGCTGCATCTTGAAGAAAAAAAATATCAAGAACAAAAATAATTGGTGCAAAAAGAGTGTAAAATTACTTTAGGTTGTCAATGAAAAATTTAACTAATCTATTTTTTAATGCTAAAATAGGCAGTAAAATAATTTAGATGTCAATCCAAGTTTTATGGACTTGTTGAATGTGTAGAGAGCTATTGAGGCCTTTTTTTTCTATGAAATTCACTGAACATCCTCTTTCTGGACATTAGTTCCAGACACTGTTTTCTACACACTAAAATGTTCACACCATAACAAGTCCTGACTGAAAACCCAAAGTCCCAGTCTAATAACCAACGAGTCACCACACAGTAGCGCTCTTACTTATTACAGCAATCTAAAACACTATGACCCGGTCCACCAGAGAATCATTCAACTAAAATCTCGCACTGAAAAATGCCTTTATGCTCGTTCATTAACAAAAACAAACAAAAAAATCATTTTTAGCCTAGCACAATTTTACTGTATTATTGGAAAAACACATACATAACGCTTAGTAGCAGCAGTTTATAGAAACATACAGCATCTCAGAGTGGTGCATTCAATCTTCTTGGAGTAGGTGTGAAACCCAACAAATCAGAGATTTGTTTCAGTTTTGGTGAACTAAACATGCTATTTAGGTCTGTCTGTCAAGCTGAGAAATCAGTTATAAGAAAGAAACATTTGCTAAGAGTTTAGAGAAAAATAAAGTACAAAGGAACAAGCAAAGCTAGCTGGTCTTCCATTCTCCCATCTGCTGTATATTTTCAGAAACAGAATGCAAAGGTTCAGATGTATATGTATGTGAATGGTGCTTTTGCTTGTCTCCAGGATGAGGTCAAATACAGACTTCTATTTTATTTGTGTGCAGGCTGCAACTATTGTGCTTCTTATCCAAGGTTTTGCTGTTATTACCTGAATGGAATCGAATTCTCTAGGCAGGCAAGAATCTAGTGGGCTCCCAGTGAATGTAAAAAAGAAGTGTTTTTGGGGCATTTGTTTTTCACCACCATCAAATGAAAGGTTGGTATGGGCCGCAATGTGACAATTTGCACTCCAAACTGTCACTCTAAATCACGCTACACTTCACCGAGGTGTCTTCAACTGTACAATTTCCTTATGTTTATAGGAGACTTGCAGAAATTTCCTGAGAGGATAGGGATGCTATGATATGGATGGATTAAAAGCAGCTGGAGCACTACAGCAGGTATTTTAGTCGCTCTTGGGAGCATCTCTGAGCATCCCCTTTGCCAGGCAACAGATAAAAATCTGGCGTGTGAGTGAGTGTGTGACTACCGGAGGATTTAATGATAAGAAGGATGGTAAAAAAAAAAAAAGGAAAAATGACTGGGACCTGATTAAGGATTGTTGCATGGAGATTACAAGTAGCAGAGAGATGTCACACATCAGAGTTTAGAGGCACTCATCCAGTCCCTTGCAAACTGGTGCAGAATTTTTAGAAAAGAATGATAAAAATGTTGACATTTTAAGTAATATTTTTAATTTATGGAGATGTAAATGTGTTAGTGGATTAAGTGAAGGAGAGCCATAGACCAGGCATATACAAAACCCTAATCTTATAGCTAGACAAAATGGTTTCACACATTTTTCTACATCTATCTGCATAATTCTATCCTTTTGGAGTGTTTACTGGTCACATTTTAGAGCACTTATTTGCAGAGCCCCACATTTGATTAATATGAACACTTGCTTTTGATGCAGCAATCACATTACTAAACTGAATGCTTTCATCGCTGCCTGTTAGGTAATTATTGAAGATAATTATAGAGCTTTTAAATAACCCAAAGTTCCTTTAGCACAACATGAACAACACTGAGACATACTAGTGAGAAGATGTAGATAATAAACCGAGATTAAGTCTGGTTTTATGATGCCATGTCACAGTGGATAGGACTTCAGTAAAGTCTCAGGTTCAAAAGATTTTTTTTAGATGGAGGAGCAGTGAGCAAGGGAGATTCGAGGGTACAGATGGGCATGTAGGGAAAAACAATGGCAGATACATAAGAAAGAAGCAAGTGTGTCTGGAAAAAATAAAGAATGTTAAATAAACATTAGTAATTTGTTTTATGTGAAGCCAGGTTTCCAAAATACTAGTTATTGAATTTTTGGTGAATTTGGAGTCTTTAGAGAGAAACAGAACTAATAGTGCTTTGGGCAGAATTGCAACAATCCAAGTAGATCCAAGACTGTATGTATGACTGAGGGATACAGCTTCAAGTGTAAAAGACAAGCAGTGATTTTTAAGTGTTCTGAATATATATAAAAAAAGACCTTTTTTTCACTATAGGGCTGATATGTATTCAAAGGAGTGAGTTTGGTCTAGAGTGACTCAGATGTTGTGAACAGAAAAAGCGGGAAAATACAGTAGGCGTGTTATCAATGTAAAGGATTATATATTTATTATTTTTCCTGAGAACTGCTTTTGGAGCCAAAATGTTAAAGCTGTGTTATTGTCTTATCTTTGAGTTTGAGAAAGGTATTTGTCATTGAAGTCAAATATTCTGTAGAAAATCAACAGTATAGACTGGTGGCAGGTATTGAGTGGGATTTAATTTAAGTCTGAATGTCATCAGTGAGAGTTAAGATTAAAGCTTTGTGTGGTGTGGCTAAGAGGAATGAAGTATCTAAATTATAAAAGTCAATGGACCGAGAACTGAGCCTTGAGGAACCACATGTGTAATAGTGGAGATTGTGGTCCGTCGCCTGAGAGGGTAATGAAATGTTTTCTATCCATCAGATAAAGAGCTAAACCTCTGTGCAATACTCAGCTTACAAAGCTTTCATAAAATGCATAGAGTTAGTATTCAAATGTAATACAAAAATATTCTTCGTTTCTGAGTCAGCTTATACCCTCTTCTCCTGTCTTCCTTTCTGGATATACACCACCTGGCCAAATAAAGGTAAATGTTTGAACATAATAAACAAATACTTTAGAGGATAGTGATGAACTGTCAACTCTGCAGAGGAAATGTGGTCAGAAAAAAAAAATTTAATATTAGAATTAACTATCACATCATAAACATTGACAATTAATGGCTATGTTCAATCTTGAAAGAGAGAGCATTTCTACATGCACAATGCAATGAGAACTTACAAGATTGGGACTAAACAGCTGTGTAGCCAAAAGAAAGCCGCTTGTTAGTGAGGCTAATTGGAAAAAATGGCTTCAATTTGCTAGGTAGAATAAAGGTTGGAGTGGGGAGGAATACAAAAAAAGGTCATGTGGTCAGATGAGTGCAGATTTTCCCTATTTTAAAGCAAAAAGCATGTCAATGTAAGAAGGGAAATGCATAAAATGATGACCCTTTTATGCATAGTGCCTCTTGTACAAGCTTCTGGCAGTGTTATGATCTGGGGTAGCTTTAAGTGACCAGGTTTTGACTCAGCCATGTTATTCAGTAGTAAAATGAACTAAGCTGAGCACCAATATGTACTGAACGATTAGTGGATCAGTGATTTTTTTGTCTTCATTAACAGAATATTCCAAGATGACAATATGCAGGTTGGCATTTTTTTAAAGATAGGAGCGACGATCTCCTCGAAGCCAGAGGAGGGAACAATGGCCACAGTACAGCAAGGTAGCAGAGCAATGTCCTCAGCCGAGCACACTGGCAAAGTGACGTCCTCAGCTGAGCAGGATGGCAAAACGACATCTGAGAGGGAGCCAGGAATCAAATTGAAATCCAGGGAGGGCCGATACAGAAGGGCGCTCATGATGAGGCTAAGATCAGTACCGGTGCCCTCTGTGCTGTTGTGATGCATAGTGACATTCTCAGAGTGACAGAAAGGCTAAGTGATGTTCTCCTCAGAGCAGAAGGGCAGAGTGACTTCCAAAGTGGAGGAGGCCAGGTTTGGAGGTTCCAGGTTTGGAGCCCCCTCCCTTAATACTTCCTAGAGGAGCTTTTTCATGTTGGGCTTCAGTTGTCCATTCAACCTGTTGAGCTGCCTTTGCCTTTTTCCGAGCTGCTCTTTTTGCTTATGCATGCACTTTTTTTTTCCTGCATCAATGTTATCTGTCTGTTGTTCTGTGAAATAATGATCTAGAAGTGGCTTTGAAACAATGGTACTAGAAATATGTTCCATAAAGGAAGTGGAACAACATTTTAAAGTTTGCAATTTTATATTTTTATTATCTTTTGCCAGGCAGTGAATCTTTTTATTCAATTTTTTTATTTTTAGTGCACTCTTTTTCCATTATCCAGACATTAACAAATTAGTAAATTAAATTACATTAACAAATTAATTTGTAAAGTAAATACAGTAAAAAACTAAAAAATTTAGCAAAACATTCACCTTGTTTGTTTTTGACAGGTAATCGTTGCCTGAAGCCAGATTCTTTGTATTTTTACTGCTGATGCTCTGCTGCTGCTTACACCTCTTCTACACTCTTACTGTATTCTTCCTTCAGAATCACCCCTACACTATTTCTCATTTCAGCTACACCATGATAGAACAGTTTAAAACCACCTCCAATGTTCCTGGTCTTACTTTCTTTCCACTTGGTCTCCTAAACACAACATATTTACCTTTCTCCTCTCCATCATATCAGCCAACTCTCTTCCTTTACCAGTCATAGTACCAACATTTAAAGTACCAACCCGAACCTCCACTCTCCTCCACTTCTTCTTTCCCTGCCGTCTCTGTAGTCGTCTTTCTCCTCTCCTTCTCCTCCTTCGGCCAACAGTAGCCCCATTTCCACAAGTACCCTGTTGGCTAACAATACCTGTGGCGGTCGTTGGTAATCCGGGCCTCGACCGATCCGGTAGGAAATTCTGGTTCATGAGCCGCATATTTTATTTGGCACGTTTCACGCTCGTTGCCCTTCCTAACGCAACCCTCCCCATTTATTCGTGTTTGGGACTGGCACTAAGGGTGCATTGGCTTGTGCTGGTTATATATATATATATATATATATGCACAATGCAATGAGAACTTACAAGATTGGGACTAATATATATATATATATATATACACACACACACTCACACACACATATATATAATGTTAAAGCTTAAAAGCTGTCCACTTAAATGATTTGTTCATGCATCATCCTGAATCCTCTTTAGGGACTTCTACAATATGGGGGGTAAAAAAACACATTACATACTGACAGTTTTGTAGTTAGACACTGTATAAAATGTAAATAATAAAGTTTGTATTTTTGAAAGGATTGTACGCAGAACAGACACATCCACCTGTTTTCCATTATTCACATTCCCCATAAATAGAGACGTTGAGTTTTTATGCATGGCAAAGTATTCTCCTAGAGATGTTCTACAAACTAAAATTTCAAGTCTTCTTGCCTGCGTTTATGCTCCTGGGGTTTGATATGTGTTTTTTTTCCCTGTTTTTTTGTGATTTTGTCTGATATCCTGTTTGTAAAATGCCTGACCTTCTCTCAGTTTTCTACTATGATTAAATTAAGTATATTTTGGATCTATTTGCTATTTGTCATTTTTAATAAAAGCATTACTCGCAACTGCAGCTGTCTCTGACGCCTGACATTGACTAAATGTTTGCTGCTATAGTGACCAATTATTCTGATTCTGAACTTTGCAAATTTGGTTTTACAACCACCAAAATATTTTCCTTCCGCTTTAATGAGACACTGTCATGCTTTTAAATGCTTAAGGAGGCCTCATTAATTCAGTCAGATAAGCTGAGTAAATATTTAGCTGTAAAAATTAAATGCCATCCAAAGCAACGGACTGATTTCAAAAAGCATTTTTCATATGAGTGTATATTACCATGGGTGGAAAGTACAAGTACATGAATACACAGTTCATTAATTTTGAGGTTACTATAGATCACAGTACATTTACCCAAATAAAAAAATAAATAAATCTTTATGATGTTTATTTTTTGGTACTGTTACAAAGTAAAAAATATAATGTATTTAATTCTGGAAAACACAGCATGTGCAAATAAAAAAAAATTATTTTACGACCCAGGCTAGAATTAAGCAGTCTCCTGCCAATGGTTTACACTTTTAATGATGTTTGCTTCAAAGCAAACAGTGT
The DNA here is from genome assembly GCF_946808225.1 of Silurus aristotelis. Taxonomy (NCBI): domain Eukaryota; kingdom Metazoa; phylum Chordata; class Actinopteri; order Siluriformes; family Siluridae; genus Silurus; species Silurus aristotelis. Next base: position 23,101,497 of record NC_139576.1, on the reverse strand, counting down.
GATAATTCATTCATTCATTCATTCATTCATTTTCTCCCGCTTAACAGTGTGATAATGATCTGCAAATTATACGAACCAGAGCCACATTTTACATTTCAACTGTGGAAATGGATTGTTTGCTTAAGTCGGTTTAAGTAGCCTGATCTTTTAAAGTTTTACCTATGAAAGCATGTATTAAAAGTACAATATCAGTTCAGTGTTTAATAGTTTGTATCAAGCATGCTTGTGAACATCTGACCATCACACACATATATGAGCCTAACTCCAAATGCGGAAGCACAACAGTCATCTAGTATTTGTATGCTATAGCAATAAGATTTCTTTCCCCAAACCTGTTCCAGCATCACAATAACCTGTGCACGAGGTGCATGAATACATGGTGTGCTGAAGTTGGTCTGGAAGATCTCAAGTGACCTGCTCAGAGCCCTGACCTTAAATTCACTGAACACATTTAAGATTAATTGAAACTCAGTGCCGGGTCTCCTCAATCGACAGCTGTGCCTGACCAAGCTAATGCTCTTGTGGCTGAATGAGCAAATCCCAACTGCCACAATCCAAAATCTAGTGAAAAGCTGTTCTTAAAGAATAGAAGTTGCTATAACAGCAAAGGGACAATAAAAGTAACGGGTATAGATTGTTCAAAAAGCATATAAGAGCATGATAGTCATGTCCACAAGCTATCTACTGTAAGTGCTGGTACAACCTATAAATAACTATAGGAAGAATAATGTGTAAGGGGCATCTTTGTTGGATAGTTTTATATATATTGCTAGAAATGTATAAATTACATGGGCAAGATAGTTAGCTAAAAGAACTAGCAAGCTACTCAAACATAAACAGCATTTGCCAATTTATCAAGGTAGATAACATTACCTTGGTGTTTATACCATTGAGACGATGATCACTTCAGCATAACTAACAGTAGATTTCACTGAACCTATAAATAGAATAGAATACTATTGTATTAACAATACACACTATTGAAAACCAGTGTAATGTTAAAAATCCTCTTGAGTTAAAATATAATTCTATAAACATGTTTGATTTAGTCCTTTATACATTGACCTACAAGTGAAAATTTTCTCTTTATGTACTCATAACTTCACTCTTGAGCTCCCTTTTATGTATTCAAAACTTAATTTGACTTATATTACTGAATATATGCTGAAAACTCACTGCTTTTTGGTGATTATTAAAGAACAAATAATAATAATTTATATATATATATATATATATATATATATATATATATATATATATATATATATATATATATATACATATATATATATATATATATATATATACATACATATATATATATATATATATATATATATATATATATATATATATATATATATATATATATATATATATATATATATACAGTGGGTACGGAAAGTATTCAGACCCCCTTAAATTTTTCACTTTTTGTTATATTGCAGCCATTTGCTAAAATCATTTAAGTTCATTCTTCTTCCTCATAATTGTACACACAGCTCCCCATATGGACAGAAAAACACAGAATTGTTGACATTGTTGCAGATTTATTAAAAAAGAAAAACTGAAATATCACATGGTCCTAAGTATTCAGACCCTTTGCTGTGACACTCATATATTTAACTCAGGTGCTTTCCATTTATTCTGATCATCCTTGAGATGGTTCTACACCTTCATTTGAGTCCAGCTGTGTTTGATTATACTGATTGGACTTGATTAGGAAAGCCACACACTTGTCTATATAAGACCTTCCAGATCACAATGCATGTCAGAGCAAATGAGAATCATGAGGTCAAAGGAACTGCCTGAAGAGCTCAGAGACAGAATTGTGGCAAGGCACAGATCTGGCCAAGGTTACAAAAAGATTTCTGCTGCACTTAAGGTTCCTAAGAGCACAGTGGCCTCCATAATCCTCAAATGGAAGACGTTTGGGACGACCAGAACCCTTCCTAGAGCTGGCCGTCCGGCCAAACTGAGCTATCGGGGGAGAAGAGCCTTGGTGAGAGAGGTAAAGAAGAACCCAAAGATCACTGTGGCTGAGCTCCAGAGATGCAGTCAGGAGATGGGAGAAAGTTGTAGAAAGTCAACCATCACTGCAGCCCTCCACCAGTCGGGGCTTTATGGCAGAGTGGCCCGACGGAAGCCTCTCCTCAGTGTAAGACACATGAAAGCCCGCATGGAGTTTGCTAAAAAACACCTGAAGGACTCCAAGATGGTGAGAAATAAGATTCTCTGGTCTGATGAGACCAAAATAGAACTTTTTGGCCTTAATTCTAAGCGGTATGTGTGTAGAAAACCAGGCACTGCTCATCACCTGTCCAATACAGTCCCAACAGTGAAGCATGGTGGTGGCAGCATCATGCTGTGGGGGTGTTTTTTAGCTGCAGGGACAGGACGACTGGTTGCAATCGAGGGAAAGATGAATGCGGCCAAGTACAGGGATATCCTGGACAAAAACCTTCTCCAGAGCGCTCTGGACCTCAGACTGGGCTGAAGGTTTACCTTCCAACAAGACAATGACCCTAAGCACACAGCTAAAATAACGAAGGAGTGGCTTCACAACAACTCCGTGACTGTTCTTGAATGGCCCAGCCAGAGCCCTGACTTAAACCCAATTGAGCATCTCTGGAGAGACCTAAAAATGGCTGTCCACCAACGTTTACCGTCCAACCTGACAGAACTGGAGAGGACCTGCAAGGAGGAATGGCAGAGGATCCCCAAATCCAGGTGTGAAAGACTTGTTGCATCTTTCCCAAAAAGACTCCTGGCTGTATTAGATCAAAAGGGGGCTTCTACTAAATACTGAGCAGAGGGTCTGAATACTTAGGACCATGTGATATTTCAGTTTTTCTTTTTTAATAAATCTGCAACAATGTCAACAATTCTGTGTTTTTCTGTCAGTATGGGGTGCTATGTGTACATTCATGAGGAAGAAGAATGAACCTAAATGATTTTAGCAAATGGCTGCAATATAACAAAGAGTGAAATATTTAAAGGGGTCTGAATACTTTCCGTACCCACTGTATATATATATATATATATATCATCTTTGATGCCTTAGATAAGATTATAGGAGATATAAGAGAGATATCAAAGAACTGTTTATACCTGACAAAGAAAGATTACATTGCAGAACTGCTAACCTTCCACCCAGACAGTGTGACTACTGTAGCAGTTGATTTGTTTTGAAATGTTATAGCACTGCTCATAAAAACTAGTGTCACTACTTGTAGATGCGCATTAAGGGTAGCCATCTGTCCCTCCTCAGCAAACCCTGTGCTTCCTCCCTATTGACCAGCTGGTCTTGAACCAATGCCATGTTTGTTTTATATAGTGATTCGTTGCTTCCTCTTATCTGCTTGTTTTTCCTTCTCAGTAGAACTAATTCAAAATGGCCATTTTGCTTCAGTTTCGATTAGCGATATACAGTGAAGGAAATCTAAACTAACCATTATTCACATTTTAATGAAAACCAATTTACCGTATAAATCATACAGTAGCTTAAAATACTTATTATGATGAAATTTCAGTTGATAGTCTAGTAGTAAACCAGTACAACTTAGATAAAGATAAAAGTCCAAAGAATACAAACCTATACAAAGGTCATATATCTAACCAAAATCACATTCCCTTAGATACAATACAGATCAAAGTCTAACCACCTCTGCTATATGCTTTAAAATATATAAAGATCCTATAAGGTTTGACTAACATGGCATATAATTAACAGTGAAACCCTTTCATTACATTAAATATGATCTAGTTTACTCATTAAAAGCTCAGAAATAACTTATCAAACAGGAGATCATGAGTTATAGTGGCAGTGTCTTGCTCTAGAGAGCTCATTGTCACTTTGTTCAGGTTTTACTTCTAAAAACTGGCACATAAAACGGTGAATTCATGAAAGTATGAAAATTACAACCTTCAAAAGAAAACAACACATTAAATACAATGGTGTGAAAAAGTGTCCTGATTTCTTATATTTTTTTGCATGTTTGTCACACTTTAATGTGTCAGATCATCAAGCTAATTTAAATATTAGTAAAAGATAACACGAGTGAACACAACATGCAGTTTTTAAATGAATGTTTTAATTATTGAGGGAAAACAAAATCCAAAACTACATGGCCCTGTGTGAAAGTGTTTGCCCCCCTGTTAAAACTGTGCTTTATCACACCTGAGTTCAATTTCTCTAGCCACACCCAGGCCTGATTACTGCCACACCTGTTCGCAATCAAGAAATCTCTTAAATAGGACCTGCCTGACAAAGTGAATTAGACCAATAGATCCTCAAAAGCTAGACGTCATGCCGAGAGCCAAACAAATTCAGAAACAAATGAGAAAAAAAGTAATTGCAATATATCCGTCTGGAAAACGTTATAAAGCCATTTCTAAAGCTTTGGGACTCCAGCGAACCACAGTGGAGAACCTTCCCAGGAGGGGCCGGTCAACCAAAATGACCCCAAGAGCACAGTGATGACTCATCCAAAAGGTCACAAAAGACAACATTTAAAGAACTGCAGTCCTCACTTGTATAATATATTCATATATTCAATATATTCAATATTCAAATAATATATTCATATTGAAATATTTGTGAATGGTGCTAAATTGACAGTGGATTTAGTATTATTATGTTTTGTTTATTTCCATGAGAAGTTAGCAGTTATTTCCATAGCAATATGTATGCAGGTCTGACAGCACATTGCTAGTGCAGTTGTTACTCAGTAAAAGAAAAGTTAAAAATGATTGAACTCAAATATGAGGGATAAATGAGAGATAAAAAGATTTAGCTTTGAGCTTTTAGAAGTGAAAGAGCAAAAACTTCACCATTCCCACCATTTTACAGCAAAATTTCATGTCTCATTAATGAGAAATCTAAAAGAGACTTAGTGGAAACAGCAAACAATGGATTTGCAGTTGCATCCTTCCTATATGGTGCGTTTGCACTGACACTAGACATACTATACTGTATATGATGAAACACACCCTGGCAGTGATGCGAGTATTACTTTGAAAGTTTAGGCTTGGAATTTTATCTATTTAAGCAGAGTGTACAGGTGAGGAGATAAGAGAGCTGGACAGACTAAAGGACTGAAGCACCACTGCAATGCTTAGGTAAAGATAAAGCAAGAGCTAAATCCCACTGCACCTCTCTCAGCACAAAGGAGAGAATAAAAAGTGAGAATAGACCCACTTGTCAAAGAAATAAGTTTTAGGGAAAAAAATAAAACCTTTGAGCAATTTTGAAGATAATGTTAATTATGAAGAAAAATGTTCTTTTTTTTAGGTTTCAAAACTTGCAGGCAGAACGTGTGTGAAGAAAAAAAAAAATCATTCTCCACGGGCTAAAGCCTAAAAAGCCTCTGGAGAATCACTTGAAGGGTTTTAAGTAGAACTATACAAAAGAGGGTTCAAAAAGAACCAAAGAGAAAAATGTTTTATGGATCTGGAGCAACAAAGCATCCAGAGAACTACTGAGTGAGGAATGAAATGATTAAGTGAAAAAGGTCTCTTTCAGGGTAATGCACACTTTTATATAACATTTTGTGATTATGAGTGAGGGAAAGAGAAAGAAGAAGAGATTCACACAGTCAACTTGTGGCAGGAAGTCATGCTGAGCACTGCTGTTAGCTGACACACATGGCAGGTGGCAGTTATGTTTTTCTGCGCTTATGGCAGGGAAAAGCTTAGGCCTGTAAGTGCCTGTAAGGATGCTGTGACTAATGAAGTATTTGTACACTCTCATCACAAACACTCAGAAAGTCAACCTCCCGCAACAGCTGTAATTATGCATGAACGAGTCGCTGGGTTGGAGGTAGCTGGGCAACCGTTGCCATGGCGAGTAAACGGGGTGACGGAAAGAGGTGGACAAACTGAAGAGCAGCAGTGTGTGATGAAAAGAGGCCAAAGCGCCGATTTACTGAGGGTCCTATGGTAATCACTTTAACTTAGGGTGGAGGCGGAGTTAGATTAGTTTTCAACCACAGCTACTTCCAAATTTTTATTAAAGTTTCTACTGCATTATTGAATATTGCAACTCCAAGATACACATAGAACAAAGGGTGCTGGAAATTGATTAAAGAAATGTTGCATGTTTTTGCTCCAGAAGGTCATGGATATTTATCAAAGAAATCTGCAGCTACGTTATATGATTCATTAACTATAGTGACAGGAAATGAAGGTAAAAGTTGTGTATGAGAATGTCTGTAAGCGGTTATGCGGAAACTGACGGTGGACGAGTTCATTTGGAAAAAGTGACCTTCTAATAATTGGCTGATTGTGTTAGGGTACAAGCTGCTTAGCTGCTATAACCACCTTGTGATCAATGCTATTATATTATGAAACTAGATGTTAGTTATATACCAACACAGTTAATTATTAACTATTGTATCGTAAAATGTAATTCAGACATCCATAGGCAAGACAAGAAGATTTTTAATGCAATAAAATTAAACAGTCCAACTGGGATCCGAGTTTATGGACAAATTGATGGATAAATATAAAAGATTAGAGAGATAATTGGTTCTGCACACTAACACACATTTAGGAAACCTGATATACCCTGCTTCAATAAGTTGTTTGTTCATCCAAGGTTTTGGGTTTTTGCTGTTATTGACACTACAGTATGTTTGAATTTGGGTGTTTTACTTTAAGCCCTATGAAGGTCACCTGCTATGGCAATTTTTTTTTTTGGTTTTACAATTATAGTGTGCAGCAGTCAGACATGGCCGTCCTAACAGCAGCTGCATAGGCTTCTCAGTATTTTCCTATAGTCCAGCTGTAGGCTGTGCTTTGAGTTTCTCTCTATTATTTGTTACTAAGCTAAAGCACTTCACGTAGACCTCTAGATGAAGCCCATATAATGAAGCCCCTATATATTATTCTCAAGAGAGTATATGATGTCCTTGTTTTCGTGCATTTGTAAACAACAGTTAATTAAAGGTTAAAATGTTGCTACTGAACAGACACACATACACATTACATGGACAACAGCTTGTGGAAACCTGACCATAACATTCAAATGTGCTTTTTGAACATCCTATTCTACATTTAGTCTCCATTTGCCATTATAATAACCTCCACTCTACTGGGAAGATGTTCCACTAGATTTTGGAGTGTGCATGTAGAGATTTGTGCTCATTCAGCCACAAGGGCGTTTGTAAAGTCAGGCACTGATGTAGAGTAAAGAGGCCTGGGGTGTAGTCATCATTGTAATTCATCCCAAAGCTGTGCAGTAGTGTTTGGGTCAAAACTCAAGATCCACTCAAGATCCGCCACTTCAACCAAACGATATCTTTATGGAGCTTGCTTTGTTCACAGGGGAATTGTCATTCAGGAACAGGTTTATGTCTCCTAGTTCTTAAGAAAAAATCTAAAGCTACCACATACAAAGACATCCTACAAGTGTGTGCCTCCCGTTTTGTGGGGAACGGTTTTGGGAAGAACCACGTATGTCGAGGAAAGTGAGGTGTCCCAATACTTTTGTCTATATAGTGTGTGTCAGTGTATGTATTAGCTTTTACGATATTGCTTTGATGTGCAGCATCTCTCTGCTCTGCTTTCTTTTGTAATGCATTTCTGATTTAAGAGTGTATGTGCGTGTCAGGTTGTGTGCACTTAGGTGTGAACTAATGGTGTTGATCAGTGCCACTTGTGTGATTAGCAGGTCTTAGTGGTGGTGTGATGCTCCAGTAATTGTGGCTGCACTTACAACGCTCACACAACACACACACACACACACACACACACACACACACACACACACACACACACACACACACACTCTCTCTCTCTTTCTCTTTCTCTCTCTCTCTCTCTCTCTCTCTCTCTCTCTCTCTCGCTTTCCCTCACACACTCATATTTCTGTTAAAAATAAACATCTCATAGCAAACTAGCACAAAGCATGTGGGAACCATACTATAAAACACAGGTCAGTATTTTGTAGAAAAATTACCCCTAACCCTCTTCCTGAAGATCTGCGTTCCTACAAATTCCTACTTTCATTTCCAGTCAAGTCCAGCACACCTGCTGCAGATAATCAGTTTACCCGATGAGCCGGATCAGGTCATTTAGATAAGGGCTTGAAAATAAAATGTGTAGAATAGATCTTCTTGGGTTAGTGATTATAGCTGTATTGTATAGTATATATAACTACACAGATATTGTCATGCAGCTGTTATATGGTACAACAGAAATACTGCCACATATATGTAGTACATAGCATTTTGTAGCCCTAAAAAGCTTATAACCCCAGGTTATATGAGCCCTCGTGTGGAGAAAAGTAGAACTACATATCTCATTTCTTCTCTGTTTCCTTCAAGCATTTTATTGTTTTTGCAAATACATAGACCGGATAACCCAACAGTAAATATATATATATATATATATATATATATATATATATATATATATATATATATATATAAAATGAAATGTTAAATTCAATATTTGTGCCATAGAGAATATACAGTATACTTTATATTGTATATACTCAATATACATAAAGTACTGTGCAAATGTTTTAGGCAAATGTGAAGAATGCTTAAAAAATAGAAGTGTTCTTTTTTATTATCAATTTAATAAATGGAACGTAAATAAAAAAAAAAAAAATAAAAAAAAAAATGTCAAATCAATAATTCGTATCATCACTTCGTACATTTTCACATAGTTTTTGCAGGAACTCAGCAGGGAGGTTGTTTCAATGAATGTAGACTGCCTTAAGTCCAAACCGTCACTTCCAGGACTCCTTGTTGGTCTCTATGCTGAAGATAGTTCTTAATGACATTAGCTGTATGTTTGGGGTCGTTGTTCTGCTGCAGATTTAATTTGGCGCCAGTCACACGGCTGATGGTACTGCATGATGGATAATTATTTGCCTGTATTTCTCAGCATTAATCCTGACCAAATCTCCAACACCATTCGCAGAAATTCAGCCCCAAACTTGCAATAAATCTCCACTTTTGTCTGCAGACACTCAATAATAAACCACTTTTTAACCCTTCAGCAAACAACGTATATACAGTGGGTACGGAAAGTATTCAGACCCCCTTAAATTTTTCACTCTTTGTTATATTGCAGCCATTTGCTAAAATCATTTAAGTTCATTCTTCTTCCTCATGAATGTACACACAGCTCCCCATACTGACAGAAAAACACAGAATTGTTGACCTTTTTGCAGATTTATTAAAAAAGAAAAACTGAAATATCACATGGTCCTAAGTATTCAGACCCTTTGCTGTGACACTCATATATTTAACTCAGGTGCTTTCCATTTCTTCTGATCATCCTTGAGATGGTTCTACACCTTCATTTGAGTCCAGAAATTTTTGATTATACTGATTGGACTTGATTAGGAAAGCCACACACCTGTTTATATAAGACCTTACAGATCACAATGCATGTCAGAGCAAATGAGAATCATTAAGGTCAAAGGAACTGCCTGAAGAGCTCAGAGACAGAATTGTGGCAAGGCACAGATCTGGCCAAGGTTCCAAAAAAATTTCTGCTGCACTTAAGGTTCCTAAGAGCACAGTGGCCTCCATAATCCTCAAATGGAAGACGTTTGGGACGACCAGAACCATTCTTAGAGCTGGCCGACCGGCCAAACTGAGCTATCGGGGGAGAAGAGCCTTGGTGAGAGAGGTAAAGAAGAACCCAAAGATCACTGTGGCTGAGCTCCAGAGATGCAGTCGGGAGATGGGAGAAAGTTGTAGAAAGTCAACCATCACTGCAGCCCTTCACCAGTGGGGCTTTATAGCAGAGTGTCCCGACGGAAGCCTCTCCTCAGTGCAGGACAGGTGAGAAATAAGATTCTCTGGTCTGATGAGACCAAGATAGAACTTTTTGGCCTTAATTCTAAGCGGTATGTGTGGAGAAAACCAGGCACTGCTCATCACCTGTCCAGTACAGTCTCAACAATGAAGCATGGTGATGGCAGCATCATGCTGTGGGGGCGTTTTTCAGCTGCAGGGACAGGACGACTGGTTGCAATCAAGGGAAAGATGAATGCGGCCAAGCACAGGGATATCCTGGACGAAAACCTTCTCCAGAGTGCTTTGGACCTCAGACTGGGCTGAAGGTTTACCTTCCAACAAGACAATGACCCTAAGCACACAGCTAAAATAACGATGGAGTGGCTTCACAACAACTCCGTGACTGTTCTTGAATGCCCCAGCCAGAGCAATGACTTAAACCCAATTGAGCATCTCTGGAGAGACCTAAAAATGGCTGTCCACCAACGTTTACCGTCCAACCTGACAGAACTGGAGAGGATCTGCAAGGAGGAATGGCAGGGATCCCTGAATCCAGGTGTGAAAAACTTGTTGCATCTTTCCCAAAAAGACTCCTGGCTGTATTAGATCAAATGGCTGCTTCTACTAAATACTGAGCAAAGGGTCTGAATACTTAGGACCATGTGATATTTCAGTTTTTCTTTTTTAATAAATCTGCAACAATGTCAACAATTCTGTGTTTTTCTGTCAATATAGGGTGCTATGTGTACATTCATGAGGAAAATAAATGAACTTAAATGATTTTAGCAAATGGCTGCAAAATAAAAAAGAGTGAAAAATTTAAGGGTGTCTGAATACTTTCCGTACCCACTGTATTTAAAATTTTGACTCATCATATCGTAACACCTGCTGGAATTCTTCTGCATCCCAGTTCCTATGTTTTCATGTATAGATGAGTCGCTTAGCCTTGTTTGTATGTTGGAGGTCTGGCTTTTTGGACACAATTCTTCCATGAAGACCACTTTGCCTTTTCCAGATGTGCAAGCTTCCCATCCCACAGGCATTAATTTACCATCAGAGATGCAGACTTTTGTACTGAGTTCTGATAACATTTCCCTCTTATCTTTAGTTCAGAGGAAGCTGCGTCCGCTGTTTTCAAAAAGAATTTCAAATTTAAATTTGTCTGAACATGGAACAGTTTTCTACTTTGCCCCAGTTTATTTTAAATGAGATTTGGCCCAGAGAAAATGCTGGTGTTTTTTTTGGATCATGTTCACATATGGCTTCTTTGCATGATGGAGCTTTAACTTGCATTTGTGGATAGCATGGCAAACTGTGTTCATAGAAAATAATTTCTGGAGGTGTTTCTCAGACCATGCAGTGATTTCCATTACAGAATCAAGCCTCTCTTATATAGTCTTATTCTTAAATATGCTTTTTATACCCAATCATGTTACAGACCTGTTCCCAATTAACCTAATTAGTCCCTCCAGCTGTTTCTTTTTTAGTAACCCTAACCCTAAACCTAACCCTAACACTTTATCAGCCTGTTGTTGCCCTGTACCAACTTTTTATTAAATGTGTTGCAGCCATCAAAATTTAATTCTAAATGACTTTTTCTTAAAATGGTACATTTCCTTGGTTTAAACACACACACACACATATATATATATAAAAGGCTTGGATCTTAAAAAATCTGTATATATTATGGTAATCAGTGGCAAATAAAACATTAACACAGTTAATGTTTAAACTGAGGAAATGTACCATTTCAGGGAAAAAAATAAGGTCATTTTGAATTTGATGGCCACAACACATTTAATGAAATGTGGGACAGAGTCATGTTTACCACGATTTATGTTTATCATGTTCTTCTGTGCTTTTAACTACAGTCTGCATATGTCTTGGAACTGAGGAGGCCAGTTGATAGAGTTTTGGGAGAGAAATGTTGTCCAATTCATGTCTGATAAAGGATTCTACTCCCAAAAGCCAAATGTGTTTTAAAAGGTGAAATGTCTGAATTGCAAAAAAGGCAGTTCAACACCCGGACACTTCTATTACCCTAATAATAATAACCATGTTTTTTTTTTAATAACGCTAACTTTTCCAGCCATTTCTTATACATTTACCGTATTTTTCGGACTATAAGGGGCCTTTTTTAATGAATTTTTCCTGTTTTTTTCCCGGTTTTACAAACTTCAAGCCAAAAAACTGAACCCCATAACATTAGACCAATGAAATTTCTGAACGGAAACGAAAAAACGCACCTCACCTTTGTTCTGAGCTGCACGGCTTTGGGAGAAAAAACTTTTTTTTTAAACACACGACGATGCCAAAAGATAAACTCGTTGTGAAAGGAAGGAGGAAGACAGTGAAGAATTACCTTCTTGGTAGGCCACTGTTTAGATACAAGCTGTTGTAACGTGTTGAGTCAGGGTGAAGGGAGAGCTCACTAACTCCAGTTGCAACAAAAATCATATAAGCACAGACAGGTTTCCGAAACGCATGCTTTTTTTTATTTTTCTTGGCAACAGCGTTACAGGTTGGTCAGAGAAACTTAGAAATGAGCATCAGAAAATAATAAGGACATATTCCTCGGTCTTGAACACATGCAGTAATACCGGAAAAAATGCAGTGGCAGGCTTTTCCCAAAATACCGCTTTGCTCCTAAAGGAAGCGCGACATATTTCACCCGTTACACCGTGTGTAACGTGTCTTTCGTTAAAGCCTGTGTAAAGTTAATTAGTGTAGACACCTGCGGCTTATAAACAGGTGCGGCTTATTTATGTTCAAAATAAAAATATTTGTAAAATTCAGTGGGTGCGGCTTATATATGGGTGCACTTTATAGTCCAGAAATTACGGTAATTAATTCGAGCAAAGGAAGAAGGTGACCTGGTCTGTTAAATCATGTTTTCTTATCTGGGAAAGAAATAGAACCGGGAAGTGCTATTAGGAACTGAGTGTGATGTCCTGGGAAACATTAGTGTTCTGGCATTCAAGTGGATGTTACCTTGACATGTAGCACATACCTAAACATTGTGTCAGATTAAGTAAACCCCTTCATTGCACCGACAATCCCTAATGCCTATGCCTATCAGGATAACGTGCCTTGCGACACTGCAAAGACTGCACAGAAAGAAAGAAAATGACAAAGAATTCTGTGTTTACTTAGCCTCCAAATTGTCCAGATCCCCAGTCTGTTTGTTTGGAAAGGGGTGATAGGTGAAACCTTCTGTTCAAATAATGCAATGTTTTATTTTTTTTATTATTATTTTTTCTTTGAGTGAAACTGTAACTAAGAGGTACTTAAAGTGAAAAAAATAAAAACCCCAGAAGATTATTTTGCTTACCGATGCATGCAAACACTGACTTTAGAATGAAATGATGCCCCGCTTGCTGAGGTCTCGGACAGTGTACTTTAGTATGGTGCTTTTGAGGCACTTTTATAAAAGTGTGCCTCTTGGTTCAGATTTAATTCATGCTCTGGTGGTTTTGCTATTATCTTCTATGACATATTAAAGAGAGTGTAATAAATGAGTTTCTGAAGGATAATGAGCTCAGATAGAAGTAGAATAGCTCAGGCTGAAATAGCATCCAATATGTGAAATGCTTGTCCTAAAGAAATCTAAGTGATTTCAGTTTAAATGTCCCAGAGTTCAGTAAAAGTAATGGCTTGAACTTCACGAGAGTGTAAGCTAAAAAAAAAGTACTCGCAGCTTAAACCAAATTTACACAAAATACAATTTCACATTGATTTGATCAAATTTAATTCTTAACATTATTGATGTTGCATTCGGTTATTATTGAGCATGAAAAAAGCACAGACTGTATAATCTATAATAGTATGAATTACTAAAGCATGCTTGTGGCACACTGCCAAGTTCTTTTGTCTGTCATTCAATTTTCTGCCGTCTGAGTGCAAAGAAAGCTTGTTGCTGTCAATGTGTAATAATAAAGGACACCATGCATTTCAGCAGAGTAATGAATGGTCATATGCTGTGGTGTCATGGTCAGTCCAGGAAATTACATTACTTTTCAAGTCAATCTGCTTGGATATAAAAATGAGTAGGTGATGGCATAGGGACAGAGTGATGCTGCTCTTGTTGCAGGCACATTTTTCTCCATTAGCCTCTGTTTACTGTGATGACAATAGTTTTGACAGGTACATTTATGTTGGAGGCAGAAAATCCCACAAATCTATAACTACATCAATAGCTTTAGTATATTCACCCCTTGCCCCTATTGATTAAAATAGCGCTTACGTTAAATGTGTATTGAACAGGCATAGTATATAGATTGCATAGATGGTATAGAACAGTTCCAATGATTTAGATCTATTTATTCACAGTAAGAGATTTAGACGGTACTGGTAGACAGGCATTGGACACAATAAATGATGCACTAGCAGTAGTTTAGCACAAGAGGGCAACAGAGTTCTCCTGTAAATACTGTATGATCAGTTTGCAAGATTCTGCTAAGGATTTCCAAATCCAGTAATCCTTTTAGATTACAGGTCCATAAACACTGAAGCACCTCAGGGGTGTGTAAATATACTACTGTTAGTCATATTGTATACCATTGAGTATAGATGCCAATCTAGATGCCAATTTAAAACAATCCTGCCTTTCTTGCCTTTTTGCAAAAGGATAAGGATATTCCATTATAATACTATTAAAATTTACCTTTTTTCCATATGGTCTTGCAATTAGTGTCAGGAAGACTTTTTGATTCTAAGTCACTGGGCAACAGTTTACTTTTTGTGACGGGAAATGAGCCTGTTAGACAGGTTGCCTCGGAGACCTGTCCCAGACCTTCCTTTGGCAAGTGCCTATTTTGATAACCAACAAAAAATGTGCCACCTCTGCACGGTTAAGATTTTTAGAGGGTTATGATGGTGTTTTATTACACCTTTATTGAATGCATACAGATTTGTTAATCGGACATTTACCCTTAAGTTTTAGATGAATCATGTGGTATACACAGCAATAAAGATGTTTGTGTGAATGACCACCATACTTTTCTTCAGTTCATATTCAACAAAGCTCTCAAACTGCCAATGACTCTGGACCCATGGACCCATCTCTCATGCTTATCAAGAATTTTAATTACTTCCATCTCGTTCGATACGTCAAGGTTTATGTCCCCTTTGGCCTCTAAAATGTGTACGCTCAAAACAGATTTCCCTCACCAGGACAAATAAAGTACATCTGATTTAATCTGATCTGATTGGAATGTGTAAAAAAACAATGTTTGATTTAAATGTACTTGACAGCTCGAAAATATTCCTTGTATTTCCACAGTCACAGCATTCATCTAGGCCTTTTGTGCTCAAGCTGCCATTCTGCATAAGTTTGAGTGATTATTCAATGGTTCGTATTTTAATGCAATCTTTGTGTTTTTTATGTTTAAGAGATGTAATATATCTTACTGTAGCATGATGCCTTTCAGTGAAGCACTGGCTTGTAGCTTGCTTTCTGATAGACATCAGAGTTTTGTGGGTTATAAAACAACAAGCGTGAGAATGTAATGGTAAGAGTTTGGGGGTTAGGAGTGGGGTGAGGTTATGGAGCAACATAATACAATATAAAAGTGTAATAATTTGTAATACCTGGGTTCAGTAATTGCCAAATGGTTTCTTGTGGTTTTACAGTAGTTATTTATCATGTTAGTTAAACAATACACAGTATATATGTTAAGGAAGCACAATGTTGCCATTTTTTCTATATTTATTTAAGGTTTCTTTTGATTCTATTATTTTTCACCAACCACCTAAAACATGCCAGTAGATGGCTTGGCTATAAAAGGTGTGCATGTGTATGTCTGACTGTGTGCTTAATGCCCTAAAATAGACTGGAGGCCATTCTCTTACCCCTGCATAGTTTCTATATCCACTGTGACCCTGACTAGGATACCAAAAGTTTGGACACACTATCTTCTTTCTTTCTTTCTTTCTTTCTTTCTTTCTTTCTTTCTTTCTTTCTTTCTTTCTTTCTTTCTTTCTTTCTTTCTTTCTTTCTTTTTTTTTAACATTGTACTTTAATACTGAAGACAGCCAGACTATGAAGGAACACCCTTCTAAATTATATAGTAAAGAAAAATGTGTTAAAAAAAACAGAATATGTTTTAGATTTTTAAATCTTCAAAGTAGCTTTTCACACAATTGGCATTCTATCAGTCAGCCTCATAAGGTAGTCACCTGGAAAGGTTTTCTAGCAATCTTCCCAGAAGTGTTGAGTGCATGTTGGCTGCTTTTCCTTTACTCGCTAGTCCAACTCCTCCCAAATCATCTCATCTGGGTTTAGATCTTAAGGTGATTGTGGAGGCCAGCTCATCTGATGCAGAACTCTATAGTTTTCCTTCTTGGTACCTCTAATAACTCTTATAAGAGGTGTGATTGGGGTCATTGTCCTGTTGGAAAGCATCTGATGGTCCAAACTAGTACAAACCTGATGAGATGCATGCCACTGCAAAATACTGTGGTAACCATGCTGGTTAAGTGTGCCCAAGTCACCAAAAAGTATCACTAGCAAAGCATCCCATGCCACCACACCTCCTCATCCATGCTTGACAGTGGGAACTACCCATTCTGTTCATTTACCCTTCTACGTCTAACAAAGACAAGGCAAAACCCCTAAAAACAAAAATCTGATTAATTTCAGACTAAAGGACAGTTTTCCACTGATCTAATGTCCATTCCTTATTTTGTTGTGGCAAAGCAAGTCTATTCTGCTTGTTGTTCTTTCGAAGTGATGGTTTCTTTTCTGCAATTTTACAATGAATGTCTTACTCATGCAGTCTCCTTGGAACAGTGGATGTTGAAATATATCTGCCACTTGAACTCTAAAAAGCATTTATGTAAATGTATTCTTTGCAGCAGAGGTAGCTCTTGGTCATCCTTTTCTGGGATGGTCCTCATGAGAGCCTGTTTGAGCATTGCGTTTGATGATTTTGGCAACTACACTTGGGAACACATTTAAAGTTTTTAAGATTTTTCTGGATAAACTGACATTCATTTCTTAAAAAATTAAAAAATAAAGTAAAAAAGTAAAAAATGGATTTAAATGAATTTGTGTATTAGTGGTACCATCAATAGGTCTATTGGTTCTGTACTCATTCTTTCCTCTGCACAAGACCACTTAAAAATTACAAATTACTACCAAATTACAGTTTTTCTTTGGAGCTTTTCTCGGATCAGAAATGTAATTCTGATAAATACTTGTTTAACCTTCACACCATGTAGTCACATTGCAAAAGCATTTCTGATTGCGTCGAACAAATCGTGAATGATTTGGTACATTCATTTAACTGATTGTGTACAATTATCTGCTGTTTCCTACATTTTAAGTGGTTTGTCATGTTGGACTAATTCATTGGACTATTCAGGTGAGAACCAGATAATATATTATACTGGTTCTCACCTGAATAGTCTTAACCCCAAAACATCTAGGCATATTTCATTGCATAAGACATTGAATGCAAAATGGTTAAATCAGTTGTCATAATCTGTCAAGCTTATCTTCTTCACATTTATTTTATAATTTTTCCTTTGTAAATATGTCTTGTATTGATAAATTATGCAGATGAATCCTGAATGTCACTAATGAAGGGAAGTGTACAACACCTAAAACAGGTCAAAAGTGAATCTCGTCAACCTTCAATTGCCAAGCGTAGGCAGACTTACAATTACACACAGAATTACAATTTCTGGAAATATTTGAACAACCAGGAAATGAACACTATTAAAATACAAGTGTAAACTCTATCCAGTCTTTTGCAATCTATATCCCACATACATTTACACATACATTTGTGCTGTTGAAACTCATATATGCCATATAGAAGAAATTCAGCTTTGAGCATTTTCAATCATTGTAATCCAAACAGTTTTTTACTATCTTGTTTGTGAACAATGGCAAACTGACTTGTTATTCTGATGGCAAGGATACTTCACACAAATTCTTAGTTTTAAGAGATGAACTTAATCCATTGTTGGGTGCTATTTGTACTATTTGTTTTGAGAAAGCTACTTACTGGTTTGCAAATATTAAGAATGATTTGAGAAATGCACCATAGCAACTGAGAAAAACTGTAAGAGGGCAAGAAATGTCACAAATTAACTCTAGACAAGGCACATCTGTGAATTAAAACTATTCCAATTGACTATCATGTAAATCTGATGAGAGAATTCCATGAGTGTGCCAAGCTTTCATCAAAATTAAATGTAGCTTTAATGGACAATTGAAAATATAAAACATTTCTGTTTACTCCATAATTCCATACATATACTTTTATAGCTTGGATGTCTTCAGTATTAATTTACAATGTTGAAAATAATAAATAAACGCGTAAGGTGTATCCAAACTTTCGACCGATACTGTCAAGTTAAGAAGCTTGCATTGTCATTTCAACCATATATACACAGTGAAATGAGATGTTTCTTCAGGTGCTACATAAACCAACACTGAGCTACATTACACTACAGCTAGCCATTGTATAGGTATATAAGATTTAAGATATAAGAATATATATTTTTTTATCATTCTACAATAAAACACATTCAGTCACCATAAGCAACCATGTTGCTGGAAGGCAGTACATTATTGTTAAAAGTAGTATGTTTTGTCGTTATGTTAAATCTTATCTGCCTTGACAGTTCTGATTATCTGGCTAAATAAGAATTATCTTTGCAACATGCTTTGTGCCTATTAAAGTTGCCCCCATACAATTTTGTTTGAATGACTTGAGAGACAATCAAATGACACGCCTGATATGAAGAAATCATTTTTTTTTCTACTGTTGGCGAAACAATTCTGTGGCAAGAGATAATATTCCAGGCAATCAGGAGGAAAATGAGATCGTGGAAGACAGATGCACTAGGCTATGAGAGGAGATAAGAGACTTTGTATTGAGCAGTCTATGCGCCTGGCTTAAATGAACCAGAACGAGTGAAGAGTTACGTGGGGATGAAGCGTGCATAGACAAATCAAAGGTGTTGAATGAAGTGGTTTCTTCAGAACAGCACTCTAAACAATGTCTTTCCATACTAGACATATAAATCATCATAGTTTAACATTGGTTAAATTTGTTACCACATAATCGATACTTCCTGAGTCAGATTACAGTAAGAACTACAAAGACAGAGAGAGAGAGAGAGCCTGGTCTTGGAGTGTACTAATGGGACGAGTATCTACAGGCTCTGCCTACATTTGCTGCTATTAAAATTCATGAGATGTATTGGCTTTTGGTTTTGACTGCCAAAGCTTTCCGAGAGAGAATAAGCAAACGAGAGACAGAGCTCGAGACAGGCAGATAGAGAGATTCTCTCTTGAAAACAAACAGAAAAGGGAGATCATGGTAATGCCATTATCACATTTGCATAAATGAACCATAAAAAAGGCCATTTATATTTTCAGCTGCTTTCCAGTAGTAGCATAAGGATGTGCTTGAGAATTTTTGAAACATTGATATTTCTTGGAGAGAAGGAAGATTACGTCAAGCACCATGAGGTTTTTTTTTTTTTGCTGTATAATCTCTATAGGGTTTTCTTTGAGATGTTCATGTAAAACCATTGTAAAATGCTAGAACCAATAATTGTAGATCATTAAATACATTTACCTCAGATCCAGAATGTCCAATTATGTGATTTTCTTCATTACAAAGTTTATTATACCAGTAAATGTTAGAATGTGGAATGGGATGTTCAAAAAGATTCATATATCCTTTTAAAACATCTTATTCCATATTTAAATTCTGGATTGTACTTGTGGAGATTTGTGTTCATTCAGCGTCAAGGGCGCTAGTAAAATCAGGGCTTTTAATGTAGGGGGAGGAGGCCTGGGGTGCAGTCAGTTAATTTTATTCTATTGGTGAGGTTGAGGTCAGAGCTCTATAGCAGGCTACACGAGACCTTCTCGTAGACATCTCCATGAAGCTTGCTTTGTGCACAGGGGCATTTCATGGTTTGAATCTCTTAGTTGTGAGTAATGTGATAGTTAGCATCAATGCTATGAGCAGATATTAATTAATTATTAATTATAATGAATACCATACTTCCTTAACATTTTTGTGAAACAGTGAAATAAAATGTAATTTCTCCAGGATCATGGTGCTACATTTTAACATACAATAGCACAGTGCAGGGCTACAAATGGTGAAGACTGGAGAGAAAGTGTAACAGCAATATTGTGGGGAAAGTTAGAAGCCAAGAGCCTCATAATAGTAAAAGTGTCACATGGTGCACAATGTACAATGATAATTGTACAATGGTGAGTGATTAGTTCAGGTGAGTGCTGGGAGACAGCAATGTGTTTAGGTTTTTTGTTCTGGCACAGGGAAGAAACTGTTGTGGAGTCTGGTGGTGGTGGCATGGCTCCATGAGACAAAGGTCACAATGTTCTTGCCTTATGGTTGGCAAAAGTGTTAATGTTGGGTAGAGAGACCCCAGTGTTCTTTTTATTTGTTGTTACCTTTACTCACTATCTCAGACTCTGAAGTTCTCATACCAAAAAGTGAAACAGTTGGTCAGAACAATCTCTATTGTCCCCTTTTAGAAGTTGGCAAAGATGGAAGAAGAGAGGTTAGCTCTCAATAACCTCTGCCAGAATTGGATACACTGCTGGGCTTGCTTGGCTAGGCAGGCCATGTTTAGAGTCCAGGTAAGGTCCTCTGTGATATGTACATCAATAATCCTGGAACTTTAGAACACACTTAGTACCATTTATCTTTACAGTATCAGTTTTATATAAATAATGATTTCAAATTCCACAATCCACAATTTTTCAAGGTTTCTTCCTGATGTTACCAGGGAGTTTACTTAGCCTCTGTCACCTTGCTCATTAGGCTTCTAAATATAGTGCACCTAGATTTTATGACAATGTCTCTTGCAGTGTTGAATTGAATTGAGCATGCAACTTTATATATGTAAGATGTCTTGTGATTCAAACCTGGTCTGTTTACCTGGCTGTGAAGGTAAAAGCATTAATAAGCATCATTTTTTGCATCATACTTCTATCAGCTGGCCAAAAACAGATTTTGAAGCTAAAAGACTATTCATATCCTTTTAATATCCATTTTATTCTTGTTTTATTGCATTAAGACAAATAAGCAAATACACATGGGAAGAATTGTATAGTGACCAGTTATTAATAAAAGAAATATGCTGAAAATAAACATTCTGTTGATGCTGTTCATTTCAGCCTACGAAACTACCCACATTTTCACTCACTGTATATGATCAGTGTGCTGCAACTTAAAACCACCTGTTCATTAGATACAATTGAATTCCTGCAGTATTTTTTTTTTTTATTATTTAAACAATGGTCTCATAGGGCAAATTAGGGACAAAACTTGGCAAAGCCTGTTATAGTGAAGGCAGTATAATGCACAGCTCTAGCCATTACTTGTGTGAGCTGTAGAACACATGGCTGGTTCTTACATTACCGCTGTCTCTTTCCTTGTGTCATCTTTTTTTTTTTCCTTCCCATTATTTCCTTTCTGCTTGTTTTAGACAAATCTCCCAACACCATCTGTACTCAAATAAGATCTAATTAAATGAACATTTCATTAAATGTTTTTAATAGAGAGTGTTTGGCTTGAAGAAGATTACAGTATTTAAGTTCTACACATTATTAATCTGGTTGTAAAAAAAAAAAAAAAAAAACTACTACTGAACTTATCAAACTTGGCTCAGGGTTCTCTCAGCAGCATTTAAATCAAAATGTGAAAAATACTTCTAATGATTTTGAGGCTGTATTTTTTACGCTGAGCCTGCATATCAGAATTTGCTATATATATATATATATATATATATATATATATATATATATATATATATATATATATATATATATATATAAATATATAATTTATTATTTTTTTTGCTAGAAAGTGTCCCCCACCAATTAACAGAGAGAATGAGATGGTGAAAGGCAACACGTTTTAAATAACTTCATTAATAGTGTGGAATCCAGTGGGTGCTTCAGCAATTATCACTGTGACCCAGAGAAATTAGCTGCCAGTCCCATAGGACTTGACCCAATCTCACATTAACGAGAACAGCTGCAGCAGTACTGCCCATCCCAACCCCCACAGCACAGGTAGACACACTGAATACACATCAGCAACTGCACCATCGATACACATGAGGAGAGTGGAAATGCGAAAGAGACAGATCTTGGGTCAACGCTGTCTGCACAGCTAGTGTATTGTTGATGTGTTCTGTATGAGTATGTTGCCTCCTGAGTAACAGAAACAAACATATGTACTCTGACTGAAAGAGGGTGGATTACCTATCCTCCTTCCTCTGGTTTTCCCTCACCGTTCATACAGCATCGTTCGTCTTTCAGTTCTCCTCCTGTGCAGGGGAATAAGGAGCTATTCCTGGAGTGCAGCAGTGAGAACAGGGAAAAGGTATGAGACTGAGAGACCGAGTTAGAAATAGTGTGTGTGTGTGTGTGTGTGTGTGTGTGTGTGTGTGTGTGTGTGTGTGTGTGAGAGAGAGAGAGAGAGAAAGAGAAAGAGAGAGAGAGAGAGAGTGAGAGAGAGAGAGAGAGAGAGAGAGAGAGAGAATTTCAGCATTAATTAATCCTAAGTACTACTAAAACAATAACAAATATTAACATGTACATTACGTGACATTAATGTATGTATATAATGTAATATACCTGTACTGACTAATGGTTAGTTAGTTATTTAGTCAAATAAAAAGAAAAAATAATATTTTGGATAGCTTACAGACTTGCCAGGTCTTATCAAAAATTCCTCACACAGCTCACATTTTAAAAACACTAATTACATTTACAGCATTTGCCAGATATCATTTATCCAGAACAACTTACTGTTATCTCATTCATGCAATTAAATAGCTATTGGGTTGGGGCCTTGCTCAGAAACCCAGGTTTGGCAGCTTGATATGGCTGGGATTTGAATTCAGGACCTTTGTATCCAAAGTCTAGTGCGTTAACCACTAAGATGAACCTCATAAGATCCAATGATGTTTTTTGGTATATGAGAGTCTATCAATAAAATGTTTCATTCATTTACTTCTGGTGTTTGTCTCATGTTATATTTCTCTTACATTTGTCCTCAGTTGAACAATGAACACAGTCATGCTTAGTTTTTGATTCTTGCTAAAAAAGGTTCACAGACGATTTTTATTTTAGCCCAAAATAATGCCGTTTACAAAACTCATTCCAAAAGAACCAGTTTGGTGTATTAAAAAATACAGTGACCATGACAACACTGTACTGAACATGGGTCACCAGGTACTCCAGGTTTATGGCTTGTTTGGTTTATTATCATCATCATTTCATATTAGTGTAATTAAATATGCTCTTGCTACTTATAGTGTAATTAATTTGTTAAATCATTATGAAATATCTTACCAGCAAGAGTGCGGTTATACGGAATGAGTCCACGGGGAACTACTATAGTAACATTACTGAGTGGAATGATGCACACATTGAAACAGTTATAGAAATTATAAGCACTCTTGGACCGCAGGACCGATTAAAATAGTACACCGGAACAAACTGTTATACAGTATAATGTTAAAGTAAAGAAGACCTTTAATGTAGTGTGTTAGTGTATAACATACCTAATAGTTAGGTTTAGGTTTCAGGAAAGGTTTTGATGTTATGCAAGTTAATTTGTCTGAAATTCAACAAACATACTCTTGCTCCTTTTATAAATAACGTGTGATATTTGGTTTTGGTGCGAGAGATAAGCAATGAAGAGGAGAATAACAATAAAAGTTGTTGAGCCGTGCAGAGAAGGACCAAAGAAGCTTATGTAATTGGCAAAAAGAGACAAAAGTGGTGCTGCACTGCCTCATGAGAGGAAATAGACAATGATTGCATGCTCCTTGGGGTGGGCTGAAATAACATTAAGGACAAGTAAAAAGAGTATGAGTTTCTGTAGTCTGCAGTAAGATCAGTTAAGCTGGAATGTGTTGGTGTGCTGTGTCTCAACTGTTAATAAATACTTTATGATTTGCTCCCTACAGTGCCTTGTTTTTTCACCACAACACAGAGTCTATATCTGTGTAATGTACATTTTATGTTGTTTAAGTTTGTTTTTAATTAAATATGAAGCCTTTATAAAAAATTTAAGAGCTTGTATAAAGTTTGCAGATCTCAAAATTCTTAATTATTAACTATTTTCATATTGGGCCAAATTATGTGACCAGATACACTGATTCACTGTTTGGACAGCTACATGTAAAGTGTACATGAAACACAGATGTATAAAAGGCCATCATTATTAGTGGCTTGCTAAATAAAATTTGTAAGCATTAGACAATGAATTAACGGTGTATAATTGGACTGTTATACCTTTGAGCAGACATTTACATTGTTATAACTTTAATAACTAGGCCAGTACAATACCATTATTTTCAGACAATGAGCTTATTATTGTACACTATCTCACTCTGCATACTAATTTGTCCAAGATGGATGCCATTGCTTTTTAAAAATCAACTGCATCACATGTCTTTCATTGAAAGTCATCCTACCTGCCTAATTGTCTACAGTGTTTAGCAAGCTGTGATTGTTTTGGTAGCAGACAGCCTGCGATCGTGCCCCATGCAGTTAAATGCCTAATGATCTCATGAATATGAAATAACAGTCGCACAGTCCTCACGTCACACCGTCCTCGTAAAAAAAAAAAAAAAAAAAAGAACGATCAAGAATAATAACTAAGTAACCCCAATGTATGATTTTTGCACCTGAATAATTTAATGAAGCGAATAAGCATATCTTGTTTTTGAGTCCACTTTTAATGCTGCAGATGCACCAGTATTTGAAAATATGAAGTCATATGGTGCACCACAGGCATTTCAATAGTCACACAGAATTATATTAACATTTATCAAATGAAATGTCTAACTTTTTTTTTTATCTTTGACTTTATTCCTGATGAGAAAAATGAACCATAGTTACAGAAAGTACCACAGTCCTTACCGGCTGTGTGTAGCACTTGACTAATTTTGGTCATTACTCACAAGGACTCATGCAGTCAGCCCTCCATTATTCAGTCATGTTTGAGCTCATAGACACATTCCTCTTGGTAACAGGGAGAGCTAATCTGTAAAGAGAGACAAGAACCTTCAAGCTGACGGATGTCATAAGATAATCGATTAGATATAGGTGATCAGCACAGCTCACACAGATTTGTAAATTCTTCCACCGACACAAATCTCTGAACTCACACAGATTAGAAAACCGTTGTTAAATCAATATATGTCTAACCTCTTTTGCATGGAGGGTTCACAAGTAAGGCAGAAATGCTAACACACACACACACACACACACACACACACACACACACTCACACACATACATGTATATACACACACACATGCAAGCACAAAAGGGATTTAATTTTGGCATTGGACAGTTAACAGTTATTTACATGACAGCTGAATGATCAGTATTAATACTGTATCTGTATAAGTTTTTACTATATAAAAGATATATGTTTTCACTGTACTGAGATTAAAAATATAAATTTCCATGAATGAACCAAAAATGCTTATAAATTATATTTATTTTATTTTTATCGCTTCTCTAAAAAGGTGGAAGGTTCGAAATATTGACAATCATTGAGCATGATATTTGACAGGAGACATAAAAAAAACAGCATATTTTGTATGTGCGTCTTCTTAATCACCTCTGATGGCTGGTTATAGATACATCAGTAACACTGGCAAAAAATATCAAACCATTTATAGGGGTGTTTCACTCTGTGTCATCACCTCACAGAGCTGCTGCAGATAGGCTGTGGAAATGTATAGGCTGTGGGAATGGATAGGCTGGGCTAGAAAGAAATCAGCTACAACCTCGCTCCTGTGTATTTATTTATTTTTAATATCACTGATGGTGCTTTTGGGCCTGATAACAATAAAATGAAATCAAAATCAAGACATTTGTTCAAATACAGCAAATAAGCTGACATGTTTACCCAAAAATCAAACCTTACACTGATGATTTTTTTTTTTGTTGATGATCATCTTTTTGAAATGTCAGAAGAGAATCTAAGGCTTGTTTAGCTGATTTACACCAACAAACAAAAATCAGTTTAGCATTAGGGAAAACATTTTCACTGACTCTTAGTTTACACCCTTCATAACATATTAAGCCGTGATCTTTCTAATGTCGTTAGCATTATTATTGACTCGGTGTAATAAGCACGATCTGCCAAAACAGTAGAGACTATAATCAAGTTACAAAGTTTCAATAAAGGCTGGAAGCACAATTGTTTCTTCAAAGTCTCTTTGGCACCAGCAAAACCTGATCTGTCACTGCGAATGCACTGAAATCTGACCTGATCTTTAATGACTGGTGCCTTTGGGTCTGTGACTGATGAGAATGTTCATGCTGTGTGATAGATTGAGTGTAATTGTAACCTCCTCTTATTGATTCAAGGCAAACTGTCACATCTTGCACCTTGTGCATACAGAGCGCTCTCAGGGAAAAAAATGGTGCTTAACTGTACCTTTTCAGAGTTAAAATGTTTGTCACTGCAGTGGTACCCTTAAGGGTATTTCTTGTATACTTGTAGATTGTGGTATAGGAAGAATGTAATGTAACTATAAAAAAGTTATTTAAGGTGTATAATTGGACTTTATCATTTACATTTACATTGCTTTCACCTCAGGGAACAAACCTCTACATGTACAATATCATTTTTTTCTGGCAGAATAAAGTCCCAAGTTCAAGGTGCACGTCCATTTCCAAATTTTAAAAGGGAAAAATCTATTCACCACATGTGTTGCCAAATTAGAGCTGCTCTTTTTTTGTTTTTTTCACTTTCTTTTTGTCAGTCTTAGATTATTGCTACATTACATTTAAACAGTATTTACCTGCACTTCTCCACAATTCTGTAAGCTTTGCTTTTAGCTTTATATTTCTATTGAGGAGTTTTAGATTTGATGAATTTCTACATTTTCCTGTGTAGTCTATAAGCATAGGTCCACTGTTAATCAGCTCCTTGCTAAATCAACATGTCATATTGATGTTTGCACTCACGTGAACTCTACACACACTGCACTTATTAAGGTAAACTAGCAGTTGGCACGGAACACCAAAACACTTAGGTGGTAATGTGATGTATCTTATGGTGTGTTACTATAATCCTGATGACTGCACATTTATTTGTTACACTTAATTAAACTGTGAATGCAGCAGCCTATTAGCTGACACCAGAAAAGGTGTTTTTATTTTTAGGTGAAAGCACAACCTTCTTATATAAATACTCTTGTTATAAACTTGAGCACTTCACAACACAGAACCTTAACTAAATTAAATGCATTTATTGATCCTGAGAGAAATTGCAGTGTTAAACTCAGAAGAAATCTACACAGTGGACACACAATACATGCATGAATATATACAATATTGAGTATGAGGCAGTAGAGAATTAAAGATAAAGATGTTTTCAGGAGGTTGAAGGAAACAAGAGAACAAAGATGAAACCTGGAGGGACACAGGGAGGACACACACAGACAGTGACATTAGCTCAGGATCAAACTCGTGACCCTGAAGCTGTGAGGCGGAAACAATACTCACTGCACCACCTTGCCGCTTTGCAGTGGCTCTAATGACTCTAATTAGGATCTAAGGAAGAAAAGTAGATGAGCTTGATCACTACCAGGATGAGTTTAAATTTTAGGTTCTTGTGCAACACTAGTATTCCTCTTCAGCTTTATAAGAGTGGATAACAGTATATATATATATATTGAGGTCACATGCAAACAACCTAAGAGAGTGGTGCATGTGTGGCAATATATTGCACATATTAATAATGCAAAGTAACTATTACAGTAAAGTGCAAAAAGATGCAATGAATAGTGTAATAAATAGGGATGTAATCTATCTATAAGTAATCTATAAGTGAGCAGCACATTTATAGTAAGTTTTAGTCTCCTGGGGTATATGAGGCCATCATCAATTGATGCCTGCTTTAAAGGATCCCGAGAGTATTGTGAGCAGAGCCTCTATTGCTTATGTGTAATAGACTATGCATTTTATCCTTTCTTTCATCTGTATATGTAAGTATGT
This sequence comes from Silurus aristotelis, assembly GCF_946808225.1. Lineage (NCBI taxonomy): Eukaryota > Metazoa > Chordata > Actinopteri > Siluriformes > Siluridae > Silurus > Silurus aristotelis. The sequence goes on along the minus strand of NC_139576.1, from coordinate 23,073,699 downwards.
GTGAGAGTGCACTTGTTTGTGCAGGACATGAATGTACAGGGCTGTGATCTGTCTGCTCATGCACTCACTCAGTTAGGAGCCTGCTGCAATTTTGATTACATTATGATATCGGAGAGAGAGAGAGAGAGAGAGAGAGAGAGAGAGAGAGAGAGAGAGAGAGGCAGTGGGTCGGTTGTTGGTTTTCTGCGTTGGGTTGATTGGTAAGTGTACACCAGTGTGATCCGAGCAGATGCTCGGAGATCATTTTCTTCCACTGAATTTGATGGAAATGTAAAAATTCATCGTTATTATTTAATTGTGTCTATAAGCCGAAGCCACCATTTCCTAGTGGTCCAAAGTACTTTGTTGCAGTAAAAAAAAATCAATAGCCACCCAATCACCTGTCTCTACTTTAATCCACAGGGTATTTACCGATTCATGAACTCAGTGTTATTTGTTCAAATGAGCAGAAAAATATTTTTAATTATCAAGGTTTAGCTGTATTTTCCGTTTATTGTGATCTAATATGGCAGAAAGCCACACAACTGAAGTGAATAAGATGAGCAGGTGTTGTAACATCTGTTTAATTATCCGAACGTGGAACTATGTGCGAATTATTGGTCTTGTGGGCTTTGATTTTGCATTTCCTTTTAAAATTGGTGCAAACTTTCCTTTCAGCAGTACTCTCAGGTTTAGATTTTTTTTAGACCCCATCCTTTAGTGACCCTGTCTGACCCTCCCGAGCTGCTCAGATCCTCCATCTAGGTCTCCATCAGGAATAAGCTGAATTAGATGACCTTTAGAAAGCACGTACATGCGCACACACGCACGCACAGACTAAAAGTACAGTCTGTAATGGAGAAATGACGTACTGACTTTTCAGGACAGAAAATCACACATACATTTTAGGTTGTTTTAGTTGATGTCCATATTTGAAAAAAAAAGAGATATTCTGTTTTGAGGATTATTTGCAAGTTTTACTCGTTTACTACACTGTGGGCCAGATGAACATGCATGAGACAGCTAATACTGTAGGTAATCATGCAAATGATGCAACTGTGATTGGGACTGGCTAGAGTTGAAAGGATTAATTGGTGCTGTGATCTGGCTTGTATGCCACTTGCGTACACAACACATATTAAATTTTGCACCGAATGCATCTTCTTTGTATCTGATACTGAGTGCACAAAAACATAGTGCATCTTGCCCTGAATGTCCTGAAGTATTTATACATCCATTTGCCTAATGTGTCTTTGGAAAACACTGGTTGTTTCCCCCTTGGCTGCAATAACAGCCTCTATTCTTTCAAACTAGATATCTGGGCATTGAGGTAGGGATTTAATTCCATTCAGCCACAACACTTTTAGTGAGGTTAGGCATTGATGGGTGTTCAAATCATCCCCAGTAACAAGAATTGTAGGATATAATATGGCCCTGCAGCTTTAACGGCTTTGGCACTTTATGCACATTACTGCTAGTTTCATCATGCTGCCTTCACCTACAGACATATTGATTCATGTCTAAATGTCAAAACCTGCAATGTATGATTTGGACAGTGGTTTGTCCCTTAGCTCTGGTCATCCTGGACAGAATGTCATTCAGTATGTCAAATCATGATCATGTAAAAATAAATTTCAAGATAAACATATGATAAAACTTTATAAATTTGACCTTGTTTCGCTTTGACAATATGAATATAGCTCCAAATAGCAATTCTTTATGCAGGCTTCATCTGGAATAATTATCTGTAAGACTTAAAAGTTTAACTACATAGACCGGTTGACAGGTCCAGACTCACATTCCGACATTTATCCATCATTTATCTGAGTCACAGTATGATAAATGAAGACTGTCAGTTGCCAGGCTGTATGGCTGGAAAATATAATACATACATGGGACAAAATACATTAAATACATTTTGTTATTATCGATACATTTTGCAGTATTTTATATCACAACAATACTGTTGTCAATAGTTTCACCAGCATGGTTTATATTAATGACCTAATTTATATACATTTAGTGTTAGATTAACTTACATTTATGTAAATGTATGCAAATGTATACTTATAGAAAGGGGTTGTATGGTGGTAGCTCCATAAAAACTGTGAGGAGGTGAGGTTTATTTTGCATACAAGAAAAGAGTCCAGTGTCAGCACTTTGCAGTCAGTGTTAAAGAATTCCAAGGTTTCAGAAAAAATCTTTAGGACAGATGATTTTGCTCTGTCTGATTCTCTGGTAACATAATTACATTTTTAAATAATTTATTTAAAAAAAAAAGGAAAAAGAAAGGCTGCTGAGAAAATTACATCTGGATGTTCAACAACACTAAACATGTAAATGAATAAATCACTGCTCTTTAATTGTTAAAATATGAAAATAATCATTGATTACTTTCTTACCACTGCACATTCTTTTGTTTTATTTCTTGTTTAAAACACACTGAAATGCTCAATATCTCACTGTTAAAGACTGGCTTGCATTATTTTACAAAATCTCTTGTATCCTTTGTGATTGTTGGGTCTATTTAAATATCTACTAGATGTGTTAGTATGATCCCAGTGCACATCTTACTGTACATAATAATACAAATTGTTACATAATGATATTTCAATGATATCATTATCAAAAAGACCAATGCTGTGAGAATGATGTGCAAATAAGATCCTGTATTTAGGATAATACTGCCTCTTGCTGACACATTTACAACATTTCTTACTTGTGTTCGATATTCTAGTGTGCCCTCAATGCTAAATCACAATCTTTTATATGAAACAGAGCTACAGTCTGAGAAACATCTTGAACCTGTGGATGAAGGAGGGGTAATGTAAAAGATGAAAATAACTGGCACATAATGGTTAGCAGTACTCTATAAGCACCTATGGTGCATGTGTGGAAAAAAATTAACATGTTTGTCAGTGCCTTTTATTAAAAGATTTTACAGTAATTGCTGTCCTATTTCAATATTTGAATTAGCTATGGTAAGATCCCTAGATTATGTATCCCCTTAACTGAGGTAACACTAAGTGCATTTGAATGTCTCTTTCCCCCTCTTTATTTGGGTGTATGTTTGTTGAGGGAGAGAGAGAGATCATGAGTAGCATGAGTGAATTGTTCTGAGTGGATTTAGACTGATCTGTATCAGGGATGAAAGACATGTCTTGTCGTTACACACAGTGCTGCTGTGAGTGAGTGACAGGCAGTGTTGAGCTCCTCATGATGACACAGCATGAGAAGTTGTGGCCTGTGAGATTGTGCTGTAACAATGCCATTGATTTGAAAGCAAAGAAAGAGTCTATAGCAACACCAGACAATAGCATAAATAACACCATGGACACCAAACAACCATAGCAACAACACAAAATAGCACCAACAGCACTGTCAATGTTAAATTACACCAAATAACACCACCACAGCACAACACACATCACCAACACCACCACTCCCAATGCCAACACAGCCAGCAGCAAGAACACAACTGAAAACAACAGCAACACCATTACTAACACCAGTAGGACCAGCATTATCACAGGCAGCAGATGCTAGTAAGGAATACCTGTGACCTCAAAAAGGCTGTTTAGCACCATGGACAGCAGCACCACATCACCAGCTGTACCATTAACTACACAAACGCTGCCAACACTAATAACACCAATACTCCTCCTACTACTAATAGTTAATTTAACAACAACAACAACAACAACAACAACAACAATAATAATAGTATCTATTATTATTATTATTATTATTATTATTATTATTATTATTATTATTATTATTATTATATGCAGAATCAGTTTTTACTCTGAAGGGTCAGCTTTTATTTAATGCATTTCTTTAATGTATGTTTGTGTGTGTGTGTGTGTGTGTGTGGGGGGGGGGGGGGGGGAAGGGGGGCAAGCGAGAGATAGAGAGAGAGAGAGAGAGAGAGAGAGAGAGAGAGAGAGAGAGAGAGGTCGAGCTCCCGCCCCCCTAAACGGAGCATCATCACTACACGCTGCTGCTTTCCTGGTCACGTCTGAATTCTCAGAACTGTCTCTGCTGGATTTAAGGAGAGAGTGTACCCGGGAAGAAGAACTAGTAAGAAAAAGAAGAGGAGGAAGACGTTACCGTCCATGGTTAGCTGTAAATAGCGCGCACTGGCCGCTTCGGGACACCAAGCGCGCTCCATCACAAACCGGCTGTTTGTGTGAACACGCTTGAGCAGAGCAGCTCTCCTAATCCGCTATATTGTTCGGCAGTGTTGGGATTTGTGGGTTTGTGGAGATCAGCCACAGTGCAATTGTCTGCTGCAACCACAACACCGGCGGCGGGATTTAAGGATGACGGCTACCAAGGAGCAGCAGATCCAGAGAGCCAGTGCGCAGCAGGACGAGGTAACGGGAGAGAGTGAGAAGAGAAGGAGAGAGAGAGAGAGAGAGAGAGAGAGAGAGAGAGAGAGAGAGAGAGAGAGAGAGAGAGAGAAGAGAGAAGAGAAGGAGATAGAGAGAGAGAGATAGAGAGAGAGAGAGAGAGAGAGAGAGAGAGAGAGAGAGAGAGAGAGAGAGAGAGATCACTACCTGCTTCTAACTGTAATGTTCAGACACTGGGTTAAATGGGGCTTTCAGAGTCTTGTGTGTTTCTCAGTGCTCTGAGTGCGCTTCGACAGTCAAGCGAGGTTAGAAAGTCACGCTCTTCCTCAAAAGCACAGCTGCACCGCAGTAGGTGCACAAAATGTTCAGTGTCTGTTGGGAAAAGAGAGGGAGATAGATAAAACGATCAGCAGCACCTATAAGTCGTTGCAGTTGTTTAAAGATGTACAGAGAGGTAAACGGAGCGGTGGTGCTTGGATTCAGATCCCGTGTTTTTGCGCGCTATTGTGAGAGCGAATGACGGGACGCGATTGAGTTCCGGCGGCGCAGATGTCACTATCAAAACAATTAGCGGCCCTCAAAGCGCCTTCTAGGCTCCACGCTTTCGGAATGCTAATCCCCGCTGATTTCTAGTCTGGGGCACCGGGGGTGAACGCGTCGACTGGGATGGAACTGCCGACAGCATGCCTCATAAGGTGCAGCCCGACTGAGCCTAGCCTTTCATCTGAAGTCACAGCTGGTGCAAATGTTTCTCTCGCGCATCAACTGACATACACTTGAGCTGCATATTAACCTCGAACCCAGGCGAGAGCAAAGTACGAAGCTCGTCTTTTTACCCTCTTCATCACTTAGTCTGAGCGTGCAGCCTGGGAGAGGGGATCGGCCAGGGAATAACATCACCTGCCGATTCGCTAGAGGGCCTTTGGACGTGACTCAAATCGCGAGTAAAACAGTGTTAGGGCTTTTCGGGATCCTCAGGACGCAGTGGTGCTGAATAATTGATCGTGCGCCGTTGTAAATGTTTCACCGTACATGATTATAACGTTGGGCTCGCTGTCGCACCTGCGCATCCGGTCTCTCCGTGCCGCAGGACTTACATCCAGGCACTAATAAATGTTTGATGGAGGCATCGAGGCATCGAGGCATTCCGGGACACCGCAGACTTCTTCCACATAAAGCCTGTCTTAAACACTTTCCACATTGTACATAGAGCTCATCATAGAGCTCATTCTTAACATAAAGCCCTTCTTAAACCTCTTCTTAATCATAGCTCCTATTATAAAATATAGCTCTTGTTATAACATAGAGCACCCCTTGAACATAGCTTTCAGTATAACATAGAGCTCTCCTTAAACATAGCCCTCATTATAACATAGAGCTCTTCTTAAACATTACTCTCAGTATAACAATGAGCTCTTCTTAAACACTGTTCATTTTAACATAGAGCTCATTTTAACACAGTGCTTAGAACACATAGAACACATCTTAAACCGATCCCGTGTATGTATGTATGTATATAAAGTTTGGACACACCATCTCCTTCAATGTTTTTCTTTATTTGTCTAATTTTCTACATTGTACATTAATACTGAAGACATCCAAACTGTGAAAGAACATGTATTCAATTATGTGGTAAACAAAACATTCAATTACACAGAATATGTTTTGTTTTTTCATTTCTTCAAAGTAGCCACCTTTTGCTTTGAGGACAGCTTAGCACACTCATGGAATTCTCCATCAGATTCATGAGATAGAATAGAATAGAATAGAATAGAATAGAATAGAATAGAATAGAATAGAATATCGGCCATGATACAGAAGATACCAAGAGTGGCAGCTTGGCGATATCAGGTCTTGACCTTCTGATCTGGAATGGTTTGTACAACTGTTACACAAATTTCTATTTTTGGGAAGAAACACAGTTAAGTAAAGAGAAGTCCTTCATTACTTCATGAAACGAAGGTCAGTCAATTTCAAAAATCTCAAGAACTTTAAATCTATCCCCAGGTGCAGTCCAAAACTATTAAACATTATGATGAAACAGGCTCTCATGAGGACTGTCCCAGAAAAGGAAGAGCTACCTCTGCTGCAAAGAAAAATAATTAAAATGATCAGCCTTAGAAACTGCTGATTTAAATGGCAGATATATTTCAACATCCACTGTTCAGATGAGATTGCTTGAGTCAGTCAATCTAAAGCCAGTTGAAATGGTTTGGATGAGTTGGACTGGAGAGTGAAGGAAAAGCAGACAACAAGTATTTAACAGCTCTGGGACATCCTCATGATTGTTGGAAAACCATTCGAGATGTGTACCTCATTAGGCTGATTGAGAGAATTGCAAGAGTGTGGAAAGCTGTGAAAAACCATATTCCTGGTTATTCCACAAAGTTTGTATGTATGTGCAATGTTGAAAATAATAAAAATAAAGAAAAACCACTGTAGGAGAAGGTGTGTCCAAATATATATATATATATATATATATATATATATATATATATATATATATATATATATATATATATATATGGACACACCTTCTCCTACAGTGGTTTTTCTTTATTTTTATTATTTTCAACATTGCACATCTAAAATGTTAATCATCCAGGTGCACCTGCAGATATAATAGCTGAACACAATCATTGCATTCTTTTGGAAATCAAATATTGTTTTGAAAGTTCTTCCCAACACGTTTGCAGAAGTTCCTACAAAGGTTTGCACTTGTAGGTTGCTTTAATTTCAGCTTCTGTGTTTTGATTCTGTTCCTGTTAGAGTTCTCTTCTGATTCTCGTCCTGTTAGAGTTCCCTCCAGTTTTGATGTGCCTTTGATGGTGTAGGAAAGTTTTCTACCTGACACCTTGGCTTTCTTTACAATGTCCCTAAATGAAAGACCTACACTGTTAAGGGCTATAATGGTCCTTCTGTCTTCTTTTGTTAATTTTTTTAATTTTTAATTTTTTTTAATTATGAGAGCAAAAATCAGTATTACTTCTTGCAGTACAATGTCCAAGAGCTTACATTTGTTTTAACTATGCTTTCACTGGTTCTGCTTAATAATATGAATTTATTGTAGTGGGCTTTCAGCAAAACACTAAGGATTCATAGTAATGGTACTTTCAAATGATATGCACTCTGTGGTTGTGCTATAATGTTTAAGAAAATTAATGTATAGCCACAATAATGCTAAAACCATCTCTAATGATTCTTCACTGTCACTGCCCCGAAACTCTGCAATGCTTAGCCTCAACACCTATTAGACTTTACAATCCTCACCTTGTCAAAACCAAAATCAAGGCACACATGCTTTCTCAGCATGTTTGTTTCTTCTACATGAGCATAATAACGTTCCTTACTCACTCTCTTCCACACACAAGGAATCCTTTTATAACCAACCTCCTAACTAACTTTAGCACTGATTGTTTTTATGCAACCCTTTTTTAATACTATCTCATACTGTATATAAACTACAAATGTTTTCATATGTATATTGAACTCGAACAACAAAGTTCATCAAGACCTGACCTGACTAATGCTGTGAATGTGACTGAAGGGGGCAAATTCCGATTGCCACACTTTAGAATCTAGTGGAAAGTCTTCCCAGAAGATCAGAAGTCCTTATAACATTTGATTTACATGCAACTTAATTGTCTTACTAAAAGATACAACTTTTCAGCTTCATTGTTAAGTGTAATACATACTTGGATAAACTGGTATATACAGTAATCTTTACATTATTTTGATCACTTCAGTCAGTCTAATAGATGATTTGAAGTGTATAATAATACAGTATGTTTACTGCCATAAATGCCAGGAAGAGAACAGAAACCTTTCTTGGAAAGTTACTCTTACACAAGCAACAAGCACATGCACCTATGTAGGGAGTAGAGATTAGAAAGCATTTCTAAGGTTTCTACTTTCACAGGATGATATTCCCCATTAGGCTCTCTGTGATTGATCGAGCAGTAGGTTTGAATATCAGTTGACATGACTCAAGTAAATTTGTTTAAAAATAGAGATGCATGGCTCCATTTCCTGGTTAGTGACATTTCTAAATATTGGTCTGGCTGGCCATACAGTTAAACAACACAAAATCTGATTCTTAGTTTACTGTTGCATAAAATTACATTTCTATTGCTGTTCACTGAAGGATTCAGATAGGATCTTAAATAAGCTAGTGCTTTGATTGAAGAGTACTGACTTTGAGCTCCTTATAAATTGATTACATTTAACAAGTTAAAACCAGAAAAAAAACAACAACAGGTGAACTAATGAGGAGTTAAATTAACATGGATTTGGCTGATTTTACAGGTTCAGTCATGTGTTGTGATATGTGACAGGATATAATATAAAAGGCGAGACTGTGATTTTTAATATGAGTTAGTGAATGGGTAATTTCTACTCTCTCAACTGTATCTGCATCAAAAAGTGTCACAATTCTGGTGTTCAGGTCTGATCACTTGAACATCATATTTTAAAAGAAACCTCGAATATGAATTTACAGTACATATAACCTTAAATTCCTTCTGAATTCTAAAGTGAATGAAAGCACTTAAAAAGACAATCCGTGGCATTAAAGTGTAAAATTATATGTTGCATTCATGGATATACAAGAAAACTATTTAAAAAAAACTTTTTAAACAAAAATAAATGCTCTTGATCTGCAAAACTGTACAGTTCGGTTTCACCTCTTGGAAACAATAATGTTGGCAAAATATACTGAAAGTTGCAACAATTGCAAATTGCTCACATACCACAGGAAAGATTATTGCAGCATTTTGTCAGCCTGTGGGTGATCACTAAGTCACTAAATACAAAAACATATACTGTAGTTATAAAGACTAGATAGATGAAGTGTGCAATGTAAGAACTGTAGTCAAGTAGTTTTTAAAAGAAACAGCTGATATCCAGCTTATCCTCTTCCCGGTAAAGTTTGCTATTTTAGCTGTATAAAATGATATTAATATATATAACATTTCTTTATTTATAAATGTTTCACATAACATACAATACTGAGCAAAAACTCTTGTAAAGACAGTCTGTAAAGCAAAGATACTTTCAACAACATTAAGTGAAAAGATTCTAAACAAATCAATATATTGAGTGGTCATGCTTTGTATCTTGCATAAAACTGAATACATTTTCTTAGGTACACCGTAGGGCTGAAACAATTTCTTAAGTAACTCATGTAATTTGAATACAAAAAAAATATTAGTCCTTTTAATTAACTACACACAGAGTATTGTGTTTCACCACGGACCATTATTACTGATGCACCACCCGCTAAACTCGTTCTGGACAGGTAAACACGCTGCAGAATGAAAAAATGGAGAAACAGGGAGACAACAGCTTCCATAGATTCATAGACAGGGCTTCCATAGATTCAGCCCAAAGAAACAACAGGACGTTTCTAAAGTTTGCCATCATTTTAAAATAAAAGAAAACACTGTACAGTGTGTTTCCTTTTTTTGTTTTTTAAAGAGTAGTCTAATTGATTTTTATGTTTTTATTTATGTTTTTACTTATATATTTGTATTTAAATTTTTATGTAATATGGCATTTAAATGTACTAAATAGGTTCTACTGATATCCTCATATGCACTTTAACCAATAATATGTAAAAAAAAAAAGGAAACAAATTACTTGATTAAGTAAATAAGTTAAATTAAAAAATACAAATTAACTTCTTTTATATTTACAATTCAGTATTTAGTCACTTTTCTAACCCAGTTGGCATGCTGGGGGATTTTCTGTTAAACATTTTTTTTTGTGTAACGTTCTGTTAAAGACCCAATTTACGTGACTGAATTTGTGCAGTTGTTAGAATTTAAGTGTTATTAGCGGCAAAACATAACACATGACTCATTTTTGTCCAAAAGTGCAATGCCCCTTGAGGTTTTAGATGAATGTTTCAGCTTTTCACTAGCTTCACAAATAATCAAACAATTATTTTGATGGAATTGAGGTCGAGTGATTTCTCTGACCCATGTTCCATTACGCTCACTGAACAGGTCACATACAGTCCTGGGAATTGGCTCTTACACGTGTCACCCAGGAACATGGGAGTGTCATCATGCACTGTTTGGACACCCAAAAGATAATCTAAGAGCCTGGCCAATTTTTATAAATAAAATATATTTATTGAGGCACACAAATTATTAATATTATTCAATAAATATTGTGCAATAGGATCTATCTATCTATCTATCTATCTATCTATCTATCTATCTATCTATCTATCTATCTATCTATCTATCTATCTATCTATCTATCTATCTATCTATCTATCTATCTATCTATCTATCTATCTATCTATATATATATTTCACCTCCTGGAGGCTTTTGGCTTTATGCTTTGAAGTGCTGCCAGATGAGGTTATGCCAGTGCTGTAATCATGAGCCTCCCCTCTCTCAGCCATGCCAAGGAAATTACACATCAATGATCTTGAAAATAAACATCAGAAATGCATCAGCAAGAAATACCTTACACAGCGACTATAGTTCAAGTGCTCGTTTTCATTGAACCCCACCGCTGACTATAATATTGTTCAAAGAGTGAGTGTGTGCATTGATGCATTGTTTTGTTTTCGCATGTTTTTGCATTTACCATTTGTGCAGGATGAGACCTGATTTTTCTTGCTATTGAAAACAAAAGCATCATTCAGAATTTTAAAACAGTATGTGAGTATATATACTGAATATATAAAGGTCACAGTAATATTGGTAAGAAGTTACGACTTGATCATTATTGCAGTGATTAATATGTTTTAGTTGGCAAAAAAATCTTTTAACCTGAACAGTGTATCTTTTTATTACCTAAGCAACTATGTTGGAAGATGAATCCTGTGGTCATGAAAAAGATCTTACTGTATTTCCAAACGGGCAATTTAATAGCCTGTGAAGAAAACAAGGGGATTGTTGAAATGACTGGAATTGTGTTAAGAAATGTCCAATACACTGTTATCAACTCTAAAGAATCTCTCTTTTGCCAAGAAAATGTGATGGAAAAATTTTTTTGATTGATTGTGATCTAAAGGATTTGATAATGTAAGTTGTTCTAGATACAGGCACCTCACCAATATAAATGTAAATGTAAATATAAATGGACTAAACAGCTGTGTGGCCACAAAAAAAGCCACTTGTTATTGAGGCTAATTGGGGGAAGTAATCACATGAGTTTGCATGAGTTTGCTAGGGAGCATGAAGATTGGACTGGAGCAAAAGGAAAAAAATACCTTAATGTGGTCTGATAAGGGCATTTACGTAGGACAGAAAATGCATGAAGGGATGTACCGATCATGCATAGTGCCTCCTATATATGACTCTGAAAACAGTGTTATAATCTGGGGTTGCTTCAAGTGGTCAGGTCTCGGTCTTAGCAAAATTATGCAGCAGTAAAATGAAGCACCAGAATGTAGTGAATGACCAGGTCATCCTATCAGTGGATTTTTTTCTTTTACGTTAATTGGCCACTACAGAGTCCTGACCTTAACCCCATTGAAAGATGCTGGGATGTGCTGGACTTTACATATTCAATCCAATTTTTTTTGTCATTGGCCAATATACATACATATTTAGTACTCTTTCAAAATTGCTTTTTCAAACGTTTGAATATTCACAGAGAAAGTCTGACTAATACCTAAGAACTAGTGACTGTAATTGTAAATGCACAGTATGAGTATCTGTGTGTGAGAAAGTATTGTTTTCACGTACTTACAATGAGCTGCACACTGAAATGTCAGAATCTTAGGAAATCGTACAGACTGTGATCACTGCAGCTCTCCACCAAACTCAAAGGATTTAGAGCTTCAAAGCATTTGAGCTGAGAGCTCTGACCCCCTCGTTTCCTCTTACTCTTTGCAAATCTTACTTTAGCAAATGCGCCGAGAGCATGTCTATGCCGTGGCGCAACATAACTGGATACAAACCATTCAAACATCCTCTCCCACTCCCACACTCACATTGATATCTTAACATCCAACTTGCTAATCATCTACTTTATTTACTGTGCACCACAGCCTCATACACCTGTGACTGGATCACCCACGTCACACATTATCATTGCAACACACATGATATGAGGTATAAAATCATACAGAATGACATATTACCTGGAAATATTCAGCCAGGGAAATACAGTAGCACAATTGGTGAGAAAAAAGAAACAGTAAAGACATCCAAGTTGAAAAAAGTGGATAGATTTTCCATGTTGGAATTGAAGCATTATAGCATCACGGAGGTAGAAGCTGGACCAGGAACTCTCAGGACAGTGTGCACATTAGTACTTCTTCTTTGTATTATTTATTTTTACATTTATAAAAGAAATGTGCACAATTTATTCCTTATTCTAAATGTATTTGATAGTTGAATTTGGTCCTTTATATTTGGATCCATTACAAACCGTATTTTTTATTTGAAATATTGTTTAAACATAAACTTAAGCATTGCATTGTTAGCAAGGTTGTACAGTTATTGATGATATGATATGATATGATATGATATGATATGATATGATGTGATATGATATGATACGACATTATATTTTGTGCTCTCTTTATGGCCAGCTAGGGATTAAGCTAGGTCTTAAATGTGCCTTTTTGCTCAATCATGTAATTCACTGTTGAGATAAACTTATGTAGAGTTTACTTGTAGTACACATACATTTTGAATGAAAATAGTACATAAGTACACATCAAATACACATTACATTTAATGTCTGAAGTACTTGGTTCCTAAATTTTAACAAATCCCTGCTCAACATGTCTTTATATTAAACATATAGAAATAGTAAATAGCTGTGTTAATAAAACTTGTACCTAAACTAAATGTAAGCATGTAGAAGGGTAGTCAGATAGGTATTTAGGTTAAACAGTATGTGAAGCAGTGTGTGTGTTTCTCTAACAAGGCTTAAGAGCCTCTTATTGTGAAAATCCATACCTAGTTGTGGAGGTTGTGTGACTTACAGCCATGTGTGAAGCTGGGTCATATTTTCCTAGGAGGTCACAGCCCGTTTTGCATCTAGTGATTACTGATGAGCAAAAGTCTTGGGTGATATTTTTGTGTTCAAACCAGTAATTGTGCAGTCACAATGTTGGCAATTATAATCACAGTCAAACAGGGCATTTTGAAGCTGCTTTTTCAGAAATGTTCTGAACCCCAGGCACGTTTCAACTCCAGCTTGTGACCTCTCATCTAGTGTAGTAAAGCATTCTGGTCTCTGTGCTAAAAATCAGAGTTTGAGCTGGACAAGCATATCAATGCAGGAATTTAAATATCCCAAGACATGTGCTGGTGAGCAGCTGATTTTTAATACAAGATTGCACAAAGAATATCACTAGCCATTCTAATGACCTTATAATCGTATTTCATTCATTCATTCATTCATTCATTCATTCATTCATTCATTCATTTATTCTCAGTTAAACCTTGAAAATCAGTCATCTTCTTACAGGTGAAACCCCCAGAAAAAAACAGGCTTATAAAGCAGTAAGTATTTATTTTCTTAATGACAATCTGAGACTAAAATCAGCACTTAAATCAATTTTTCTCTAAATTGACACATTTTCTCAGAAAAAGAACTCAGCATTTTCACTCAGTGATGGTGTGGAGAGTGATATAAGTGTGGTGGTGGATAATTGGTGCTGTTAGTTAGTACTTATTCTGCCTGCATGTGATGTACTGTCTAAAACTCTGACCCGAGGCATGCATTAGAATGTTTTATTATAATTAAATGCAGCATAAAGAGCGAGTATTTTTTATACCTAATAAGACACTGTGGGGTGGGGGGCTCTGGTCAGCATTATACAGTATGGGAGAGGGGGTTTGCACATTGTAAGAAAGCGAGAAATATTCAAAACTCAATCCTTTTATGTAGCACTAGTACAGTTCTATGATTAGCAATTAGCAGTGAATAATTAAACCGTAAATTTTACATTTTACAGTTTTTAATAGATAGACATTCACCACATTTTGAACAATAATACAATCAGAAACCACAATGTTTCTGAACCCAGAAAGGTTCACACAAACACAGAAATCTGTAGGTGAAATGGTGGCTGTGTTTGTGTGTGTGTGTGTGTGTGTGTGTGTGTGTGTGTGTGTGTGTGTGTGTGTGTGTGTGTGTGTGTGTGCGCATGTCCCCGTCCACACAGACATTTCAATATAGCAGACTTGATATATGCTAAATGTCAGAAAACAAGTCTTTATGTTCAGACTTTTTTCAATATCTCAATGCTAAATTCCAGTGTGAAAAACTAAATCTTTTATTTCTCTCCATTCAATAAACGTCAGATACAAAGAACACAACCTGCAAGGGAAATTCCTTTTTTCTTTGATATTGAATAGAATAAATGCTAAAAATTCACATCCTCTCTCAGACTGAATGCTAGAGTCACAGAGGTCTGCTGTGCTCCGCTCTTAAGTTAAAGAAGCTATTCACTCTGAATCGGCTTCTTCTTCAGCATTTGCGTTCATGACGGCTGAAAGGGATTAAGATTTGATGTGATAGCAATAATAGGATGTTGGAATGGCAGTAATGAGGGAAGGAGGAGAAAAGATTAATCCTGTGTTAGGCAGTAATCTTTCCGTCCACCCGCATGTCTGACCATGCGCTCAGCAAGGTCGGACAAGTGGGCACTGGCTAAAAATAGGTTACCTATTAACCTTATACACACACACACACACACACACACACACACACACACATACACACGTGGGTGTCCTGTCACCTACTGTATGTATCTATCTGTATCTATATGCATAGTAACTTAGTTACTCATTGACAAGAAAAAAAGACAGGCGGATTTATAGAACTGTCTGACATTAGCCAGTTCACATCAATCCAGCTGTATATACAATAAAGAGGAAGGTCAATGCTGTAGAAAATCCTGCATTCAATATTCACTGCCATTCGATTGTCGAACAGTAAAGCATGAATGTCATATCGTGAATGCCTAGTGAAGGTTATGATATGAAAAATGAAAAATGGAACACAGTAAATTCTGAACATAGTAATTCGATATTGTAAATACATCACAATACACTGGCAGCAGTGGTGAAGAAGGTGCTAAGAAATTCTGCTTAAGCAAAAGTGAAAGTCAAATTAGACCAACTTGAGACCCAAACATGCAAATTAGATGGGGGTCATGCCTTCTAAGAAAGGCAAAAGAGATGGCTCATTTTTGTACAAATCTTATTGGAACATTTAATTGAGGTTGGGTCAAGGGGTGCTGACACTTAAATGCTATAGGGCTAACTGCATCATCTAACTTTAAAGGGTTACTACACATGATGAATTTATATATATACTGTATATGTATATATATATATATATATTTTTTTTTTTTTTTTTTTTTATGTTGATGACTTAATTGAAGACTAACCACTAATTGAAGACATTTTTCCTTGAAATTTAATTAACACATCAAGTATCCAAGCATTACATTTTAATAATACTTAAGTAAAGAAATGAAGTACAATAACTCAAAAACAATTTGTGTTAGAATAGAAGAGCAATAGATTAAATTGTTATATTTTTCTATTTAATTGTTATTCAGCACCACTTTTGTTCTTTCAGTAGCAGTTAGACTGATTTATTGTGAACTAAAAAATAAATAACAAAAAAATCTGTAATCCAACATAATAATTTCCAGGGTTTGACTGCCCTTGTGCATGTATTATTTTTCATTTATTTCTATTTTTAAAATGCCTTAAGATTTAATTTAAAATTTAAATAAATTAAAAACTTTATTTTCCATCCTGGTATTCTGTCCTCGAGCAGCAATACAGAGCAACCGAACACACTCAACACTTTTCAGCATTTTTCAGATGCACCTGCATGCTGGGTATTAGATTAGATTAAATCACCCTTTATTAAATGACAGAGCTATGTTACTAAATCTAAATTAACTCAATAATAGTGTTGGCATGAAGAGGTACTTTAACCAAAGGTTCCATTTCTATATCACATACACTCTTCCACTACCAAATTACACAGCTAATTACTAATGCAATCAAATACCAGGAAATAATAGGATGGTGAAAAGTAAAAAAAATTCTTATTATTTCTGGGATTTGTGGGAGTGCCTTCTATTTGAAATAAATTGATGTCAATGATGTTTAAAATCAATATTATAAAGTCTACTTTCAATTACCATTGTTTCAAAACACTACAGTGTTTTCCCCAAACTAATCTTTAGCTTAAGTTTATGAAAGATACTCACATTTTCCCTGTACTAGAAAAAGACAAAAAAAACAAATCCCTAGAAAACATAAATCTCCTGCTAGTCTGAACAGACTTGTTCTCATCCTAAATGTGTCTATGTGGCATGAAATCAACACAACTGACCAAAACACTTCATGCAGTTGGAAAAAACATATGAACATTATCTTCTAACAACATCCAATAAAATGGTTCTAATGGAGCACATTGCGTTTGTGGCCTGGATGTCAGCAGGTTGCTGGCAAGTGTATTAGTGATGAGTCTTGGTGTTTGTTCATTGTGCTCACTCTATGTATAAAGTTACTTGAGTGTCTTCATAATTCTCTTGTTATAACTAACTGTGAGGTAACAAAGCTCTGCATCACAGACAGGTATCACATGCAGTGAGAATGAATAGCATTATTAAAGCAAGAAACCCAATAAACAAGTCTCCTTTTACAGCAGCCACAGCTGCACTGCCCACATACAGTACATAATGTCTAGCAGAAGCATTTCTGTTTTCTGGGGAATTTGAAATTAAGGCAAATTGTGTGTTTTTCTGCAAATTGTATAGGAAAGAAAATGCAAAAGTACAAATGGTTCATGAAAAAGCTTAACAGTTTTAAACTGTTTTGGCTGATCTTACCCCACAATGTCGAGCTTTTCTTGAAAGGTCTGTCTTGTAAATGTCCTTGTAAGTATACAGTATATGCGACCAAATCAATTTCTTCTCCTCTGTCAGCCATTGTGTAAAAAAGCATGTATTAAATCCACATGAACATATTTAAATGTATTCATTTTGCTACAGATGCAATTAGCAAACTATAACTGTTGCACTCTCTGACCATCCAATCAAAGTATGTGAAAATGCTGACATGATTGGATGCCTTCGAGCAAATTCTCAAAGTCAGCAAGTTAAAATCTGATTGGTTACATTTAGGGTTAGGCACCTGCAGGTGCTGACTCTGAAGGCCTTACAGCAGAACGATACCTTTGGCCTAAGCAAAGCTAAAATTTGATTGGACAGAAACTCCATCCACAATTTACACTTAGATGTGTTGCTTTTTGATAAAGAGAATAGACTATTGAGGATAATTTAATACATATTCATGGACAAAAATATATTCAAATGAAAGTCGGTGATTCAGATCAAGAAGGTCCTTCTGGGCCTGACGACTCACCACTGCAGTAATGGCTATTTGAGATACAACTTTACAGATGCTTGGGATCTTCTCTGGTGAAACCCTGTCAGACCTTTTAATGCATCGATTTTTAACTGCTGTTTGTTTTACCTTAGGTCTTGTCTTAAAGTGTCTTGAGGTCATGTAATTTACTTATTGTATTGTATTTCAGGTTGTTTGTCCTGTGGTGGGATTAAATATCTTCCAGCAAGTTTCAATCTCATGGTTAACGCTGTGTTGTTAAAGCATTTCTGTTTAAAGTATTCTTCTACTGCTGTAACATCAGTGACATTATCGAACAAGAAAGCTGAGCAGAATTCAATGACAGCCATGCATTCTTCATAGATTAATTGTGAGTTATGAGCATTAAAATTTCTTTGACTTTCAATATTTCAAATATGGTTAATCGTTTTATCTGATCATTTAGACTAGTTATATTTCCTTTATAGAATGATTTGTGGTGGGGCAGAATTCAGCTGATCAGTGATTACAATCGTTTAGTCTTTGCATATCACATGACCAATGTTCATTCATAAATTCAGTATCTGCTTTATTTTGGTCAGAGTTAGGGTGTCTGGAGCATAGGGAACACTGGGCTTGATGCAAGATTACACCATTAAAGATCATTTAAAGACCATTAAACATCACAGATCACCATGCTAAGGAAAACTCTTACTCTCATGAGAAAACTCACGCTAATGTTCATGCCTAGAGTAAGTTTAGAGTCACATTTTTAAGGTGAATGTTTTTTAGACATGTGAAGAAAAATTTGAGAAAATCCACTCAGACACTGGGAAAACATGGATAGAACCTCTAAATAGACAGCAACCCCAGTTTGGAATCAGATCTGTGCTGCAGCAAGGCGAACTCCTGCAACACCATGCAAACATAATATCTAAGTTTTTTTTGTCAAATATAGAACAACATTATTTCTGTTAAGAGTATAAAGATATAATGTTAACAGCATCTATTGTATATTATGCAGTATACTAGTTTTTCCAATCTTCACTTTCACAGGAATCACACTGCATCAGTTTCACTCAAAGAATGGCAAAGCAGCGATGCTCTAAATATACCATGTAATTTTATTCCACTGCAGAGGTGGCAGGCCTGATAGGTTTAATTACTATGATCTACTTTTCGTACGGATTATGGTGTGCTTGCATTTTACTGGGAATGAAATGTCTTCCAATGCTCCTATAGTGAAAACAATTTCTTTAGGTTTGAGGGATTAGGTTTAGGTTTGAAGGAATTATTGTTGGTTGCGGTGTGTTAGCAGCTGGTAGATCTGTTAGCGCAGACAGGCGGATAGCATACACACACATAGCATACTCTCCCTTTCTTTCTTTCTGCCAGGTGTATATTTATGGCTCTTTCTCCCTTTGCAAAATAACACAGTGATGGCAGGAGAAAGAAAGAAGCACATTTGGAAGATATAGTGCAGCCCTGACAGAAAATCAAACATGAGAAAGTGAGAGACTCCGAGAGAAAAAGAGGGAATCTGTGTACATGAAATGGATGTATGGGCCTGTCTGAGTGACCTCGGCTTTATAGCCCTGCTGTTTGTTTGGACTGTAAATTGTAATGAACGCCTGGATTTTGGTATGACCAATGTGTGTGTGTGTGTGTGTGTGTGTGTGTGTGTGTGTGTGTGTGTGTGTGTGTGTGTGTGTGTGTGTATGTGTGTGTGTGTGTGTGTGTGTGTGTGTGTGTGTGTGTGTGTGTGTTTGTAAAAATTACTGTATGCCTTCACAAGCTCATGTAATGCACTTTCATTCTTTCTAGCTTACACACCGCATTATAAATGATTCCTAGCAGGAAGTGGGGGAAGGAGAAAAAAAGATAATCACACGTTCTTCAATTCATAACCACTGTCATTTCACAAGGACACAGTCTCCTACATGCATACACACACACACACACACACACACACACACACACACACACAAACACACACACACACACACACACACACACACACACACACACACACACACACACACACACACACACACACACACAAAAAACTTTGTAGCAAGTCTGGCTGCATATTGAGGCCAGAAGAAACCTCTCTGTAAAGCAGCTTTTACAACAAAAAAAGCTGTTTGACTCATACTGCAAACAGTCAATCACAAATGATTGTTTTTTGTGTGACATGTAAGAAAATGGGATTTAGAATATACTAAATAAGCCTTGTTTACTTAAAAAAAAAATACATTTCTGGATAAAAACGCAACACATCGAGATTGTACAATGGCATTGCGGGTAACACCAGACAGCTTCAAAGACCCCAGCTTAGTCATGAACTCTGGTCACTGTCTCTGCACAATTACACATCACCATGTTTGTGTGAGATTCCTACATTTTTTCCAGTTTCCTCTCACTTTCCGAAAACATTGGCCATACTAAGTTGCCCTTAGGTGTGCGTGTGTGTGCACATGATGTATTCACCGGGATCTGCTTTGGATCTGCGGCCAACCCAGCAGATGCAAAGCAGAAACTATTTTACTAAAGATGAATAAATTAATGATTGTCCACATAAAACTGCAAGTGTCAATACTCCTGAGACAGGTCTTAAAAGGATTTGTGGTTAGGTGGACCACTTTAGGTGGTCCAAGGTGCAGTTTAGCCAGATGTTATAAAAAAAAAATCATTTGTATTCCCAAAAACCTCATGATTAGAGGTCGCCAGATATCGGCTATATTCTGAAATCAGGGCAGCCGATGGCTGATATATGACTAAGATTTATTTTGGACAACAACAATACAGTTCAGAAAAGTTATTCTTATTTTCTCTCCAAAAGTTATTGCATCACATTAAACCAATGAAATATATACGGCTAGATTAAGAATGATAACGAATTGGCGGTTTTGCTCGTCTGCAAGAAAGAACTCAGATTCTCTATTCGGCTGAGCGAATGGGCACATGAAAAAAAATTAAACTGACAAAGTCAAACAACGACGGAGAAAAGAAGAAACGGCCACACAACTGTTCTCATTCTTGCTCTTGTCTTTGCAACTTAGCAGACATGATTTAAGAAAGCGCAGAATGTACACACACGGTTTGGTGTGTCACAATGGCCTGCCTAATAATCGGCCTAATTTGCAGCACAATCGGCCAATCGCGATTGATTAAAAAAAAAAAAGGCAAAAATCTAACCAATTAATCTGCCTCTATCTCATGAAAAAATTACATCAAAACTGCAATAATGAGCATAATGAATAGTGGATAGCAATGAATGGCTCTAGGAATATGCATCATGCATGACTACTGTATGAATGCTGAATATAAATGCAGAAAAACAATAGAAACATGACAAATCTGTTGGGGAAAGCAATATTTTCTTTAGATGTAGTGGTAAACTACAATAAAAATCTAAAATTGCACTTTTCTTACATTTTGAACTGAACAAACATCAACAGACATTAAATTGTGGCATGACAATCAGAAACTTCTATACCTGTGATTATGTCCAGAGCTTTCTTCTTATATGTAAACATGAAAAATTACACTTGACTGCAGTTGGAAAAAGAAAATGATTTTTGTGTCCTTTTTCATGGACAAAGCGAAAAAAAAAAAAAAAGAAAAAAGAAAAATCAACATTTATTGAATATGTATGTAAAATTATGTGACACACAAAAAAAGCTTCTAACTATATTATTGCATCATCCTGAAAGATTCTTGTCGTGACTTTTTGTGTAGTCCAGATGAATTATGAATCGCATTGCATGGCTGTGTGCAACAAACAATAACTGATACTTAATACACAGATGGGGTTTTGTAATGTCCCGAGGCACATTGGGCAGACAGAAAACACACATGCATGCTTTAACAGTTTGAAACATGGATCCGCATAATCACGCCCTCGAACCATCTACTTAATCTCTAAAGAACATTTCTGCTGAGAATAAGGCATGAGTATTGATTGCATTTCTTTTTTTTCCTGTGAACTAACTCTTTCTGTCTTGCTCTCTGTAGGATCTGGGTGGAGTAAGTCCTCATCAGAGAAACTGGAAGGGAATAGCCATTGCTTTGTTGGTCATTCTGCTGGTGTGTTCGCTCATAACCATGTCGGTCATCCTCCTTACTCCAGGTAGTAATGCACACACACAGAATCATTATTTATGTGATTATAATCAAAATCATGATTTTTTTTTTCTAAGAAAAAATGCATTTTCCAGTTGTAGTACTTTATTAATTTCAAATAATTAAATAATATTATGAATAACCAAATAAACTATTAAAAACATTTAAATAAAGCATTAATAAAAGAAAAACTGGCATCGAAAGAGAGCTTCTGGATAATGTTTCATGCATAATGAATAATCCCAAGTTCTAAATTGCTTGTTTGTACCAAACCCATCCAATTTTACATTTACACACTCCCACAAATAACAGTTAATGAGATAAAAAGAAGCTATCAATATGATGTAAACAGAGGCCTTGTTTGTGTGTGGAATATATTTAATAGATTATCTTTTACATGTAATTAAATGTGGATTAGAAGGAATAGCCTATTAAAATAAAAATCTAAATAGGTAATTATGCTAAGATACTTGCTGACAAATATTAAGCTTTGTAGATTAAAGACAGTATTAGCCTAATGTACGTGAATATTAATTGACGTATTCTGATAGACACATTTTGGATTAAAATAATCTTCAATTATAATCAAATTAGCTGTGATGTCCCTGAAATAGCCAATTAAATAAACTGGAATTCTATTCAGGTTATATTCAGGTTATACACAACTAAACTGAATAGAGGAAAATGTTTGTATCATCAACCTTGATTTTCCCTGAGTAGTGTTATTCCTCATGAGGTTGCATTTGTATTGTGTTTTGTGTGTGCATGTGCATTTGACAGCGGACACTTTGGCTGGACGTGACACTAAGCTGACAGTAGAGGATCTGTTTAGTCCTGATTTCTACGTGCACGATCCTGAAGCTCGTTGGATAAATGGTAAGACAATCAACATTGGAACGGACATTTCACACAACTTTTTTGCTGTTTAGTACGCACAGTCAAAAATACAAATATACTATGTGCAGATGGCAGACTTTGTTTTGCAAACTTGCTGTTAGTTGCAGGTGATATGCACTTCATGTCAGTGAAGCTGGTAAACGTGTGTGTGTTAGCACTGGAAAATGCATGGGTGTAAAAACCTAGCCTTTGCTACACAGCACACAGCTTTTGCTAAAGCATTTGTAATTTTCCAGTCAGAGATAAATGAAGTTCGGTGACTTTCCGGTTTCTTTAAGTCACACTGACAAATTCAAAGCGTACAAAGACAAATACAAAGTACACTATAGGGACAAAAGTATTTGGACACCTGACTTTTCCAGCAATATACAACTCTTCCCCAAACTGTTACCACAAAGTTGGAGGCACACAATTGTATAGCATGTGTTGAAATATAACATTTTCCATAGACTTAAGCTAGGAGGCTCAAACCTGTTCCAGCATGAAAATGCCTCTGTGCGAAAAGTGGTCAGCATGAAGATATGGTTTACATGGGTTGAGTGGAAGCTCTTGACCTTCTTTGGAACACTGGCTGTACCCCATGCCTACTCACCTTACATCAGTTCTTGACTGCATTAACACCTAAATTACTTTGTTGATTACTTACACCAAAAAGTAATGCGTGACTGTTAAAAGTTACTTTTTTTGTTACTTTATTAAAGAACCTACTTTAATGTTTCTATTAATGCCCTTTTATGCGTTATGATCTATACAAACACAAAACTGACTTAAACACAAAGTAATTTTTAAACACTTTTTTTTTAAGTCAGACCAGCACAAACTGAATATATCACAAGGATTTCTGAAATAAATAACAAAACAAGCTGAATAATATATTCAGAATCAAAAACTAAAGTGGCTTCTGCTGTTGTGTTGAGCTCTTAAAAATGTTCCTTTTACAGCTGAAGTATGAAAACTATCCACAATGTAGAACACCAGGTTAGCTTCTAGCTTCTAGCTTCGTCGAGGCATGGAGTTTCTGGAGGAGCTTTGACAGATTGGAGTTGCTGTTTATCGCAGTAGATATGAGCTTCGATACACAGCTTACATTTGACTTAAAAGTTTTTGTCTTTATGCTCAACTAAAGTGAAATAATGAGCATATTTCCACTTTGAGAAACTCGTCTTGCTCTCGCCTCGACTCGCCATTACTACTGCACAGACCTGAATAAACGGAGACACGCCCTGTTTATAGTGGTTCATCCACCAATCCTACAATGCGTCACTGCTGTAAGCAGGTTAGACTGTAGGCTACACTTCAGCCGAAATTATTTCATTTAAAAAAGTAACTGGTAACGCACCATACGGTAACGGTAACGGAGTTACTTTATTTTAAAAAGTAACGCGTTACTAGTTACTGTCAAAAGTAACTTCGTTACAGTAATGCGTTACTGCCCAACACACACACACACACACACACACACACACACACACACACACACACACACACACTGTATGACTAAGAATTAGAGCAAGACCATTTTTATAAAGCTTTGATTTGTTTCGCCAGAGCTTTTGTTATAGAAAATGACTCCAATCCATTTTGACTGCTTTTCAACTTTTTTTTTTTTGCGACAATAATGCTGCCCAATTAAAAATTGAAAATAAAAAAAATAAAAAACACAGTTGGATGTTTTTATCACCATTTCTTTTTATCACTATTGCCTGTTGTTTTAGGCTCTCACAAATCCATCTGCTAGAATTTCAGCTAGTGTCACATGGGGATTTAGGAGACAGACGCTGATGAGACCTCTGTTGATGTTGGCTTTGCTGAGTGCATTAAAGGCTCAAAGTGGGTGCCTGGCAGGACACATTTGAACCCTAAAATGAAAAATGGGACATCTTACAAACTTGAGGACCTTGTGCACACACAAATTAACCCTAGAAGACTTCCACTACAAAAGAACCTGTGAATACTGAATACTGAAGAACGTAGGCTTTATTTGGACACTATGCTATTTAGCGTATCCCATGTAAATCGTTAATGTTTTAATGGAGGTCCAGTTGTTGTATGTTTGTGATTGCACCCTTGAACAAAACTTTTTACATGTGCTATTTTTGGACTTTCAGTTTAATGATTGATAACACGCATGATTTTTCCCCCACCACAGGTCTATAGGACTTGCAGGTCTTACTTCTACCTAAAATTCAGTAAAGAAGCTGACTAAAACCCCTCACAGACCCATTTGAGGGCCTCAGTGAGTGACAGCAGGGCTAATAGCTTGATTTACAGCATGCTTTAGTGAAGCTAGTGTCAGTGTCCTGAAAGCTGTCACTTTCTCATTCTAAGCATTATGATAGATGGAGCAGAGGGTTTTACTTGTGTTGCGAGTGCTTGTCTGTTGTATGATTAGTGTGATGTGTATGTGTGTTGGATTTGATGTATTTTGGTTTAGTGATAAAATTGAGGTCTGTAAGGCAGTGGTAGAAAGAGAGCGGGAAAAATGATTCAATGTGTGTTATATATTCACTCAGATTTCTTAACAACAGAAATTAAAATATGGTTATGTGTGTTTAACTCTATTTTGTGCAGACACAAACAAAATTTAAGTCAAATTTAATTGAGATATATTGCTGATTTGGCTGGGCCTGAGCCATTTTTGCTTTTTCTCCAACTTGCAGTCAGTGCATTTTGCAGTTAGAAATGAATGTGTCTGCTCTGATATTGGCCGAACAGCACAACAGGGATGTCTAACACATTTGGGAAGAAAATTGGATACTACCTTTTAGCTCGAACTGCTACCCAAATGTCCTTTCCCATTTCTTATAACCCGGTTTTGCAAATGTACACACCACCCTACTTATATTACTTTACTGCAACATAAATTCTTCATACAAATACAACCAAAATAGAGCATACTCTGTATATTTTTATAAAAAATAAAAAAATAAAAAAATTATATATATATAATATATATGCACATTTTTCTGTTTTAAATGTACCTTAAATTAATACTTTTCAAGTTGTTAATAGTTTAATCAGCAATATAGATGCTATATGCAAATGAATGTTTATTATTACTAAACCATACTCAATATTGATCATGAACACAAAATATTAGATTAGTTTTAGATTTAGTTAATCATCAGGACACCAAATGAAACTTTTGCTATGTTTCCACACAGATTGTTTTAATTGCCAGATGTGTGTTTCATGGCAGATTTTGGTGCTTGATTTGAGACGTTGTTAATAAATAAATAAATAATTAAATAAATAAATAAATAAATAAATAAGTTTATATATATATATATATATATATATATATATATATATATATATATATATATATATATATATATATAGTAATAACCACATTATACTTGGACTTGCAAATAAATAAAAAAACTTAAAGCGAATTAAAGACTCACATAAAGTACACAGGAAAATGTAAGACACGTTTGTTCAATTAGCCAGACGGTTATTTCTACATGAAGTCTATCTAAACTAACTGTAATTAAATTGTATATAATTATGAAAATGGGCTCAGTGCTAAGGGTGTGCACTGTGTTTTATTATATGGGGGTTGGATATTAAAGAGTTCAGAGGGGATGACTGGATATTACCCAACAATCCTAATTTGATTGCATCATTAAATTAACCTCATTAATAATGTGTTTAATCAAAATCAATTCATTTTTACAATTCATTTTGAATTGTAGTTATTTGAACCTATACCACAACGGTATACACCAATATACTTTATTTTATAAAGTTTATAAAGGGGGGTATGTGTGTGTGTATACTTCAGTAACCTTTACAACTGGAAATGGATTAAGCAGGTCTGTTTGTAAATAAGGCCCACTCTTATATATTTCTGCTACACAGCTGAAAACATTTACAGATAATAGGACTGCACATGCAAAGGAACCTGAGTTATAGCTTGCTGCCCTCCCTTCCACTGCGTGACAGAACGTGGTATTACGCTTTCAGGTTTTAGCCCTGAGTGGAAATAGCTGTAGGTTAGATTGAGTACAACATTTCTGGAAGGCTTTCCAATTTCATTTGGAAAGCTTTCAAAATGAATAATCAATACGTTAATGGCGAGGTTAACCCACAATTTACTCATAGTCTTTAACTGATCAATATGGCAGGAAAAATCAGATACCAGGCACTGCAAATAGCAAATATATATATAAAATGGTGCTGAAAGTCACTGACTCGTTCCAGTAAAGCAAATACAGGTAAACCAAGCCGTGTGTTTGTGTGTGTGTGTGTGTGTGTGTGTGTGGTGTGTGTGTGTGTGTGTGTGTGTGTGTGTGTGTGTGTGTGTGTGTGTGTGTGTGTGTGTGTGTGTGTGTGTGTTCCAAGCAGTGTGTGTCTCGGTGTGTAAGCTTAATTAGAGTAAATGCTAAAAAAGGGAGAATGTGAGAGCAACATTTTTTAACAGCATAATTAAATGAAATGCAAAGTGCATATAAATATAAAAATACAATTTTAACCATTTCCAAAAGAGACTGATGATTCCTAAAACAGAGCAGATATATCTTCAGCCACCAAACGATAAAACAGACTACAAACATAGCTAGAATAGAGTCATGTATCACTGGGAATTCATCTTTTAGATGGGTCTTGTTATATTTACATTTACATTTATGACATTTAGCAGACGGCCTTGTCCAGAGCGATGTACTCCGCTGTTCAGACAGTTAGGAGAAGTTAATTTCACCCCCTCAGTGCCAGAACAGAGAAGAGCCCTGAGGTGTATTTACCTCTTACCCTGAGAGAAGGTGGTACCAGTTGAGCAGTGCTAAAGGATCTCAGGAAGCAGTTTCTCCTAGTTTAAATACCAGGAGAAAATGCTCAGCAAGAATTTTGGTCCATTCAAAAAAAATGTTGTGAAAATATTCTGGTACTTGGAACATGCCATTATAAGGTAGCAAATATAAAGAAAAAATAAGAAAAAAGAACATGAATGAAAAACACAGGTTGGTGAATAGCTTAGACACCATTTTAAATCTATTTTCTTGCTCATCTAAGATTGTTTGCATTAATACTTGGGATAAAAAAAGCTAAAAATTATTGTTTTCTAGAGCATTTGATTGCAGTTTACATAACCAATAAACCATGAAAAAAATGTGGGGAATCTTTTGATTAAATTGTATATACTGTGATTCAAAATCTCTTAAGTACAGTTATTAGTTGCTTGCAGCTCCAAGGTTACTGGCTCAATCCTGAGTTTGGATTACTGACGGTGTTTGTAGGGGACCTCTCCATGATCTTCTGGTCTCCTCATGATACCCTGCTGCACTGGTATCCTGTAGAAGGTATACAGAATTCCTGCCCTTTCTATATACCGGATTTACTGCAACAATAACAGGAATAAACAGTATATCATTAATGTGATTAATATGTTTCAAATGGCAATAATTATTTTTTACTCTGATGCATTGTGTAGCTTCTAATTGCTTAAACAATCATATTAGAAGACAAATCACGTGGTCATGGAAAAATCCTTTAAAAATCCATTATTAAAAGCTCTAAAGATAGGATGGAACTCTCAGAGCCAAAGATATATGGAAAAAAATAATTTCAAATACATAGTGAAGTCACATCATAAAGGTCACATAGTGAAAGTGAGAGCATTTACACACACTTTAAAATGAGAACTTATTATTATTATTATTATTATTATTATTATTATTATTATTATTATTATTATTATTATTATTATTATTATTATTATTATTATTATTATTATTATTATTATATGACTTATAGCATTTTAATTAAACAGCTGTGTGGCTAAAAGAAAGGCACTCATTAATCAGCCTAACTGATAGGATGAATAAAAATTGGACTGTGAAACAATAGTAAAAGGACATGCATTCTGATGAGTTCAGATTTACCCTGCTTTAAAGCAATGAGCAGGGTTGAAAGAGAATTGTATAAATCGTTGCAACTGTCATGGATAGTGCCACCTGCACAAGCCTCTAGAGGCAGTGTTATGATTGGAGGTTGCTTCAGGTCTCGGCTCCGCAACATTATGCGGCAGCAATAGTAAGCTCAGTACTAGAATGTATTGAGTGACCAGGTCGTCCGAACAATTGATTATATTTCATCACTGACAGCATATTCCAGGATGACAATGCAAATCTTTTGTCAGGCTCAGATTGCGAAAGAATGGTTCAGGGAGCATTAGAAATCATTTTCACACATGAATTGGTCACCACAGAATCATGACCTTGACTTTGTACCTAACCCTAAACTGAAAGTCTTTGGGATGGGCTGGAGTACACTTTATGGAGTTGTTATTGGGTTGCGGAATCCTCTCTATATAGAGATAGATATATAGAAATTTCTATATACATTTAAATAGGAAGTAGGTGGAGCTTCACATGTAGTCTTTCACACACCTTCAGAATTACGAAACTAATGTAATTCAATTACACAGTCATATGATAAATATATCACAATATTTAGAATACCATGGTCAGTCCTAGTGTGTTATTTTTCATCTGAGCTGGATGACAATAAAAAGCACCATTCTGTTTCACTGTAATGTTTGCCATTGTTCATCCTGGCAGTGAGAAGTGAGAGTGAGAGGCAAATCAAGAGAATTAAAATTAATGCTTGATTAAAATGTGTGTGTGGTTGGGGGGGGGGGGTGTTTGTACAAGAAGAATGTTGTATTTTTGTGTCACCAGTAAAACAATATAACATTTGTATATCTAAGAGTTGTATGAAATGTGCAAAAGCTATATATTAATAGTGTGCATGTGATTGCATGGTCATTGTGTTTGGATCTGGCAGATGACTGTGCGTGTGTCTATATATGTGTGTGTGTGGGAGAGGTATAGGGGAGGGCTCTAGTGGAGTGAGAAATGTGCAGTCATCGGTTGTTATGGTAACAGGATAGAGGGAATAGGCATGTGGGGCATTCAGGTCTTTTTTTGGCGGTAGCATGAATATTTCAGTGGGTCATTTCCCTTATAAGCATGTGTGTTAGAGAGAAAAACTGATTTCCAGGTTTGTGTGTGTTAACAAAATTAGTTTGGTTGTTGCATGTGTGGAAGGAATGAGGGCTGGTAGAGTTTGAAGGGACGAAATATGTTGGATTTATTACACACACACACACACACACACACACACATACACACACACACACACACACACACACACACACACACACACACACACACACACACATACACACACACACACACACACACACACACACACACACACACACACACACACACACACACACACACACACACACACACACACAAACACATGTATGCACACACACACAAACAGTTTTCATGCAAGGCTGTAGCCCAGTAGTTACACTTTTTAGGCAATAAAAAGTTTAAAGCACTTTATCTTTCTTACCCATCAGTCAGTTTGATTAAATTAAAGTCTGAAAGTCTTTGGCTTAACACTGCACTAAATCAAGTAGATCAGATCTAAAGGAAAATACTGACGGATATGAAGTGATGTGTGAGACTGTAGAACTCAACATGAAATCAAGACAGAACATAGAAGTGCATGTGTGGAAATCACAGATATCAACAAAGAAAATATTGGCAGCGCCTAAATAAATAAATATATTAATTCATTAATTAAAGCATATTTTATAATCTTCCATAATATCCAGAGCATTTCTTAATATCTATCTATTTTGTAATTATAATATATTTTTATTTACTTTGGTCATTGAGGCTAGTTGGTATGCCTCACCAGGAGAGTGCCCTGGTGAGGGCACTCTATATATAAATAAATATATATTTATTTATTTATTTATATATATATATATATATATATATATATATATATATATATATATATATATATATATATATATATATATATATATATATATATATATATATATATATATATATAAATAAATGTGTGTGTGTGTGTGTGTGTGTGTGTGTGTGTGTGTGTGTGTGTGTGTGTGTGTGTGTGTAGAGGGTATGTTATTGGGAGAGACAGAAGGAGATAAAATGTTTCCTGTTGGATGTGTGTGATGAGAATCATAGCAGGCATGATTCTGATTTATGTCTGTTTGGATGCTGAACACCACCTCATGGTTAAATAAACAGCACAGATGCTTTCCAGCAAATGATGTAATGAAAGAGGTAGAAAAAGAGTGAAAGAAAAAAAGTGTCCTCCTTTACTCTATTTAAAATGCATTAAAATCTATATATGCAGACACGCACAGTGTCCTGGACAGTAATAAATAATGGATGTACATCTCTCCCACGAGCCTGTAAATCCCAGAATTAACTATGATTGTTTAAACTACTTACCCATGTGAGATTTAATGCATGAGAAGTGTTAACAGAAAGTGATAATTTTAACTTCTACACAGTTCTCACTTTCTAATAACTCCCCATCATCACAGTTTTTTTTTTTCTCAGTGTATCTGCAATATAAAGAGTTTTCATTTTTATTTCCAGAGGTGGCAAAAATACACACAGCCTTCACTTAACTGAAAGTACAGATACTAATGTTTTAAAATACTCTGGTAAAAGTTGAAGTACTGACTACACTTTTTACACTCAAGTAAAGAAGTTTGGGCTTTGACATGTACTTAAGTAAAAATTATCCATTGCTGCTATTACTATTATCCTTTTAGTGTCACAGTAGTAACTGGACCTCACGTCATATTAATATTAGGGCTGTCAATCGATTAAAATATTTAATCGCAATTAATCGCATGATTGTCAACTTAATTCACATTTTAATCTGTTCAAAATGTACCTTAATATAATACTTTTAAAGTTTTTAATACTCTTATCAACATGGGCATGGACAAATATTGATACTTTATGCAAATGTTTGTTTATTATTAGTGAAAACATAAAGCATGAAGACAAAATATTCTTATAAATATTTGAAAGTAATAATGGTGTTTTAAATCAAAACAGAAATCAGCAGGACACCAAACGCATTGCATAAACAGAGAACATCTGTTTTTATTTAAAAGCAGACATTTTCAGATTTGTATTCATATATTTATTATGTCTGTGAGGAAAGTATTTACTGAATGTTTTATTTATGTGTCTGTAAAGATAGATGACAGAGACGGCAGAGAGTTACCCCTGTCTGTTTTCTTTATTTTATTAAAGCACAGCGTTTTGTTGTTATTTTGAGTGTATACAAAAAAAAGTACAGTAATCCCCTGCTTTACTGCAGTTCAAATATCGCGCCCCCGTTTTATTTGGTGTTATGAGGAAAAAATGCCACAAAATGCGCCTTCATCGGTTCATTGTGTGCATCAAGGCGGATTTTGGTGCTGATTTAAGACGCATCAGTAAAACAAATGTTTTACTGTCTTTTCTATTTATTCATTTATATTTTTAATAAAAAATGGTCAAACAGAAATGCACTGACACATTTATTAATCATGTGCAAATAAAATTAGTGGCATTAAAACAAATTTGCGTTAACGTTATTAACGCATTAATTTTGACAGCCCTAATATGTGATATATATGTGATATATGTGAAATATATATTGCTTGTTCCTTCTGCTTTTCTCATTGTTAGCTTTGTAAACTAACCTACGTCTGTGGTGTGTGAGAGTTAGGAAATAATACAGCAGTGGCAGATTGAAAAAGGCACGCAATAACAGGAAATAGGTTGATGGGCTGAAAACGGCAGGCAGTGAGAAGAAAAAAATAATGACATTTTACCAAATAAATTAAAGTACAGATATTTGTGTAAAAATGTAATGAGTAAAAGTAATACATTGTTCGAAAAATAGATTGTGAAGTAAAGCACTGATACCAGAAAAATGTATATATACAAAGTATTTGTTTTTTTCATTACTTCCCACCTCTGTGCCCTTCCCAGCCATGCAACAAGGAATCCACCTACTGATGGAATAACTGTTGTATGAAACACAGGAAGGTGTTGAATACTTACAGCACTGTGCTTCTGTATATACAGTACTGGCTTTTTCAGGTTTCTGAGAATGTTAGTCATAGGCCATTTCCACCTCACAGTAGGTATCCTGTGAAGATCTGATGCTGTTTTCCTCTATGGCTTATAGAAATGAATAATGCTGTTTTTTTTAGATGTTGCCTTAACATTTTGCAACAGCTCCACTAGTCTGGAACAAATTTCCACCTACTCACATGTTTTTCTAACAGAGGAAAAGCTCGGCCAGTGTAAAAATCCAGTGTAGTAAACACATGGGTCACTTTGATGTACTAGCTTTTGTCTAAATCAGCCTAGATTCTGTGTTTTCACTTGCTTAATGCTGGGTGTAAACGTCACGCCTGGCCTGGACAATTTGGGTTGTGACCAATTGTTATTCCAGTCTATAATTTGCATCAAGAAAGTTATGACTCAGATGATAAGCAGTCGTAAAGCCTCTTGGTGCAACATAAAGTGTGACTTATTTCAAGCAAAATGTCCAGAGATCATGACTTTGAATCTGAAAAATTCCATTAACAAATATAAAGGGTTGTTCTTCTTGTGTTGCCGGGATGGCATTTGTTTCTGTCTGTCAATGACATTAATCAATCATGTGTGTTTGTGAGTTCAGTTTTACAATGAGCATGCAGAAAGCATTGATCTACTCCTACACCACTATCAAGTATTTTATATAAACTATGAGAAAGGAACTAGGTCGTTTCCCCACACTGTGAGACCAGGTGCTGTCTTTTGGACTTCTGACCATGTACAGTATGCCAGAGGCACTGTGTAATTGCACCTGGTTTTAGAAATCTAATAATCATTTAGAAATTCTGTTTCTCTACATCAGTAATTGGCAGTTTTGACATGCTACTACAGCTCACTGAAAATAAGCAAGAAGCCAGACAAACAGACCATTAATTTTTGAATTGAACAACGATCTATTCAGTCAGCTACTGATATGTTGTACATGCAACTTATCATCTGAAACACAAACAGCAGTTATGGGTCGATGTAATTGCAGAGATTGTTGATTTGGGCCGGTCGACAAATTATAGTAAATGTTCTCAGCAGGTGTCACATTGTAGGCATACACTAATCACAAACTGATACATAATTCAATCAGACAGGCCAGACTCGAAAACCAGAAAATACTACTTATACAAATAAGGACCTTGGAAAGGGCATATAGAAAACTTTGGGGAAAAAATGTGACTGGCAGCACAATGTAGAGCTGTAGAGTATCATATACTGTATATATATATATATATATATATATATATATATATACAGTATATGATAATCTACAGCTCTACATTGTGCTGCCATATACAGTATATATATATATATATATATATATATATATGTACATATATACTGACTAATAAGGTTGTATTAGGGCAGAAAGGCATGTTGAATTATGTGCTTACACCTTCAAACAAGACTACAAAATAATTAATTTGCCCCTCACTGACTCAGAAGAAATAGTGGGTATAGTCACAGAATATTTGTTTGATTTCCCCAAGGTACTTTTTATTCAATCTAACCTATAAGCATGAAAATGTACTGTAGATTGAAAAGACACAGAGAAAAATAGCAAGAGACAGGTGATCAAGGGAAATGCCAGGTATAAGCTGCAATAGGAGGCAAACCAGGAAGGTTTGGTAAATGTTTATACCCCCTGTCTAGCATTCGAATGTCTGATCAAAGATTTCTGCTAGGTAAATCTGAATCTGAATATATATCAGATTATGCTTGGTTTAACATACAGTAGCATAGTGGTGTTAAACGCAAATTTCTTATAAAATAAAGTACAGTAAAACCCTGTTGTACGAGCAAGCTAAAGTACTGCAAACGAAAATACGAGCAAACTCGCTCGCGAAATTTTACCCTGTTTCACGAGCAAATTTCGAAGGCACGAGCAAACTCACGCTGCCGTTTTCCCGTTTTCGGTGGCTTAGTCGCTTAGTTGATGACGTATCACTCGGTCGCTCTCGTTGTTCAGTGCAGCAAAAACATGACTTTTTTTAGTTTTATATATTTATTTCACTAGAAATCTTTGAGGAATTTCTCCCAATAAAATCAGTGATGGTGCTGTGAAAACGAAAGTAAATAGAATTAGCATGGAAACCATAAAGTTTACGAGCGTGGTGCACGTCTCACACTCGCAATCAACCACTACCACATGAGTGTTTAATTATATTTACATTACAGTAATTCGCGGTGTATTTGTTTGTTAAAACAGGCTACAAATACTTGTGCAGAAATAAGCGATCGGATGAGATCTCGGAACGGATTCAATTACTTTTACATTCATTCTTATAGGAAAAATAAGTTCGAACGTACGAGCAAATGGACCTACGAGCAATTTTCAAGAACGAATTATGCTCGTACAACGGGGTTTTACTGTACCTTATTTAGTTCTACATATTGAGTATAACTAATACTGGATGCAAATGTGGCATACTTCATAATATATGTTAGTTAGTTAGTTAATCAGTTAGTTTGTTAGTTTATTGTCCACAGAGCAGAAATTTGTCTTTGGCTTTACCATGCAATACAAAAAAGCAAAACAAAACAAAAAAACTTACATAACAGCCTAGAACAATACAAAAATACATGAAAACAATATACAATTTAAAAGTTCAAAATTCACACACCTATACTTTCCCAAATGTACGCATATATATATATATATATATATATATATATATATATATATATATATATATATATATATATATATATATATATATACATACACACACACACACACACACACACACACACACACACACACACACACACACACACACACACACCTACTCACTTGCCTGACTCAGCATTCAGTATTCTAGTTGGCACAACTGAGGTTTTTTTAAGTGTGACAATTGGAACTGGGAGTGTATGGAAAGGAAAGAATCCCCTACAGTACAGTAATCATGGCCTTTCTGTTTAACCTTTTCTGTAGAAATATCTTTCTCTGTCTCTGTGTCTTACCTACAATTAAATTTTCAGTTGAATTTTCAATTCAAGATTTCAGCACCATGGTCAGCAGCAGAGATACAACTTGGATATTTTTTGTTATATAAAATAACCAGGTTTTTTTTTGTTTGTTTGTTTGTTTTTTGTTAAGTTGCTTTAGAATAAGTAAAAAAAAAAAAAAAACACTTTTGTACATGCTCTTACAGTAAAAAAAATATTAACTACAAGCAGGTAACTGTAACTGACCACTGTGTTGATGATTATTTTCCTAAAACAACACCTTTTTATTCCTTTCTCAGCAAATCAGAGTTCAAATTAGTTCACATTACATATTTATTAAATCTGACACTATAAATGATATCGCTTATAAATTACCAGTGTACATATGTATGAAGTGATTAGGGACTAGGGACTAGATACAGTATATCCTAAATATTAACTAGTTATGTATATTTTAAAATAGGTGTCAATGCAGTACTACAAGTGATAAGTGGGATTTGCAATTGCACAAATATAAGCATGCTCTTAATAATTATTAGTGCAGTTTTGGTGCATAGTCATTCTGTGTCATACATACGTCCTTATTTTTGAGACGCTTTTTATTCATTTTCATTTATCAACACATTTGTTGTGAAGTGTATCTGTTTAGGTGGCATTTGGTGCTCCTTCTCATGGAACAGTGTCTTTTTTCCTAATGGTAGCTTGAGAATAAATCGGATTCCTTTGTGTGAGATCAGTTATGATCTATCAGCTCAATGCCTGATGCTTCTGTATTTTAAAAGGTGATTGCTATTTCTGTCATAATACCAAGAATAGAGAATTTTTCTTATCTAATGGGCAAAGGACACATGGCACTAAGCTGTTTTTAATCTACTTATCATCCTTTTTATAGTGACATTTAAAAAATCTTATCATGCCTATTGGGGGGAAAAAATCACAGTGTCACTGAAAAGTAAACGTCGCATCTCGGTAATAGCCTGTGCGAGACAATTTCCACCATTAAATTTAAAGCTCTGTTTGAATATCTTTTTTTTTTACTGGAAATCTAAAAGGAGTGCAAACACACACTGCAATCAGTGTGGTGACATCAGCCAGATTCAATCCATACTGTATGTTTGCAATAGTGAGAAAGTCCCTGCTCACTGTAGAGCAACCTCATCCAATTGCTCAGAAGAACCCCAAATGCTCTAGTGTCTGCAATCGGGAAAAATAGATGATGCTTTTCCCTGGAGCTAGGAAGAGATGAAATGAAAACAGGCATTCTGGGTAAAATTGGACAGCTGCTGTAGAAAAAGGTGCAATTTAGAAAGAGGTCTGTGAGTAGATTGAGAACAAGGGTGGGCAATAGTGACAAAGGAAAATGAAATGCTTGAAGGTGGTTAAAATACGGCTGAAGGAGTTATCAAAGAGACAGGTGCTCAGGAGCGATAAGGGAGATCTGATGGCAAAGATGCTTCCTAAAAACGTATACCACATACAGCATTTTGGAACGGGATGTTCTAATTACATGCAAATGCTAGATGTTAAAGCAAGGAAATCAGAATCTGTGCTTTGTTATGGATATAAGATATACAGATGTAGATCCCCTTTAACTCTTGGAAAGTGCTGGACCATCTGTGTGGCATGTCTGCACTGCTCTCCTCTGCTGCTCACTGTCCTTGAACACTTGAACAAGCTCTTACACTTACATCAGGCTGCAATTTATCGACTGAAGTTCTGTCTTCAGTACACTCCACCACTCACTCCAACTAAAGTTTGCTTCAAAACTCAGAGAACACACGCACGCACGCACGCACGCACGCACGCACGCACGCACGCACGCACGCACGCACGCACGCACGCACGCACGCACGCACGCACGCACACACACACACACACACACACACACACACACATGGTATGACCTGTATTGCAGAAGTTGAAGTTAAGTACAAAAATCAATACAGTATACTTATTTTTTATATTTTCATGCTCATCCACCATCAGTAATAAATCTACATATATAGTATACTTGATATCTTTTTATATATATATATATATATATATATATATATATATATATATATATATATATATATATATATATATATATATATATATAGTCAGCTATTTTAGTTTTTTTTTTTCAGCATCCACAATCTAACTAATTACATTTGGTGTAATTTTAATGAACTTTTTAATTAACAATTAAATAAAGCTAATTTCTTAGCATAGAAATACAAATTGCTTTCTTATTCACACAG
Organism: Silurus aristotelis; assembly: GCF_946808225.1. Taxonomy (NCBI): domain Eukaryota; kingdom Metazoa; phylum Chordata; class Actinopteri; order Siluriformes; family Siluridae; genus Silurus; species Silurus aristotelis. Next base: position 23,035,875 of record NC_139576.1, on the reverse strand, counting down.
TTTTTCTTTCTCTTTCTCTTTCTGGTTCTCTTTCTCTCAATTTCTCTTTTTTTCAGAATCTGAAGTCATCTACAGAAATCGCCATGGCCATGTCATTAGGTTCAACATTCTTACTAATGAAACAGAGATCATCCTTATGAACAGCACATTTGTGAGTTTAAATCCTCTTTATCTCTATGATCAGAACACACTCCATCATCTGGAGCCTTGTTTACATGGTAGCTTTGGTTCAGGGACACAAACACCTTCCAGAGATAGACTCTTATTTATGTATATACATGTACTGTATGTACAATACTGTGCATAAGTTGTATGCTTGCTGTGTGTTTTATATGAATTTCTTACATGCTTATGTTTTACTTGTTTTTTTAGTATCTGTAGAGAAGCAAAAAGATCCAACCATTATTATTTTTTTCAATTAAAACCATTATTGAGGATATTTGGGATTTTATATGCACAAACAGTAGAATTATATCAAGCACTCCAAAGAAGACTGAACCCAGCTACAGGCAGATTCCTTATTAACCAGTATGACCATGCTTATCTAAATTAACAGATCATTTTAAACAGGAAATAAACAAACAAAAAATGTTTTGAAATATTTAAAACAAAGAAAATGAATGTTAAATATAGTGAATATTTAATATTTGAGATTCTGCACCAAGTTCTTCTTTCAATGAAACAAATGTGTGCCATTGATCATGTTAACTGCTTTGAACAATAGGTCAGATTTTCCACGGGGTTAATCTCTTCTATTGAAGAGTGTGTGCAGGTGACACACTGATAGATTTGATATAAATTGGATCATTCAGTTTGGCACAAACTAGTGCAGTCTATGCCAGCTCAAGTCACATTGTCATTAAATCAAAAAGGGGATGTACCAAATATGAAAGAAACTCTGATATCCATGCAAATATTTTTTTTTACACTTCCACTATGCAGTCAAGCTGTTGTTAATGATGCATTTGTAGTGGAATTTGTAGCATTAATTAAAAAAATAATGGCAAATAGAAGTATTTTTACTAGTGCTCTTAGACTTTTGGACCCTCTACATTTAAGCACTGCTCTGTTTTATGCTCAGATTGAGTGTATAAATGCATAAAGACAAGTGTGTTTTTTTGGTGAAGTGGTCACTGTAAGATTGTAGATTCGTCTCATTTTTGTTAAGTCTATATTTAACTGTATTGTAATAAAAATGAGTTTTTATTAAATATTATTTAATTCTATAATAAGAATAACTATTATTCTTATTTTTTACTTTTTCCTGATAGTTTGACCAAAATTATTAACAGATTAGCAGCATTCATTTATTATGCACCATATAGTAAAATCAAGTGAATGTGTTTTGTCTGGATCATTAAAAAGAATCTTCCTGAATATTGTTTTGTCTTTTTTTTTTTCCAGGTTGCTTTTAAAGCGACTAAATACTCAATAAGCCCTGATATGAAGTATGTGCTTTTTGCCTATGATGTAAAACAGGTATGTGCATGTTTGTCTTACTTTGGGGGGATTGTTTAAAGAAAATAGCTCTTCTTCATGTCGCAATGCCGTTAATATGTTTGTTTTAATATCACTAAACTTATATGTTTATTGAGTTTTTATATGAAACACAAGTTAAAATGTTTATTTTAAGATTTTATAACTGAATGGTTATTTGTGATTTGAGCTCTGGGGGAGCTGTTCCTGTTCTTGTCTGTCTTAACTTACAGTAATCTTATATATGTAGTAAAATGCTTTTCAGATTTCAGCCTTTCAGGGTAGACAGTTATCTCCCTAGTCTATGTCTGCATCTAGGCACCACTAAAATATCACTTAGATTACAGTAACCTACAACATAATACAATATGAGGATCCTCACATACATACAGTACATTCCATCCTTTTCATTTCCATGCTAATATGAGATATCTGACAGGATGAGATTCAGACAAAGTGAGCAAGTGAGTGAAACAGGATGTGTGCGTGTGTGTGTGTGTGTGTGTGTGTGTGTGTGTGTGTGTGTGTGTGTGTGTGTGTGTGTGTGTGTGTGTGTATGTGTGAGTGTGTCTGAGCGAGAGAGAGAGAGAGAGAGAGAGAGAGAGAGAGAGAGAGAGAGAGAGAGAGAGAGTTTCAAGTTAAACTCATCCAGGATTACACACTTTAATCTTGTTACTGTAGCGATTAATCTGATAAACACTTCCCTCCATTCAGAGAGACCAGTCCACTCACTGCAGACTAATCAATCTGTAATTCTTTAAGGATGTGTGTCTGATGTGCATGTGTGTGCGTTTGTTTATATGCTTGAAAAGTTATAATGCAATTCATGAAATAGTGGATTAGATGTCCAAGCTGCAGGAGTTAATGAAAAATAGTGGATGAATAAATAATTATTTTCTGCAGAAACATTGTGTGAGTGGCTTTGTGAAAATATTTGAAAGCAAACACAATTTTTCCAAAGAAAAACATTATTTTTCCCAACGTCACTGCCAAACTGTAACAATTGTACGAGTGTACCATTCTGAAACACTGTAGGCTTTAGGATTGTAGCTGTAGCATTTTAGTCAGTCAGTCAGTAGCCTGAAAGGTTTTAAAACAAATAATTATTTCTTCTTTGCTGTATACACCGCCACATATACACACATGCTCAGCTCACTGCTCACTGGAAAAAAAGAAAAAGAGAGATCACTTTAATACAGTACAGCTCAGGTGTGCCACATTAGTCATTTCTCCTGCAGCTTGTCCCCTAAACACTGACCTTCCTTCCAAACCACATCGACACCTGCAACATGACCCTGTTCAAAATTTTTCTGTTCTCTGTGTTGAAACAGTCGCATCGTTATGTTTCCTGTATTTTTGCAGCATTTTTAAAGACCACAATGATAATTGGTAGCGCATTCAATGAATCAGTCCTTATGAGCAGTAGCGGCTCGTCTTCACTACAGAGTGTGTGAGCAGCCAAAGCAATCCATCGTCCTTTATCATGTTTACACTCAGAAAGCAACATATTTTTTTTTCCTTCTAAGCAGAATGGTTAGTCAAAGCCAACAGCAGAGCCACTGTCATTACTCACTCTTACTCTGTTTCTTCCTGTGAGAGCATCAGTCATCGCGTTGTCTCTTATTTCCACTTTTCTCTCCCTTCCTCCCCCTCCATCCATTCCGCTGTTGACTTTTCGTGTCCTCATCTCTCATTCAGAGCACTTTTTGTTCGACTCATTCAGAACACTATTTGTCTCTGTGAGTAAAAGAAGCAGTTTTGTTTTCTTAATCACCCACACAACTCTATCTGTATCTATCACTGTAGCTCTCTTTCTGTCTACCTTTGTTTGTCTCTTTACTGCAGCTGTCTACCCTACATCATTGTTGTCAGTTCTTCGCTCTATTTCTATATCCTATTACTTGACATGTGCGTAATAACCCCTGCTGCAGTTGTGCCTTTCCTTAGATTTTCTTGACATAGCAATAGCAATACTGAAGATGAATGAATGAATAATTCCTAATAAACCTTCAAATGCATTAGATTTTCGTTTAAATACTCCCATGGACTATAATAAAGTTCCCGCAATTTCTTTGTGAGATTGTAATCAACCAGTTACATTTACAGTGAGGAAAATAAGTATTTGAACACCCTGCTATTTTGCAAGTTCTCCCACTTAGAAATCATGGAGGGGTCTGAAATTGTCATCGTAGGTGCATGTCCACTGTAAGAGACATAATCTAAAAAAAGAAAAAAACAAAAAATAACAATATATGATTTTTAAACTATTTATTTGTATGATACAGCTGCAAATAAGTATTTGAACACCTGTCTATCAGCTAGAATTCTGACCCTCAAAGACCTGTTAGTCTGCCTTCAAAATGTCCACCTCCACTACATTTATTATCCTAAATTAGATGCACCTGTTTGAGGTCGTTTGCTGCATAAAGACACCTGTCCACCCCATACAATCAGTAAGAATCCAACTACTAACATGGCCAAGACCAAAGAGCTGTCCAAAGACACTAGAGACAAAATTGTACACCTCTACAAGGCTGGAAAGGGCTACGGGGAAATTGCCAAGCAGCTTGGTGAAAAAAGGTCCACTGTTGGAGCAATCATTAGAAAATGGAAGAAGCTAAACATGACTGTCAATCTCCCTCGGACTGGGGCTCCATGCAAGATCTCACCTCGTGGGGTCTCAATGATCCTAAGGAAGGTGAGAAATCAGCCCAGAACTACATGGGAGAAGCTGGTCCTGAAAAGAGCTGGGACCACCGTTTCCAAGGTTACTGTTGGTAATACAATAAGACGTCATGGTTTGAAATCATGCATGGCACGGAAGGTTCCCCTGCTTAAACCAGCACATGTCCAGGCACGTCTTAAGTTTGCCAATGACCATTTGGATGATCCAAAGGAGTCATGGGAGAAAGTCATGTGGTCAGATGAGACCAAAATAGAACTTTTAGGTCATAATTCCACTAAATGTGTTTGGAGGAAGAAGAATGATGAGTACAATCCCAAGAACACCATCCCTACTGTGAAGCATGGGGGTGGTAGCATCATGCTTTGGGGGTGTTTTTCTGCACATGGGACAGGGCGACTGCACTGTTTTAAGAAGAGGATGACCGGGGCCATGTATTGCGAGATTTTGGGGAAAAACCTCCTACCCTCAGTTAGAGCATTGAAGATGGGTCAAGGCTGGGTCTTCCAACATGACAATGACCCGAAGCACACAGCCAGGATAACCAAGGAGTGGCTCTGTAAGAAGCATATCAAGGTTCTGGCGTGGCCTAGCCAGTCTCCAGACCTAAACCCAATAGAGAATCTTTGGCTCAAACTCTCAGCAACAGGCCAGAAACCTGACTAATCTAGAGAAGATCTGTGTGGAGGAGTGGGCTAAAATCCCTCCTGCAGTGTGTGCAAACCTGGTGAAAAACTACAGGAAACGTTTGATCTCTGTAATTGCAAACAAAGGCTACTGTACCAAATATTAACATTGACTTTCTCAGGTGTTCAAATACTTATTTGCAGCTGTATCATACAAATAAATAGTTAAAAAATCATACATTGTGATTTCTAGATTTTTTTTTTTTTATATTATGTCTCTCACAGTGGACATGCACCTACGATGACAATTTCAGACCCCTCCATGATTTCTAAGTGGGAGAACTTGCAAAATAGCAGGGTGTTCAAATACTTATTTTCCTCACTGTATATTGACAAGACAGACGTGTTTTATTGCCCACTAATGCTTCATTATATGGGTCTGGTGCAGAAATTGTTTTCTAACCGTTTATCTTGACAAAACCCATAGACCACTACAGTGTTTCTTGACTGCCAATGTGATTATGATCATAATAGACATTTAGTGAGATGTGTGCAGATTTTGAATTCTCTTATTCATGCACTTTTGACTGAGACAGGCCTCTGATCTCTATGGCAGGTATTTACTCAGAAATTGTTCATGAGCTGCATTCATTAGTAGAAGCAGGTCTCAGTAATATTGTTTGAAACTTTAAAACTCCATACAGACAGTAACCAGTACTCAGGATTGAAGCAGTGGGCCTGGGGCTGGGAACATAATCTTTAGTGGAAAATGTTTTTGGTAGAATAATTTCAAGGGCCTTGCTCAAAAGTAATGCCATCTGATCTGATCTGTTTTCATATACAGGAGCCTATAGTATAATCAGCTCTTTATCTGAGTTCATATGGGTCAAATCAGGAGTCTTTTTTCTAAATTCATCCAGATCCAATCAGGAGTCTAAGCCAAGCTCAAACAAGTCCAATCAGGTTTTAGAACTGAGCTCCCAGAGGAGCAGATACTCAATCATTTTTTGATCCAAGCTCAAACCACAACCCATATCCAATCAGCAGTCTGCTCAGAGTCTGTACAGGAGCCTATAATTAATCAGCTCTTTGATCTGACCTAGTACAGGGCTCATAGCCAAGCAGGCAGCAAGAACCGAGCTCAAACAAACTATCAGGTCTGTATCTTTGTTCACACAGCCTATTTCCAATCTAATGTCTGCTCCATCTGGAAGCTAATCCACTCTCCAGACCTGGGTGTCAGTCTGTTGTATTCCTCCATAATGGATCATAAGTTTTTCTTTTTGCCTGTGTGTGTTTGAAACTCCTGCCAGCAGTTTTCTTAATTGTGCAGCCTGCTGATGTTATTCAGGCTGTTCTTTTTGATCTTCTATTACAGTGCTTTCTCATTCTTTCATCCTTCTCTGCTGTAGTGTACTGTTTTTCTGCATGAACACACCTGTACAGTACACAGTTGCTCAGTGGTTAAGACATTAGATTAATGATCAGAAGGCCGTTAGTTCAAATTCCAGTGCTATTAAGATGCCATTGTTGGGTCCTAAACACATATCTGTTATTTAAATGTGATAAATGTAAGTCTCTGAGAATAATCTGTCAAATTCTAATAAACCAAATTGCATGAAGATGTAATTTTATGTGAATCTGTTATTCTGAAGCAAAGAGAAGCACATACGCTGAAAGACATTGAAATAGTTTAGAAGACTTAAAAACATTTAAAACAGAACAAAGCTAGTCTCTAATAAATGTTAAAAGAACCACAAATATTCTAATCATGTCAGTAGGAGAAACATTTGGGCTTTGGTGTATATAGATTATGTGAAAACAGTTTCGCATATTTAACTTGAATCAAACTTTATCCAAAGCATGTATATACCTCTAGGCAGTGCTAAAGGGTTTTTTGCAATAGAAAGTCTTCTTGTTGGTGTTTATGTTCAGACCTTTTATTCTTTGTGTTTATTTTCTGTTTGTAATAACAGGTTTACCGACACTCCTTCACAGCTTCCTACATCATCTACAATATTCACACCAGGTATAATTCATGTTGCTGTAAAACCTTTAGACTTGCCCAGCAAAGAACAGCATCTGGTCTGTCTTTATGTGCATTTATATATGTGTCTGTTATAGGGAGGTGTGGGAGTTGGACCCTCCAGAGGTGCTTAACTCCAGGTTACAACATGCTGCTTGGGGAATGCAGGGACAGCAGCTGGTGAGAGATACAAAATAAAATCTGATACAAATATATTCTGTGTTTTGTTTTTTTTTGTGTGATCCTGTCATATGCAATGTCCCTATGCAGTTAGACATTAACAAAATTGCATGAATTAATGCTTTCTGAATTTGTTAAAGACCATCTAACTGTATGTGATTATAAACTGCATGTAGTTGTACATATTTTCTCTGGATCAGGTGCTCATCAGATATAGCCTTACATCTGCAGTATGTGTAGTTTGATAGTCCCTTCCCTCCAGGAAATCTTTTAAGCTGAATTTGAGCAGCCTGCAGAAAGCCTTGGTTGCAGAGTGTTAAATGCTATCAGAGCTCTGTTACAGTATGTTAGCATGACCTTCAGATGGAAAGGCATCTGTATTTAGTACCTCTGTCCAGCAGGGCATTTTCAATTATGTAGTGTTGACCCAGTGCTCTGCTCAATCGTGTACTTTTCATTCCTTGAACATACCCGATTCAGCTCACAAAGCGCCTGCTTATTAGCTACTGAGTCAAATCAGTAGTGTTAGAGCAAGAAGAACATAATGCAGAACATGGAGAATAGGAGCTGTGCTGCATGTGTACTGATTCTCCACAAAACCTTCACCATGTGACTTGATCCTCTGGATATCATCTCCTCTGTGTGTAGGTGTATATCTTTGAGAATAATATATATTACCAGTCTGATGTGAAGAGCATCTCCTTGAGGCTGACATCATCAGGAAAGGAACGAGTGGTGTACAATGGCATAGCTGACTGGCTGTATGAAGGTATGAAATGACATTTGTTTTACTTACTAATAGTAAATTTGAATCCAAATTCTAAAAGTTTAAACAAAACAAATGAATCAAACAATTAAAACTATTGAACAGTGGAAAATATACCTTAATATGAATATCATAAAAAATTTCATAAAATGTAGAAATTCCCAATAGGCCAGATTATTTGATTATATATTTTAATAGTGATTTTAGAGTTGGTTTCACACCTGGCCTGAATTCTACACTATGCAGGCAGGACAGATTTTTGGCTCATTTGAAGCAAAAATTTGTACAGGTAGGTTGGCAAAACGGCAAGCACTCAACACAGTGTGTTGAGCATCTTTTAATATTTTTCTTTGGTTCCAAAACAAGTGCTGTAGAGTGGTTTTGCATGCATGGCATGACATTGTGCAGGAATATCAGCAAACCAAGTTGGCATGAGACATGCATTATTTACAGAGCTCTCAGCGCATGTACTCAGATATTAGTAAGTACCACACAAATTACTTACTTATAGTGCTTCCATCTCCTGAAAGTTTTTCTTTTTTTTGTATCTCACCTACCTTACTGACCAATCCTTTCCCTAGCATTATTAAAGTAAAAAACAGAAAATAACTGCTCCTAGCCTTGTAAACAGCCTTCACACTGCACCAATCATATCAATGATATGGACTCAGGGCCCAAACAGCCCTAAATCCAGAACAAATGCAAGTGTAAAGCACAACCTAAAAAAACGATAGCCTCCCAGTGTTCTTTGGAACATGATTCTCTTTCTCCGAGCTATGAGTGATCCTCATGTTAAACATCGGGTTATTCTTAGCTATGAGAAGTGCTCGGGCTGGGATACACTGCTCTGAGAGATCAGCCAGGCTAAACCATTTAGAGATTCAGACATAATAAGCAAGACGTTATGACTGTGGATCCTAATACAGCAGGAAGCCAGTATAAACATTATAAGACTGAGGTAACATGCCAGGCTTCCTTTTTTCTAGCTGCACTCTGAACTAGCTTAAGCTTGTGTAAAGGAAAAGCAGAGCAGACAGCCAGGAACATATTATAATGGTGAGATTTAGACGTTATAGCCGGATTTCAGCAAGATTATAACAAGCCTTATCTTGTGCATGTTTCCTAAATAGAAATATCCAATTTTAGAGATGTTATGCACTAAGGATACTCAAGGGTCATTTACTGTAGTTTTATTGTTTCCCAAAAGAGTAATCATGCTTTAGACTTAAAGTAGATCCCAGCATCAGGGCATTTGTTTAATCAGGATTCAAAAAAGGACGTTTTCATTCAGTTAGAATTTTTTGCATAAGCAATCGCATCTTCCATCTAGCAGAGATCAAATAAAACAGTTTATCCTGAACAGTGATTAAAGATAAATTTGTTCTGCAAGACTGAACTCGAGCTTTGTTTTGTGTCGGTGTGTTGGAATAAGTGACTAAGTATGAGTTAGTGAATGCAGATACGCTACTGAATGTTTATGTGTTCACGTTTGGCAATTAAATTGTGGAGACAAGTTTTAATTCTGCTCTGAAAGATAATGCTCAGATTATTACTCGTCTAACAGCAGCTAGCTGATGTACACAAATGCGCACACGTGCACACACACACACACACACACACACACACACACACACACACACACACACACACACACACACACACACACACACTTACACACACACATTCTGCCCTGACCCAAGTGTTAATGAAGGGTCTAATCAAAATGGCACTCACTTCATCATCGCATTAGATTGCCTGATTATGCTAACGCCATCAGTAACTACAAGCAATGGACATTATACATTTTGCATGTGTGTATGTGTGTGTAGAGGAGATTTTGTACACTCATGTCGCACACTGGTGGTCTCCTGATGGTGAGCGTTTGGCATTCCTGGTGTTGAACGACAGTCTGGTGCCCAACATGGTTCTACCCACCTTTACAGGAGCCACATACCCGAAAGGAAAACAGTATCCATACCCTAAGGTACATCTCACACACACACACACACACACACACACACACACACACACACACACACACACACACACACACACACACACACACACACACACACACACAGATTAACAATATCAGATGTATCAGCTGTGTGTGTGTGTGTGTGTGTGTGTGTGTGTGTGTGTGTGTGTGTGTGTGTGTGTGTGTGTGTGTGTGTGTGTGCGTGTTGCTGTATTTGAAGGCAGGTCAGCCCAACCCCACTGTCAAACTGTTTGTGGTGAATCTTTATGGACCAGCACACACCCTGGAGCTCACACCCCCAGATGGACTGAAACTCAGGTGAGTGTAATCATATACTGTATCTCAGGAGATGCACACTGTAAAATTGAAAGAAAATGAATAATTTAGGGATTAAATTTGACAAAGATGGCACTTTTATATCAATCAATTTACTGAAATGTTGTCAGACATCACTATTGTTACTCCCTTTATGTCACTCTTTTTTTTATGCGATTGGGTTTAAGCTTGTGTGTGTATGTGTGTGTCTGCTTGTGCTGACAGGGAGCACTATGTAGTGATGGTGAAGTGGATCAGTAAGACTAAGACTGCAGTCAGGTGGTTGAATCGAGCTCAGAATATCTCCATACTGACTGTGTGCGACTCTACCACTGGAGCCTGCTACAAGGTACACAGACACACACATATAAACACACACACACACACACACACACACACACACACACACACACACACACACACACACACACACACAACACACATGCTCACTCATCTATACTAACAGAATATCTTTGGGTAATAATAGGTTTGTGTGTTTTAGAGACATGAGGAGACATCAGAGCGCTGGCTCTCCAAACAGGTAAGATCTCTCTCTTTCCTCTGTCTCTGTCTCTGTCTCTGTCTCTGTCTCTCTCTCTCTCTCTCTCTCTCTCTCTCTCTCTCTCTCTCTCTCTCTCTCTCTCACACACACACACACACACACACACACACACACACACACACACACACACACACACACACACACACACACACTCTTTAACCCTGTATTCAGTTCTGAGGAGTGTTACCTTTAGAGTGCTCTTCAGTTAAAGAGTGCTACACAGCTCTAGAGCATTAGCACCTGGCCTGAGTTTTTTGTGTATTGCCATGTGTGATTTTTTTTCTTTTACTCCCTCTTCAGGATCAGAAGCCTTTTTTCTCACAGGATGGCAACCGCTTCTTCTTGACCGTACCTGTAAAACAGGGTGGCCGGGGAGAGTTTCATCACATTGCAATGTTCACCACACAGGTAAGCATTTTAAATAGCTGTGCTGTGTGTTTCATGCACTAATTCTCAGTTTTAAAGAATGATATTATGCCACTGTGTCAAGCCCACCAGTATCTACTGTGAGGTTAATCAATGCTTGGTACAACCACCATAAACCTAAATTTAGAAAGTCTTGATTACTATGGGCAATTTCTTTCATAGACAGAAGTGTGAAATCTTTCACTACAGCAGTTTTGAGAAAATGGTAGAGTTGAAGTTTGTACTAAAAGAGTCAGATAAAGAAATTAGGAGGTTTATGGGCCAGAGTCTATTGTGTTCCACAATGCAAACAGAGGCAATGCAACAGCATTCAGTCACAGAAAGAGGATGGACTGGGTATGTGGTTGGGAGCATTTTCGTTTATTTTTTTTTGTTTGTTTATAATTCTTTTTCATCTCGACTGCAAAATACAGCGATTTATTATTCAGTATAGAAAAGATATGCCCTTCACTCCCAACTTTGTAGGACTTTGAATTCTACATTCAGCAAAACATTTTCTTTTAGCTCTTTAGATTTAATGACAGCACGACACAAACATTTAGCTTCTCTAAAAGCCTTGATGAACTGAATCAGGTGTTTAAATAATTAAAAACTGTTCAATGGAACTGACTGCTACCAAAAGAGAAGGTAAAAGGCTTTTCTTGTGTGGTTCATTTAAGAGCACATCACTAGAAACACTTCTTTGGTTGAGCCCAGTAAACCTTTTGTGTTAGAAATTGACTAATTTGATTTACATCAATGATTTTCTTTCTGCTTATATTGTATAATGGTGGTTGTATAATATATAATAATAATAATGTAACAATATAATAATATATATTTTATTATATATATAATCTGTGTTTCTTGTGATGTATTGCTTATTCTAAATGTGATCTGCATCAATATGGATGGGTTAGTGTAAGGATACGGTAGTCTGATAACATCAGTTAACTAGCAATAAAATGATTTCGAATTTTGTACAGTTTTGAATCATGGTGGTGATTACTACTCTTCTCAGGGTAGAGTGGATCAAAATGAAGTACGTCACCTAACCTCTGGTAACTGGGAAGTGACAGAGATTCTGGACTACGATGAGAACTCCCAGACCATGTGAGTCTTTCCATATCATGCACACTTCTATATTAATACACAAATACCCAATTTGCCAATTTACCCAAAATCTGCTTTGAGTCCTTTAACAATGGGCTGAATTGATGATAAATAAATTGTCCTTGAACCCTGCCATGATTTTTTTTCTACAGATATTTCTTAAGCACTGAAGGATCTTCAAGAAGACGACAACTCTTCAGGTCTGGATTTGTTTACATGTTCTTTACTGTTTAAATTTAGATTTCAGTTTAGACTGGCTGCTGTAAAATATAATGTGCTTTACAATCAAAACAACCTTTACAGATATTTTATGTTAATATATATTATATAATAAAAAGAATATACTTTCTGTTAATTTTTGGTAACACTATATGGACAAAAGTATATGGACACCTGACTTTTCCATCAATATGTAGCTCTTACTCAAATTATTACCACAATGTTGAAGGCACACATTTGAATAAGATGTCTCTGGATTAAGCATTTGATTTTCACTTCACTTGTACTAGGAGACCCAAACCTTTTCCAGCATGGCTGTGTGTCTGTGCACAAAGCCAGCTAAATGAAGATGTGCTTTACATGGTTTGTAGTGGAAGATTTTGAGTGGCCTACTATAGCACTCTGACTTCAATCCTATTGAACAACTTGGGCTGAATTGGAACTTTGACAGCACCTCAAACCTCCTCACCCTACATCAGTACCTGACTTTACTAACACCCTTGTGTCTGAGCACAAATCTCCACAAGCACACTTAAAAAAATAAAAATCCCAGAAAAGTGGAAGTTATAACAGCAAATGGGAACTAAATGTGGAATGGGGTGTTCAAGAAGCGCAGATAAATGTTATGGTCATGTCCACAAACTTTTTTCCATAAAGTGTACTTTCTCTCTAGGCTTGTTAAGCTCAGTTGGAGGTGATAAAATAAAAATGAAGCCACTGGATGGTTCTGTGTTCAGTGTGTCCACAGTCGGTCTGTTCCCACGGCGATGTCTGACCTGTGACCTAAACAAAGCCCACTGCACTTTTTTTAGTGCTGACCTCAGTCCAACACAACAGCACGTTATGCTGCACTGTAAAGGTACAACTCACCTCCACCTAAAAACCTTCACTTAGGCAGAGGGTAATCATTATCTGTAAGAGTTAAAGTGTTAATAATAAATAGTCATGTTACATTTTTTATTGCTGCCCTTTTTGGGTGCCATTAATGAATCTTCCTTGTGTCATCCTTTGGTGCAATCCTCGGCTAGTTGCCTGTGTGCTGAAACTTTATGAGATGCATTGATGGAGAAAGCTGCGGCTGTTTTTAAATGGAGATTGCTGAAGGTCTTTGAGTAACCATGATTATCTTGAGGTTACAGGGCATTATGTGGATGAAAATTGGAAACTGCACTCACATGCTCAGATTTAATGAAAACAGAAGTGAAGCGCTTTTGGTGAAGCACGAGCCGAGCAAAGACATTAGGCATGCTTAGCACAGATTGTGCAAAGAACATGATTGCAGTGAAATGTCTGCCTTTTGAGTACCTGACCTGGATCTCACACAGTGTTCTGTGTTTTATAATCATCTTTTGCGAAAAAATATGTAGGTTAAGTAGGAGAAGAATATAGGAATCTGTGGTACATTCTGTATATTAATGCATCCAAAATAAATAGGAAAAATAAGATTGTATGACTCTGAACACAGTGTTTAACACAATTTTTGCAAACATTCTTGTGGTCAGGTTTAAGCTATACAATATTTTGGTGAACAATTATTAATTTTTACAAACAACCTATTCCTTATGGTTAATTGTTTTATTGATTTCACACCCCTAATAAGCTTAGAACTCATAATAGCCCGGTGATGATATACTTTCCCAGAGTACACATATAGAGCAGAAATGGGTCCCATGGGTTGCATTTTTATCTAAGTGGCCGAGTAAGTTTTAAATACAATGTATCTCTACATATAGCACTAATATTATGTTATTAAAAGCAATACATGTACATAAGGCTTATAACTAACACAGGATTAATTAAAATAACTAAAAGACAAGCAGACGTGCACACAGGACTACATAAAATGCACCCATGGGGCAGAGGGGGTTCAATATTTAAAGCTCTGGGTTGCCAATCAGAACGTCGGTGGTTCAAGTTTAAACAACTATAGATCATGCTCACATTGCACATGTCCATTGTCAGAGGTGACATTAACAAAGGGAGCACAAAGTGCACATTTCAGGTACTCATGCGTGTTCTTTGTGCCTTTTTGGGAGTATGTTCTTACTTTGCACTTAGGCTTAGTATCACACACTTACACACTACTTTAACCTGTGCTATTAATCTGTAGTCTAAATCAGGTTTGTTTGATTGGCTTTATCTGTTCTGTTTAGGACCTGGAGCCCCCACTGTGATCGTCCACACACTTAACACAGCCAGTGGGTGTTTATTTACAAGTTCATCTCACTCACTCTCTCTCTCTCTCTCTCTCTCTCTCTCTCTCTCTCTCTCTCTCTCTCTCTCTCTCTCTCTCTCTCTCTCTCACACACACACACACACACCCCAACACACACACACACACACACACACACACACACACACACACACACACACACACACACACACACACACACACACAAATTCTTTACTTACATTTCCAGCATATTGTAATCTGTAGCATCTTTGCATGAAATGTATTTTTGCAACTAAATATTAGCTACTTTTTATTGTCATTTGCAAATATAATCAGTTAACTGTAATGTAGCATATGTTATTACTAGGGGAAGAACAACGCTTCTCTTTTATTAATAAAGTAGTAGCACCTTTAGGTTTTTAAGAAAACCACATCAGTACCCATCCTGCTCTGGATTTAATGCTTTTATGGCAGTTGTTGCTATGATTAAATGTGGCAATGGGGCCTCTGTAAACCTCAGATAACTCACCATTATGGGTTTTCCTTCTAGGAGACAAATTCCTGTAGTGAATATACGGTTAGAAGACATCTTCTAAATCACAGAGTACCCCAGGAATAGAATCCTTACCAGTGACCATGCTGCTGTTATCAAGATTTTAAATAAATAAATAAATAAATAAACAAGCTTTTACAGTTTTCATTTTTCCACCCTCTGTCTGTGTGCCCAGATTATTTTATTCTGGAGAATAACTCTCTCCTGAAAGCTGCTCTGAAATACAAGCGAATCCAGATCACTGAGCATAAACTCCTACAGACTGACCGCTTTGGTAAATATCTCTTCACCATCAGCATGTTCATTTCACAGTTAACAGACAACTTTTCATTTTATATTTGTGCAAAACCTGTAGGAATCCATATGATGCTTTTTGCTAATAGATTTTTAAAGGTAGACAGGTGCATTTCGTTGTAGAGCAGCTAATGCAGTCATCATTCATGTAAATCCCATAATGTTTTTCCTCCCTAAGGTGTTTTTTTTTTGCTTTTTTACAGACCTGCCTCTAAAAATTTCCTTCCCACCAGACTTCTCTGACTCACGCCATTATGGACTACTGCTGATGATGTAAGCATTTGCTGCTGTAAAAGCAGTTTTCTATCCCCCATGGCATTGAAAGACAAGATATGCCTCTACTTAAAAAATAAAATTATTGATTTTCTTTTTATTTTCAGAAAAAAATGGAAATGATCATTTTTTGTGAGACGCACACACACACACACACACACACACACACACACACACACACACACACACACACACACACACACACACACACACACACACACACACACAGTTTGAGTTTGAGTTTGAGTTTAAGTTTGAGTGAGCCTGTGCCCATTATAGCCTCAGACTACAGTCCTGAGCTGACAGGAATGAAAACCAAAATGATCTTCTACTATTGTAGCTCATCTCTCTTGAGTTTCAACATGAGATTCCTTTCTACTCAGCATGGTTGTAAAGGCTGGTTGAGTTACTGTAGCTTGTCAGCTTAAACCAGTCTGACAATTTCTCTGACCTCTTCTATCAAAAAGCACTTTTGCCCACATAACTCCCACTCTTTTTTTTTTTGCTCTATGCTCTGTGTAAACCCTAGAAAGTATTGTGTGTAAAACTACAAATTACAATTAAATTTTTAGAAAAAAAAAATTCTTCTTCTTCTCCTATTAGGGGTCGCCACAGCGGATCATCTGTCGCCATACCCCCCTGTCCTCTACATTTGCCTTTTCCAACCCAACTACCTTTTACTCATTGCCACTGTCTCTAAACCATACAACATCACAGGTCTCACCACAGTCCTATAAACTTGTCCAAATGTTTATTTATTAGTGTATATTCAAATATATTTTTGAGAATATTGTATCATAAACTATTTGACTTTTTTATAAATAAGGAAGCATTTGTTTTCTTCATTTTGGGTGTATAAACTTTTGCACCTGGATTTTACTCATAGCCGTCCTAGCTTTCATCACACCAGATGCAGTTTTAAAGTAAGGGTTAAGAAATGTTATTGCTCCTTTAAGATTGACAGGAGAGAAATGGCATACAGGACCAGTAAGAATAGAGGAGAGAGAGAGGGAGAGTGTAAAAGAGAGGGAGAGAAAGAGAGAGACAAAGAGAGGTGTCTTATAATGATCATTACCATGCTGTACATTGAGTTTTTGTGATGAGTGAAAGAGGAACACAGCTGCAGGTAATTTTGTATTTATACTTGAACGCCTTCTACTAGAGGAAAGCTCTGCTGTCTATATTAGTATCAGCCCACACAGTAAGATGATATTTATCCACTTACACTGATTGTGTTAAATACTGTAATCATGAAGCCGAAAGATGGTAAACTCTTAATATGTTCTTCAAATGTCTTCTGTGGATTTTAATTTGTTCGCCTTACTCAAAACAACTAAGACTTCCCTTGAGGTGCTGATTAGGTTGATAAGATTTACCAGTAATATTTTTGCACTTTTAAAATCCATTGTGACTTTAACATTCACCTCTTACACCATCATTGATATCAAATGTTTATGGTGCCATCTGTTCATGCTTTTTTTTTTTGCTTTTGGAATTAGTCTATAAAAATGTGAAACTTTCAGCCATATGGGGCAGCCGTGGTGCAGAAGGGGTCTAGTTTTGTGTAAAAAAAAAAAAAAAAAAAAAAAACACAAAAAAAAACCACCAAAAAACAATGCATTTGAGCTTGTTTTGAAGAATGTCTCTGAAAAATTAAGTCATCATTTATCACTGTCTGGCTGTTCAGTCAGACAAAAAAAATGCTTTCTTACTGAAGTTTATTCTTAGAGGCTCAGCTTGGGGAGCGTGTGTGTGTGTGTGTGTGTGTGTGTGTGTGTGTGTGTGTGTGTGTGTGTGTGTGTGTGTGTGTGTTGTTTTTGCTTCTGTGTGAGCTACTGAGAATAGGTTTGTGTATATAAATTACACTTTTTTAGTGCCTTCTTGCAATCATTATTTTTACCCACTCTCAAGACACTAGCAGTGAAATGCCAGATGCACACAGTTTGAGTATTTTAAACCCTGAATGTGTGGATGTTTCACTAATTTATGAAGGGTTATAAACATGATTAATTTAATACATTTAAGATAATTAATTCACCAATAAAAATACTTATTTTGGGTAGCAGTGGGAAGAGATTTACAGTCCCCAGTCAGATCCTCAGCACAGGTTACTGTTTGTGTGAGTTCTTACATTTAAATGTAAATTTCCCCAAGGTGTGAATGAGTGTGTGTGAATAAGTGTAGCATGGCGTAGGCTCCACCTCACACTTCTGTGTTCCTAGGATAGGCTCTAGATCCACTGCAACCCTGACCAGGATGGTGAGAGGTGCCTACTGAATAGGAATGAATAAAAAAATTTTTTTATACTATTGGGACCTACGAGGCTGATTGATTCAGTACATGCCAGAGACCTCACATACTTATGTTTTCTTAAAGAGACAGTGTTCCCGGAGGTCAGCAGGTCGATGACCGATACTCAGTGGACTGGGACTCTGTACTGGTGAGTTCAGACAACATCATTGTGGCTCGTCTGGATGGTAGAGGCAGTGGCTTTCAGGGGCAAAAGATTCTCCACGAAGTGCACAAGCGTCTGGGAGTGGTGGAGCTACAGGATCAGCTCGCTGCACTAGAGTAAGTCGCTCATGCTATTTATTGATTTGGATTTTCTTTATTATTGGCTGATTGTGTAAAGAATGGAGATCTTATGATGTGCCAATGCTTGTGCTAACATGAGAAATGATGTTTGCAGATACCTGATGAAACTTCCATATATAGATCAGAACAGGATAGGAGTGTTTGGCCGGGTAAGACCTCAGTTTTACTGCTTAATCAAACTTCATAGGGGCCGTGCATATATAATTTTTTGTTAAATATCACATAGAATAAAGGTAAAACGAACTATGAATGCCAGGGGACTGCTAGCGAGGTAATTTAACTAACTTCTCTCTGTCACATCAGTAGTGTGTAATTCCAGTGAAGAAATGTAACAAATTTCTATTGGTCAAAAAACGGAAAAAAAATATAATTTAGTACGACTTGTAATAGAAGTCTAAAGGCCGATGTGTTACATAAGATCACAGAAGGGGATGCAAGTGCATTTAAAGACAATCTTTAATTAACAGGGATAATTAATTATGCTGTGGTCAAAAAAACATGCAATGGTCAGGGACTGAGCAAACAGTATCCAGAGGGGCAAAACAGAGACACAAAAACAGTTCAGAAAACAAGATATCAAAACTTGGAATAAACAGCTTTGTATTTCTATATGGAATTTATTACCACAAATGTTTTTTCACAATGAGGCTGTGTAAAAGTGCAGTGTAGTGTAAAATAGTGTGTGTGTGTGTGTGTGTGTGTGTGTGTGTGTGTGTGTGTGTGTGTGTGTGTGTGTGTGTGTGTGTGTGTGTGTGTGTGAGAGGTTTGGTAGTTATAGTCCATGTTGGGCATATTGGGAGGCTGTGGTGTTCACAAGGCTTCAGAGATCTGGAGTGTAATTTACAAATAGCTTTGAATAAAGTATTTAAGAAAGCATTTTACAAAAAAATATATAAAAAAATATTACAGCAGTTGCCTATAGACATCCATTAGAAGTGATTATCAAGCACATGGGAAACATATCAAAATAATTTTTCTTTTGGATTTGACTACAGGGTTATGGAGGATATGTGACACTCCTGTTGGTGAAGTCCACTGAGAGTTTGTTTAAATGTGCCGTGGCCATGTCCCCAGTAACTGACTGGACTTTACATGGTAACATACTGTACAATCAAAATTTTCTCTAAGTCTAACCAGTATAGAAAATCTCAGTATCATATAATTTCCAACCTTCCAAATGTTTTTCGATCTCTCCCTTTCTCTCTCTCTCTCTCTGCAGCGTCAGCTTTCTCAGAGCGCTACCTAGGAGTACCTTTACAGGATGACAGCAGATACCAGGTGGGTTTGTAACTGTTACATTCAAACCAAGCCATTCATTAACTTGCCTGTCATTGTTGTGCTCTAGAGCATTATAAATTTGTTATAAAGAATTTAAGCTGTTTTAAAATACCTGTCTGTTCTCCAGTCCTCCAGTGCACTACAGAATGTGCAGGGCTTTAGAGACCAGACTCTGATGCTTGTACATGGAACTGCAGATGGTGAGAGAGAGAGAAAGAGAGAGAGCGAGAGAGAGAGAGAGAGAGAGAGAGAGAGAGAGAGAGAGAGAGAGTGTAAAAGAGAAATAGAAAACTGGTTGATTGGAAATGTTGTTATACTAAGACTCTTTGCTCTCCTGTGTTTATTTCCTCCAAGCAAATATGCACTTCCAACACTCAGCTGAGCTCATTAAGAACCTGGTGAAAATCGGAGCCAACTATACACTGCAGGTACTAAAGTAAAAATAAAAGTGTTTTGCAAAAAATACAACATTTAGGATTGGGCTCATTCAGAATTCTGCTTACATACAATCCTCTACTTGTACTTGATATATCTAAAATATTCACAGCACAGAACACACACTATGCTGTATGTATGTTTCATAAAAAGTTCGCTGACATTATCTCTGGCATTTGCACTTCATGTTTACAGCCTTAATGTGTGTTTTTTGTGCAGATTTATCCGGATGAGGGTCACTTCTTGTCAGAACAGAGCCGGCAGCATCTTTCAGCATCTCTGAGTAGTTACTTCCGGTCCTGCCTGCAGGAGGACATCTTCCAACTCAGTGATGAGGAGGAGGAAGAGGAGGAGTAGGCTAAAGAGTGTATAAACAGCAGAAACTTTACATGTGCGCGCATGCACACGCACACACGCACACACGCGCACACGCACACACACACACACACACACACACACACACACACACACACACACACACACACACACACACATATACACCTTAACCCACACAGATCTGTGTAAAACACACCACTGCTCCCCAACTTACCTTGGCCTGCAACTCTTAATGGAAAGATTTTTAGACAAGATTTCAGACAAGATGTCTGTGTGTGTGCGCGTGTGTGTGTGTTGTGTGTGTAGGAGAGAAACAGAGAGACAGTGTGTTGTGTGTGTGCGTGTGAATGAGAGAGAGAGAGA
Organism: Silurus aristotelis; assembly: GCF_946808225.1. Taxonomy (NCBI): domain Eukaryota; kingdom Metazoa; phylum Chordata; class Actinopteri; order Siluriformes; family Siluridae; genus Silurus; species Silurus aristotelis. The sequence goes on along the minus strand of NC_139576.1, from coordinate 23,015,226 downwards.
TTTGATATGTATATATGCATGTGGGTTTATGTGTTGATGTTTAGACAATATGGATGTCGAGATACGGGGGCTAAAAGGTGTTTTTTTTTTGTGTGTGTGTGTGTGTGTGTGTGTGTGTGTGTGTGTGTGTGTGTGTGTGGGGGGGGATAGGGTGTGTAAATATACTTGCTGTTAATGGACATTTATAACTGGAAATGAACTTGGTTGCTGCAACAACGAATCTTTCAAATATCATAAATCACTGCTATCTTAAACCGATTGCTTCATGCACTGTCCGATCACAGCACAGATATTTTCTATTCGAATCCTGAATCACAGCAGAGATTTGTCTGTTTGCGTGGACCTGATCCAGTCACACAGCTGCATGTTTGTGTTTGTTTTTTTGTTTTTTTCTTCTTCAAATTCTATGTGTGGTATACACCGGGACAAAAGCGCTGCACTTTGTTACTGCACAAGAAAATGCTCATTGTTTCCATGGTAACAGTCTTTACCAAGAGGAAGTGGCATTTCCATCAACATGTTCTAAACCACAGTGAGCGGTTGAAACAAGGAGGTTGACTCTTTTGCTTTATTTCTCTCACACATATACACTGATATATATATATATATATATATATATATATATATATATATATATATATATATATATATATACATATATGTGTGTGTGTGTGTATATATATATACTCCTATATATATATACACACACACACACACACACACACACACACACACACACACACACACACACACACACACACACACACACACACACAAAGGAAGACAGGACTTTACTGAATGTTATAAAACAAATAGATGCCCTTTCCACACACAAATCTGTGTCCAACAGTTAAACATATTAACTTCAGCAGGACATGTTTCTGGATCAATATGTCTCTACTGTAGCTCAAACTACATTGATTTTAACTAATAACTGCTATCTGATGTGATCACTGTGAGTCTCCCACTTCACTGTTTCCTTTTTCACTTAAAAGTTCCCTGCGGAAATATATTGCCGTGTCCATATTCTTCACACAGAAATAGGTTACTTTTGACACAAGGGTTACGAGGTGGTCTTCTCCACATTCAAATAAAAAACTTATTAGTGACATGTCTACAAATCCTAGACTAAACTGACCTTTAAATCTTACCATATGGCCACAAATACAGACGGACCTGGAAACACCCAACACACTCCTAAACTCATCATGCAGTAGCTGTCCAGTAAGGAAGCAGGGTCTCCTCCATTATTCATTACATAAACTCTGTACAGTTCTGGATGCATTATCTGGATGATCTGTTTTAATGTGAAATGTTTTGATAAGCTATAAATACTGCTTTAAATACTGCTTTGTACGTATTGCATGTTAAAGATCACAGTGTAGTTGGATATGGTAGTCATGGGTGGACTTTAAAAGAAATGTACTGTATATACCCTGGAAAGGGAAGATTTTCAGCTTTTGTATTGTTTCTAGGCTGTTTTTTTTATTATCACCAACATGGCTATCATCACACACCAGTCATTTCCTGAAAAGAGAGTTAGATCTAGAGATGCATTTCAGTCCAAATGTTTTAATATTTCATTGAATTTCATTTATTCATCAGGTCAATTTGTAGTGAATGCACAAGGTGGGAAAATACCATGAAAGCCAGTCAATCACACTTCGGGACAATTTAGCATAGCCCAGTCAGCCACGGCATGTTTTTTTGGAGGTGAAAAAATCCACAGTAAGAAACTTGAGTTTTGGGTAGCATTCTCACTATAGACATCAGATAGCAGTAATCAGTTTTAATACCATTATTCAAGCAACAACAAATAAGGTTCATGCAGGAAAATGTGCTACCTTGTCAAACATCTTCACATGCTGGACTCTAGTTTTCCACTGTCACCGATTTACTTTGAAGCATTTTGCATTATTTTGCTAATGTATTTAAACTGCAAGTATGTTCCAGATTTGTCTCAAGTAAAAAACAGTTTGCACAAACTATGCCACAGAAAATAAATTAGATGGAGACAGCAATAGCTATAGAGCAACTGTAGTGCTTCAGAGTGAAATGACTTTCTGGGTAGTCATCATTAGTCTAGCTTATAGGGTAATAGCACAGAAGGTCACACAGCATGTGGACGGTTTGTTTTCTTTGTAATTCTTAGATGTAAATTATTAAGGTGACGAGAGCGCATTAAAAGACTGAATGAGAACATCATGCTGATGGCACAGTGTGATATACTGGAAGCTTCTGTAGCTTTTGTGCAAACGGGAAAAATGGCAGACAGTTCAAACGCAACTCAGTGTCTAATTATATTAAAAAAAATTGGGATGAATGTGGAAACTGAATATGAATATTCTGTACCAAATTATTCTGTCTAAAATCTCTAGTGCAGTCATTAAAGTCATAGTGTGGACAGGACCTGTGTAAAGGTGCATGTGTGTGTATATAGTAGACTCCAGAGATGGCGGTTTGTACAGAAAAAAGCGTTTCCAGTACAAACATACAGTATATTTTTTACGATTGATCAGATATCAGAGTAGTTTAGCCAGCAGGGTGGATATTGTCAGCAGTACATATCTGTGTTGATTTGATTGTTTATCTCTTTTGTAATTCAAATTTACTGTTTTTCTGCTTTTCATTTTGGTTTGGTTGGTTGGGATCAGGGCAATGAGACGGAAGAGAGGTTGGAAGTTCGGGCCTTTCCGAGTTATGACTATAAATAAAACAGCTCATCCAAACTGACCCAGACTCATTGATGCTATACATGGAATATGCCACCTTCTTTTCATAAACATTGGAGTTTATTACACGTATTTATACAGAAACTATGGTGGTGAAAGTCTAACGGTACAAAAAAAAAAATATAAAACCAAACCATGCATGCCTGGAGGTGTTCAACAAAGGGCTATTCATTTCTTAAACTTAATTGTATTTTACGGAGTTGGCTACAGAAAGAGTCTTCTTTCCCAGTTATGTGTCACCCTTAAACTTTGATCCAATTACATTTGATAAGGAAAAGCCTTGGAGTAAAATACTTGTGCTGAACTTTTACAATAAGCCAGCCAACACCACAATGTTCATTTTGAACTCCTGCCCTCCTCCATATTCATGTGTTCACAGACAAATATTTTTGCTCCATTTTGGGGGCCATATGTTTTTGAAAATGTTATTGTATATTGCCAGAATACGCCAAGGACGTATAATAAGGTATTTTAAGTATGCCAAAATACTATATATTGAAAATATTTAACACACATAATCAAATAAAGCATTTAGGTATAATTAGTTATTAGGAAAAAAACATTTTGTTTTGTACAGTTCCATTTTATTACAGTATGACAGTATCTGATATTTGAATAATGTGATATATACATATATAAAGTCATCAATGTTCCACTTCAATGTACACACACTAACACATACAAAATGAGGCAGGGAGACAAACAAGTACTGCATTAAAACAGTTAATATTAAACTTAATGTTCATCAAGGGTTGCAGTTACAGACAGTAATTTTTGCAGACTCCATTCCAAGTTTTATTATTGAGTTTATACAGAGATGCCTTGCATCTCTAAACAGTCCAGAAATCAATGTAATATCTTAATAAAAATAATACACTTTTGTTTATAATTCTTTTATTCAAACATCTTTCATTGTATTCAAATTCGTTTTTTTCTCGTCATTGGATTAATTGTAGCATATTTGGCATTCATGAAGTGAATAAAAAGTAGAGCTTGGTATTTGGTTTAATTGTAAGCTTCATAGTATCTATAGGTATTGTAAACATAGTCATTCATACCAGTGTAGTTTTTACTGACACAAAACAACTGATCTTCCAAAATCTCAAACAGTCATTGCAAATCTTGACACTGTGTGACTCAGTGTGGCTGTTCCACTGTCGCACCAGATAAGAAAGCCTTCTGTGCCTCTGGCAAGTAGGAGTGAGACCAGTGGGATTAGAATAAAGTCACCCATGTCAAGGATGCTTGTTATGGCAGCCATCTTGTCCTTAAATCTCACCCGAGTCCAACTGAGATCACTTAAGTCACAGATGCTAGTCCTCCTCCCCGGTTTCCATGGTGACAGCAGTGTTTTCATGGAAGCACTCTCTAAAGAAGGTGATGATGGAACTCAGCATGTATTGTTTGCTGGTGATGTCATGACCCTCATCAGGAAAAATCTACATCAATTAAAAAAGAGAGTGGGAGTGTGTATACAGTTATAGAACGGTTTGCAAGAAAAAAATAAACTTATTTATTACTGGGGTCTAATCTGAGGGCTGCCATACTGACCTGTAAAGTATAGTTCACATTATGCAGAGATAACAGCTTTACCAGCTCTGCTGTGTGTTGGAAGTGAACAGAAGCTGCAACATAGATGAAGAAGTAAAAATAATCTCCTAGTGTAAAAAATATCAGTGAAGAAATAGCTGCCAAGAGAACTGCCAAATGATTTTATGCTTATTTCATTTCCTCATTTTTTTAAGTGGATCAGTTGCAACTCATGAACAATGTGAAAAATTCTATGAAGTGAATTACACTCTGCATAATGTCACTTCCAACATTTCACTTGGAGTGCTTTGTTATTAGCAAGAGATGGTCTTTATCAGCACAAACGTCTCGATAACATTCTCATGCAGAGATCTGCTTAGCTCTATTTAACTGCCATTATCTGCTATTATCAAGAATTTCTAGTCATATGCCACACTACAGCCTTTAGACCATTGCCTGTTTTTTCTAAGTATGCCATGTTTAAAACCCTATTTACCAGGAAATCCTTAACCATTGACGGCCTCACTTAGCTGGAATAAACAGGGTTCTCTGTATTCATTTCTGAAAGGCTCTCTGGAGAACATGATCAAAGAGAAACCTCATCTTGGTTTCCTTATCAATCTCAATCAAATTCGTTAGAGAAAAAGTAGAACTGCATAGCCAACTCATGTAAGGACATTTCATCATCCATATCTAGGACCCACTAGATTGATAAATAGTTGCAGGCAAAAATGTTGGCACATTCCACAGACAGTATTACATTCCTCTAGACTCATTTCAGAAATCACAATACCCCTGTGCTTCCCAGACATCAGTGAAGTGTTTAGCAGAGTAGAGCTTCTAAACTTTACTCAGTTTAAAAATCTATCCGAATCTATCCTTTCTACACTTAAGAGAATAAAGCCACGAATGAATATATCCAAAAGGCTCTTTAACAGGGATTTATCTCTCCATTCACATCACATGTATCACATTTTTTTGTGAAGAGGACTCTAACATGTTTAAAATACAGATCATTGACAATAACTGCTTTCAAAAATACATATTTTTTTATTATATTGCCATAAAACTAACCAAACAATTCTGGCACTCTCAATTAAAAGATATGGATTAAATAATAAAATCCGATATGTATTAGATAATAAAATAAATGGCAAGCAGGCAGTACAAATATTTGGCGGTGCAGTATGGTCTGATCAATGCCCCATCCATTTTTACAGTTGTTCTTTTCTCCAAGACGTGATAGACAAACAGATAAGTGTACATTGGTGGCATTTGTATACATTTCGGAACCTATTCAGCACGTTCACAAGATACTTTGACAATTGCTTGATGAATTGTTTATCAAAGACACCCTTTTCCGACAACAATTTAATTTCTAGACAACAATTAAATTGCCTTTTTATCAGTGTGGTTGCTTGAGACTATGCTAATGATTAAGCATTTAAAACTACACTTAGAAGAGTTCCAGCCATTTTGATGTGGTGAGGAACTCTCTTGTTCAGTAGTCTCTTTTTCTACACAATTCCTCACTAAATATTGTTGTCAGGTCCCTTTCGAATAGCAGCTGAATTAGCCATGCTTTCTTCAAATGTCACATTTTACTTCTGTGCTTACTGAAAATGTTCTTTAAAGGCGAAGATGAATTTTCACATATTTCTATACTTTCTCAAATGTTGATTTTATTTCTGTGTAGTATAATTCTCTGCTACCTTTTTCTAAGAATGTCCAAAAATGTACACACATGGCACTTGAAGATAATTGATACTCAAACCTTTTGTGCAAATGTTTGCTTTACTTATTATGCTTTGTAATAAGGTTGGGTTCATCCACAAAATGAGGAACAAGTGAAACAAAATTACAACCCAATGAGTCTTAAATTCAGTCCACTTCATATGTCTGCCATAAACTACCCATTCATTTTTGCTATGCTATTTTGCTATAAATGTAAAAAAAAAAAAAAGTTAAATAAGGTTAAAATAAATAAAGTTAACTTAAATAAGTTAAAAACTATATAACAGGAAAGTTTGAACAGGTTACACTGGTAAAAAATACAAACAGTTGTCTTTAATGCCAAGGTTAGCACACCTTGCAGGACAAAATATAAACGCACAAAAATTTAGGAAGCACAACATTTCAGTGCTAATCTGAAACATGTACCATGTATAATAACGTGGGATGTAGGAAATATTGAGCCTCTCACTTACCATCAGCTGTCCCGTGTAAAATAAGAAAGGTCTGCTTCTCAGAGGTGCTGATGTTAAACAGCAGGCTAGAGATCTGACACATAGAAAAACATTACATTGTTATATTACAGTATATAACAGTATATGTATATTACACAATATTGCATGAAGCTCAATATGACTTTACATTCTGCAAATAAATGTATGATACAATAGTGTTATCATATCCTCATGCATATCCTCAAAACAAAGGTAAAATCCCCCAAGCTGTGAATATAGGTAAGTTATTATTAAAGAAAAGACATTATATTGAATTAATCAATTACATATTGGTAAGATGATAAAAAAAAAACCAAATATCTGTTTTAGACACAACCTATTACAATAAATGTAAATTATG
>NC_139576.1:22993378-23003378 GCF_946808225.1 Silurus aristotelis | reverse complement strand
CAAATCAGTTTTTCAGTCACATATTCATTCATGTTTTGTGTACTTTTAAGAAAGAATTCTGATGTATAGCTTGAAAATTGATGTAAGACGTGTAAAGAAAAAGACACTGTCCCCTACTCTAGAGCAGCGAGTTGATCCTGGAGCTCCAACACTCCCAGCTGCTTGTGCACTTCCTGAAGAAACTTTTGCCCCTGGAAGCCACTTCCTCTTCCATCCAGACGAGCCACAATCACTTTGTCTGAGCTCAGCAAGACAGAGTCCCAGTCCAGACGGAACTGTTCACTCACTTGCTGACCACCAGGGGCACTGTCACTAAAAACAAAGGAGACAACGCTTGTTATTATGTGTGTGTGTGTGTGTGTGTGTGTGTGTGTATACCACAGTGCACAGACTGAAAGCAGACTAAACAAAAGTGTCATGAAATCAATAGCAGGTGATAGGTAATCAGTGATGTGCCAAGATCAATAAAGAGCAACCAGACTGTGTGTCAAGTTTCTGCAATACCAGCACTCTAATTGGATAGCAATACATCTGAATGGTCCAACAAACAATCTTCCAGAATAAAAAAAAAACAAACAGAATTTGTAGTGTGAGGGTTCTATGTTCAAGATTATAGATGTTAAATACAAAAACTAAATATCAGAAAAAAGTCTATAATCAAGACACTAGGTGATTTATTTATAATTTAAATCTTTAAAACACTCAGGATGAGCTTAATCCCTGTAAGAAACAAAAGATAAACTGTGTAATCGTAAAAAAAATGCTAAGACAAATGTTCTTTCTAATGTGGTACTGATTAGTGATTTCATAATGAACTATTATGAGAAGCTGTATGTAATGCATTATACTGTTTCACTAATGTATTCTGTTTCACATCTTTACTATGTGTTTCATTGAATGGGTGCTTACTAAAATTTAATCGAAACATTTTCCTAACGAGCGTTTTTGCTTTCTGGAGCATCAACAGTTCTATGACTTCTACAACTAATCAGTGTAAAAAGACAATTAAAAATGTTATAACTGTATTGGTTTCAGTTTCAATTGTCTCTGCTGTAAAAGTGAATCATCTTTCATGATACTGGCTTTGGTAGCGTTCAAGCTTTTTATCTTGTACATACAAGCGGTGTTTGTATGTGTGTGCATGTCAGATTGGTATAAATGGAGAATTATGGATAAACGTACAGTACGAAGAGCAGAGGATGCTGATTAATCTCATCAAAATCCACAGGGAAGCTGAGCTCCAGTCGCAGTGCTGTAAACACACAGCTCATTATAAAAGCTATCACTTTGAACAAAGATGAATTTCAGTGCCATATTTAGTCTCGCACTGACCACTGTGTGTCATATCAGTGTTGATGCGAGTAATTTGTTACCATGGTTATTGAAGGGAATGATTCTGATTTCTCGGCGAGGGATCTTTTTGTGTCTGAGCAAGTGTCTGAACTCCAAACCAGATTCTATAGTCATGAAACCTACAAAAACCCAAGAAGAAACATTTTAGATATCACGACTTAACACTTGGTCATAAAACTTCTTCATGGGTGAAACTGACTATACAGTTTAATTAAAAATAAAGGACATGCTTCAAAAATAAATCATTGGAATTGGGGATATTCCTTTATTTCTCCAACCCCAATCTACCATTATTTGTAGCATGTTAAATTTTATTTTATTTTTGAGAAAAAAAAAAAAACTACTCAACTACAAAAATATAATGGTAACAACAGTTCAATCAATAAAAGTATCATGCAAAATTTTGGGAAAATGTTCACCTATAGTCTTTAAATCTTATATTTAAAATATGTATAATTTAACATTTTAGAGGTGGGTTTAGGGGCATTGTCAAGATGGAAGATGTTTGAGGCCCTTATTTTCGGTGAAAGTATAATGATGTTTAATGACATCCTACACAAAATTACACAAATTTGAGTAAAACAGTTTGAAGAAGAATAATATATGGGTGTGATGGTCAGGTGTCGTACTGTAGTTCAATCAAATACTAAGATCAATCATTTTATTATTGGATTATGCCCAATAATGAAAAGCTAAAAAGGACCTTCCAATAGTGCTAAAAGATGCCCCACCTAAATTTACATTTATAAACTAATCTACACATGAAAAACTGCAGTGGAATACATGCAGAATTAAAAAATAAATACATAAGTTCATATTCCTATTATCTGCATCATTCACATCAGTCTCTATTTAATAACCTGAGGTAAAAAGAAAATCACACACAGCAGAAGCACAAGCCTCAGAGCCTTCGCTCAAAATTAGGGGGTGTGAATAATAGATGATTCATTCTGTCAATTCTGTTCTGATGACTACATTTTGTTATTAATTTGATCATTTGGGTCATTTGTACAAGCTCTATGTTGTTTATGTAGCACCAGGGTCCTAGAGAAATGTTGTTTCATTTCACTGTTTTCTTCATCAGCTATATACTGTATATGGGTAAAATATACAGTATATATGAGCTTCTTGACTTGATGTTACTTGAAAATTATAAGACTTTGTTTACTGCCATATGTACAAAGTGTGTAAGTGCTCTTCTCTCTTTGAAAAACTGGGCCATCGTGAACAATTTAACAGCCACCACTTCAATTGACAAATAAAATCAAAATAATTATATATCTATTTTGTTATGTATTATACAAAAACAACTTAACTTCATAAATCACACACAACTAGCAAAGTCTGGGACATCTTTAGGCAGACTGGCTACATATACAGCTGTGTTCATCAAACAGGGGCACATGTACATCTTGTGATACATACAATATAACAGTGTGATAACAGATAATGCAGAACACAATGAGCAGCAGCGGAACAAATTCATTGGCAAACTGTGCAATGCTGACATGTACAGAGTGAGTGTGCTATTGGCATGCTTTGTAGATCACTCCATACCAAATGAATGGTGCATTCTTGCTGGTTTTTACATGAACTTTGTTCAGTGGTTAATTTGCGAAGTTCAACCAGCACCACAATGGGATCCAAAATAGGTTTTCAGGTATAGATTGCCATAGGACTGAAATGTGACTATTGTTCTCACCAGTCCATGCTGTGTCTATGCATTAGAGAAGGTCAAAATGTTCTGCAGCTATTTTATTCCCTGTTAGGTAAAAATGAAGTGCAGTAATTATCAGGTTGAAAATCAAGCCAGTAATTATCCGATCATTTGCAAGGCATGTAACAATTTCTTTTAATTCTGACATTACTGGCAGTAAGCCAAAGCGAAGTTGAAGCCAGTCAAAAAAAGGACAAAAAAAAAATCATTGAAAAGACAGAAAGTATCCTCTAATTAAGGCTGTAATTATGGTTTAAATCATTTTATTCTAAGTGACTATGTGTGGGTGTGTTTAATACTCACTGCTTATATTGGCAATCTGGTGCACAGTGGTTTTGGGAATACTAGGCCCTGAGGGAAGACAAAACTTGAACACTTTAACCCACTCAGCAAAATAAATCACTTTAGGTATTTATGCAAGTTCATTTATAATTAATTATGTTGACACAGCCATGTTTTTTTAACTTTAAGAATCTACTGAAATTAGCAGTAAATCACTTAAATGTGCTGCTTCAAGTCTGATGGAATTAAAAAAAGCACCGTCAGTGTTTTCTAGCCTTATCTTTATTTATTTCACCACTTACTTTTTTCCTTTACTGGAAACAAAAGAAAGCGTGTTTACTTAGAGTAAATTGGAAGTCTATAGCAAATTTCTCCTGTGAAACATGTATTTTTCTTAATTCTTCTGCTAAATAAATCCAGATCAATCAATTAATCAATCAATCCATAAATCAATCAATCAGTCAGTCTTTCTCTCCATCTGTCTGTCTAATAATTTCATTATGAATATTTAATTAATTAAGCTATTTTTGCTTCCATGATTGCCAACACCCTGGTTATATGGGCATGTTCATTGTCTTATATAAACCTTATGTTTGCAGTTAAATAAAAGAATAAAAAAATGTGTGTGGTATGTTGATGTTTAAAAGCGAACCTGCACAGTGCAGCAGTACGGTTTGTAAATCTGGACTCAGCATTGCATCATAATAGGTGCAGTGAGGTTTGAACAGGAAGCAGGTCAAACACTCACGATGAAACACATCCTCTGTCCTCACCCTAACATACACAAGGTAAATTAGGTAGATTAGGTCGGTCACTGTATTAGAGCCCTTACTACTGACATGAAGAAAATCTGATTTCTTCACACCTTACCTGTACAGATGTCTTTGTGAGACTCCATTTTCTGTGCTGATATAATACCTATATTAAAATAAGAATGACATTGTAAATAACTGATGATTAATGATAACTTGATGACACAGACTGCAAGCAAACTTATATAATCTTAGAGAAGACAAAATAACTATTTATTAGTGTCACAGTTTTTTTGACCAGGATTTTAGTTTTGGCCAGCCAAATGCACTTTAATTATTTCCAGATATTTTTCACTTCTGAAATAAATAATTGTCATAAAACAAGTCCATAAAATAAAATTAAAACCTGCTCTTGCTTTTGAGTGTGTAAAGAAATTGTGGTTATTTATGTATGTGTTTCAAAGATAATCATACATTTAATGACAAATATAAAACCACAGAATTATATAATGATTTTAGTAAGATAAACAGAAGCTGTATTAAAGAAAAATAATATACAATGGATATCAGAAGTTTGCAGATCATGTCAGATCTTTTGCCAACCTTTAAATATAATTCAAAATGAAAACATGCAGGAATTAATTTTTGTCATTTTTATGCCACGTTACCTGTGTCACATTTTTGGATAACTAGCACATATTAAAGCCACACCCTGCACCTCACCCCTTGTCTTGCTTGTGTATTCCATGGATGTTGTTGTCTTTATGCTCGGTTTCTGTTGTTTCTTTGTCTCACTGCTTAATTTTTTATGTAATTTATGTAGTGTATTTGTTGTTCACTTCCATTTAATTAGTCAGCAGTTGTATCTCAAAATATTTTTTACTTATAATTGCATGGCATATTAAAGTTTCCATGAATAGGAAACCCCAAAGAGTTCCTCCTGAAATAGTAAAAACAACATTTCCAACATTCAAAAACTAAGCAAAAATATTCGGCCACAAAGTGTCTTTTATTCTTCTCCTAATATTGGTATTTGGAGTAGAATGTTTGCAAACATAAAAAAAAAAAACATGCTGCACTGTAAATGGAAAATAGCTTAGAACGAAAATGAAATCAGCATTATAATTTGTAATAAAACAATTACATTTAAATTCTAATTTAATTAATCTAATTTTTTCCCCATATATGTGGAGATGATATACATATTAGAGTCTCTTATTATAAAGCAGAGTGGAGTAGAAATTTATTTCACTCCTCCTCACAGAAATGCTCCAGATCTATCAAATTGCGATGAGGATTTCCTGTGCACAGCCCTCTTCAGGATTTTCTCAGGTGTTTCAATAGAATATTTGGACTGACCTATTCCAAAATCAGGATTTTCTTCATCTGAATTCATTCTCTTGCTGACTTGGATTTGCACTTTGGTCATCGGGCTGGCAAGTGAGTTTTTTCTTCGTCTTTAGCTGTCTAACAGAGGCCTGGTGGTTTGGTGCAACATAGATTAAAGTATTTTTGGAGATATTCCTAATTGCCCTCTAACTTGACTTGAGTCCCAGCTCAAAAGAAAGTCCATAGAATTATGCTGCCACCGACGTGCTTCATAAGGTGTAGGGCATTCTTTAGCTGATGAGCTGTATTGTTTTTGTTCCAAATACATCTCTTAAAAACAGACCAAGTTCTACCTTGCTCTCATCAGACTTCATTTTGTTGAATGTTTTCGGGTGAATTATGGTTATTTGTTTGTTTATGTGAGAATGAATTTCTACAGAAAAAATTACTGCAGAAACAGCTAGACATTATTTGTGGTTAAATCACTTTATTAATGGTGTAGTGTCTACCTAGGATAATTTTGTGTATCAGCTAGATTACCTGTCCCAGGCATTCCTTTTAACCTTTAACATCTGCAAATCAATCACAGAGGTCCCTGGTGGTCTAGTGGTTAGGATGCAGCGCTCCCACCGCTGTGGCCCGGGTTTGATCACCGGTCAGGAAACCAACCCCAGCTATTAGGGTTGCACAAGCCTTAGTGCCGGTCCCAAGCCGTTAGAAAGGGCATCCAGCGTAAAAACATATGCCAAATCAAACATGCGGATGGTCCGCTGTGGCGACCCCTAATAGGAGAAGCCGAAAGAAAGTTTTTTTTTTTTTTTATTATCTGCATATCAATCACAGAATGGGCCCCACGGTTTACACTTATATTAGGGGGTTCCATACCACAGTGTCAAACCCCCACACTAAAAACACACAAAACAGGATGGTCCCTGGCCTCTCTAGCTGACTTCAATAGGGGCATTCAAGTGATAAGGAAGTCTATTTTCTAAACTCGGCTTCAGTACATCTGGGATGAAAGTTTCTTCCTCTGGTGGCCATTCCACCAAAGATGGGTGTGGCTAGGGGACCTTTAAATATTCTGAAACCCAACAAATCGTTGCTCAAGACCATTTCTTCAAAACAGGACTCAAACCCTTTGAGACAAATCTACCGGCAAGCTTTACCTTGCTTTAACTTCTACTCTGATCTTTAGGAGAACCTGGCAGAACTCCTAACAGACTCTTCAAGAATCTCCTTTTGTCTACTGCATCTGGACTCTTGTTTAGCAACAACGCCAATGCTAGTAACCGTTTTACCAACTATTTAAATGTGTGATTAAGCTCGAGCCCCTTTATTAAGGTAAATTTGAATTTCTTGATGATTCCCATTTAGGTTGTGGTCAATTTGAAGTTAAACTTGCCATTGTTTTTCGTTCTTTCTCTCTCTTCCTCCTTTTACATGTTCTTAATTTCTCTTTCTTTTAATGTATGTTTGTTTAGTTTAATTCTATGTTGAATGGTCTCATTCATTAAACGCCGCTCTCATTTCAAGGTCACTGCATACTTGTGATCTTGCTACATGCTAAATTACTTGTACTGTATAAAGTAAAAAGGTGATCGTGTCTTTCTTGGCCGGGAGATAGCCCTTCTGTAGAATTAATAAAAGATCATACTGTTTGTTTGGTGGACGAACAGACCAAAATAATAGTAACATTACCTTAATTACCCTTAATTTTAAAACTTAATTTAAATATTTATGGTGAATTATAACCCGTTATAATTACTCACAAATATTTCCCTTTTTGCAAGCTAAATTCGCTACAATGGCATACATATAAGAATAACTTTTAAACATAAATTTAAATATAACTGGGAAATTAATTAATTCATTTTTTATTATAAACAGGTATGTGCACATGATATCTGTATTTTTCCCTTTTCGTTTTTCCATTTTTTCCCACATTTATTGGTTGCTATAACACACTGGAGGTAGAACAAGATCTGACATGATCAGACAACAATATTTATCATATCGCTAAATACTGCAATATTAATAGGTATGTGAGGACTTTTATATCCACTCTACCTATCTACATGAGACTCACACAGTGTCCAGGTTCTCATCATAGGCCAGAATCTTAGTGACCTCCCAGTTGCCAGATGTGAGGTGCCGTACATTGACCTCTCCATCAGCATGCTGAGCATCAAAAAAAGCACAGGACAAAGGTCACACAAATATACATTCTTTGTATGTCTAAAGCCACATGTGGTGCACTGGGTCGGGAGATTTGTTAGTTTTGAATTCACATATAAAAGAGAAAAGGGATATCCAGTGCACTTGTGAAAACTCTCAATGCTCTATGTCCATGAAGCAAACCTGAGAATACAGAGCATGCACATTGTTGTGGTATGGAATATAATGTGGAGAGCTATAAGCAAGCTGGGTACTTGTAAAGTTTACCTGTGTACATTTTTCCTAACTCCCAAACCTTAGCCCCAACCCTAACCCCCTAACCCCTAACTTAACCCCTAACCCTAAACCAATACAATACATTACAAAACAATACACTATAATAAACTAATTTATTGAAATAATTTTAAAAGTGTTGTTTAAAAAAAACATGTACCTGCTCTGACATCATGGTGAGGTGGCGGAAAGAACCCTGACTGCCATGCTTTATGGGTAAAGTAATAAAGAACTTTGTTCCATCTTTAGAGAAAATAGGTTCCTCATTCTACACCATACACACACACACACACACACACACACACACACACACACACACACACACACACACACACACACACACACACACACACACACACACAAAAACAGAATTTAATAAACTGTATTTTGCAGAAGCTAAGTCTGAAAAAAAAAATAACGCTGTAATTGTTTGCTTACTTGGCAATCGATCCATTTGTCTGATGTCATCACATGCTTCTGCAGAGAGATAATCCCAAATGAAATTTAATTGAACAACAACAACCTCTGTTCCACATGTATTACGTGTTAATTAATATTTGCTTTTGTATTGGTCAGGAAAAACAATTATCTTATCGTGTGGAGCTGTGTCAGAAGTCACTCACCCGTTCACATTCTCCAGTGTGTGTGTGACAGAGCGTAAGGATGGATGTGTTCTGAGCTCTGTTGAGCCAGCGCACAGTCACATGTTCCTCGGTTGCCCACCGTACCATGGTTATGTAGTACTCACTATCAGTTAAATACCAACAACACAAACATGTTTACGAGCAGCACTTATTTTCGCACAATTAACCATTATCAGAAATCATAAGCCAGTTTATATTCTTTTGTTCAATTTGTGTGCTACCTTTTTTCCAGGCTACTAGGAGGCTGAAGCTCGATGGTGGGAGATGAGCCATTTAGTGTAACCACACTCAACTTTACTGTAGGATTTACTTGGCCAACCTGAGACACACAAACAAACATTTGTCTCACTAGTTTTATGAGGACTTTCCCATCTAATTACTGTTATGCCAATACATTCTATCCTTATTCTCATTATCATTTTGGCTATTTAAATCTTCTAAATAAAAGCTGCAGGTTTTGTAAAAATGTAATGATTTTTTTCTTCTGGGAAACAGCGAAATATGCCCACAAGGTAAAAACTGTCAGATATACCTCTCCTGGTAGGCACATTTTATACTCCAAGATATAACTTATTACTTAATAGATTTTGTATTCAAATGCATTTAAATATTAATGAACCTATAACATTTTACTTTCACTGAGAAATGGCTTCCCAGACAATATATATGCAGTTGAAGTCTCGAGGTGTGCATTAATTTTCTATAACAGCCTGGCTCCTGGGCTTTAAAATAAACGAGAAAATAGATAAATAGCTTTAATATGATAGTTTTAATACATTATCGTTCATATAGTACTAGCTCATTTACAGGGACAGCCTGCACTATCTAAAGGTTAATAATAAACTGTTTAAAAATGTACTTTTGTTTAACAAAGTAAAGCATGTAATAATTGATGTAGAGAAGCACACTCAAAATCACTGGAGAGTTTTCAGGAAAGAGGTATTTTTTGGTCACATGATAGGCTGCTATTTTGTCTTATGAACTTCAAGAGGGGGGAAAGGTAAGGCTATTGAGTGAATGGTCTTTTTATAGCTGTTTTAAAGTAAGTGATAACTGAAGCTTGCCCCATGGACATTGCAGAACATTAACAGTTTCGATAAAAAGGGGAAAAAAAACGACGTGTTGCTAATTTATATAAAAATACAAGAAATGTCACTGCTACCAGATCATGCTGATAGCTAAAAATCTAGCTAAAGCAGCTTTAAAAAAAATATATATATATATTAATAAATTCTCTTATAAGTTCCCTAAGCTTAACCTTAATGAGCAAGCTAGTACAACAGTGTCGAGCAAAAACTATTGAGACGATATGAGGAAGAAACCTTGAGAGGAAGCAGACTCAAAAGGAAACCCATCCTCATGTAGGTGACAATGAATGACCATTCCATTTATTATATTTCCATAATTATCATTGTTAAGGTTATCAACAGTTTACTGTTGGACACTTGTAGGCAAAATTCTTAATGGCAATTGTA
>NC_139576.1:22975878-22988378 GCF_946808225.1 Silurus aristotelis | reverse complement strand
GCTGTGACAACATGTTGCCCTGGTTAGATTACTGGATCAGCATATATCTGCCAAGGCTTTGAAACATTACATAAATCCCTGAAAAGAATTCGATTTGTGTGTATGTGTGAGTCATGTACCTTTGGGTAGGGGTAGTATGCTCCTCGTGGGTAAAGAGCCCCAGTAAAGCGTGGCAGCAACATGTTTGGTACGAGAGTGTCGTTAATGGTGAGGAATGCAAGGCTGGATCCAGACGGAGACCACCAATGTCCTACTGGTGAGTGCAGAACTTCCTCTAAAAGCCAACAGAAAAGTAAACCACAATTACATTCATTACACATTCAATGTAAAATAGATAAGATTATTAAAACTGCATTATATTTAAAGATGTATTTATGTGCTTAATATACACATCTAAAGCTTCAATGCATAGCAGTCACTGAGTAAAGAAAGCATGAACTTAGATGAAATGAAATGAAATCAAATAAAATACAATATGTTGTTGGACAGTTTTGAAATTATTTTATATTAAATTACAGTCACGACTGTCTCAGGAGCATCGGGTATGAACTGTCAGTTGCTCAGTACACCAGTGGCTTATTTATTTTTTTTTTTTTAGGACATTCTAAATTGCTGTACAGTATTTGTCCAGGCCCAATGTGCAATACCTCTGAGTAATTTTCCCTCTTTCTTCGCCTTCAAAATGGCTTGCTTTTCTCCCATAGCCAGCTTTCTTTGAACTTTATGTTAGCTTATGCTTTTTAAAAACAAAATGATGTTCAGAGCTATTTAGAGTTTGAACAATCAATCTAACAGGACACATCTGGCAACCAGAAACACCTGTGAGTTTGATTGTGTGTGTGTACATCATTTGTGTGTTTATTTGTTTTCAAACCTGGAAACACAAGCAGTTGTAGATTTTAGAAAACAGAAATAAAAAATTTAATCAACAACTTGACTATTCAATATAAATTGTAAAATTTCCAGGTCACTTAATTTAAGCACTATAAATGGCCATGATAATTCCTTTGTACAAAAGGTCAGATTCTCCTTGAGTGGTATCTGTTTCAATGATGCACTTGTACAGATGGCATGCTAAAAAAAAAAAAAAAAAAAAAAAAAAAAAATATATATATATATATATATATATATATATATATATATATATATATATATATATATATATACACTTGTGTTTGTCAGCTTTTTAATATACGTATAATACGTTAATATACATATATATAAATAATCAGTGTATTTAATTGATTCACAAAATCATAGTCATTATGGACCACACAAATCTAAACTTCAGCCACAATTATGGCCTTATTAACCTAATTGACATTACACATGCACTGCTGCTTCACAGCTGAATCAGAGCAATCATAAGCAGTTCAGGTAATTATCAGTTAAATAGAGGGAACTACTCTCGATAATGTAAAATATAGATCACGCCTGCAAACAGCACCATATTGCAGCCCTGCTGGAGTGCAATCTGTCCAACAGCATGGCGTCCACACAATGGACACTTTATATATATATATATATATATATATATATATATATATATATATATATATATATATATATATATATATATATATATATATATACAGTGAGGAAAATAAGTATTTGAACACCCTGCTTTTTTGCTAATTCTCCCACTTAGAAATCATGGAGGGGTCTGAAATTGTCATCGTAGGTGCATGTCCACTGTGAGAGACATAATCTGAAAACAAAAATCCAGAAATCACAATATATGATTTTTAAACTATTTATTTGTATGATACAGCTGCAAATAAGTATTTGAACACCTGTCTATCAGCTAGAATTCTGACCCTCAAAGACCTGTTAGTCTGCCTTTAAAATGTCCACCTCCACTACATTTATTATCCTAAATTAGATGCACCTGTTTGAGGTCGTTAGCTGCATAAAGATACCTGTCCACCCCATACAATCAGTAAGAATCCAACTACTAACATGGCCAAGACCAAAGAGCTGTCCAAAGACACTAGAAACAAAATTGTACACCTCCACAAGGCTAATAAAAGGCTACGGGGAAATTGCCAAGCAGTTCGGTGAAAAAAGGTCCACTGTTGGAGCAATCATGAGAAAATGGAAGAAGCTAAACATGACTGTCAGTCTCCCTCGGACTGGGGCTCCATGCAAGATCTCACCTCGTGGGGTCTCAATGATCCTAAGGAAGTTGAGAAATCAGCCCAGAACTACACGGGAGGAGCTGATCAATGACCTGAAAAGAGCTGGGACCACCGTTTCCAAGGTTACTGTTGGTAATACACTAAGAATCTTCCAACATGACAATGACTCAAAGCACACAGCCAGGATAACCAAGGAGTGGCTCTGTAAGAAGCATATCAAGGTTCTGGCGTGGCCTAGCCAGTCTCCAGACCTAAACCCAATAGAGAATCTTTGGAGGGAGCTCAAACTCCGTTTTTCTCAGCGACAGGCCAGAAACCTGACTGATCTAGAGAAGATCTGTGTGGAGGAGTGGGCCAAAATCCCTCCTGCAGTGTGTGCAAACCTGGTGAAAAACTACAGGAAACGTTTGAACTCTATAATGGCAAACAAACAAATATTAACATTGACTTTCTCAGGTGTTCAAATACTTATTTGCAGCTGTATCATACAAATAAATAGTTCAAAAAATCATACATTGTGAATCCTGGATTTTTTTTTTTTTAGATTATGTCTCTCACAGTGGACATGCACCTACGATGACAATTTCAGACCCTTCCATGAATTTTAATGGGAGAACTTGCAAAATAGCAGGGTGTTCAAATACTTATTTTATATATATAAATTTCAGTTTAGAGTAAAAAATTCATCATATCAAAAAAGAAGAAGCCCATCACATAATAATGTATTATTCATTCATTCATTCATTCATTCATTTTCTCCCGCTTATCCGTAATTCGGGTCGCGGGGGCAGCAGTCTAAGCAGGCCCCCGCCTTCGACTGCTGCCCAATCCTCACAGCACCGTCCCTTACGGTCCCTCCTGCAGGTGGTGAGCCCACGGGAAGGCGGCCCCACGTCACTCCGAAGTCACGGACCTTGATATTTCCCTCGTAAGGGACCCCCGGAGCATAGAGGGTTAAGGGCTCAAGGGCCCAAGAGTGGCAGCTTGGCGATACCGGGGCTTGAACCCCAGACCTTCCGATCGGCAACCCAGCACCTTAACCGCTGGAGCCACCACTCCCCCTAATAATGTATTATATATTGCTAAATAAAATACAAATCTATCATGTCAAATATTACATACATTCAGTATATGGGGGATTTGACAAAATTTTTATTTTAAAGCTTAATATTAATATAATAATATATATTAAATCTGACTTAATACTTATGGTGGTCTGCTTGAAAAGCCACACTTAGTTATGTTGGTTACTATGGTAACACAGAAAACTCTGCCCTCTACAATAAATAATTAAAAAATCATCTCAGAAACTCAAAACATTTTGAAGTTTTGAAAAGGAACGAATTATTACTGTTAATTAAAGTCACATAATTATCTGTGATATTACAGATACTTATATATCACAGACTATTTTGACAAAAGTACATTTGTGTGTAAGTCTTTTTTTTACCCTCATACATCCAGTCAGGAATCCCATTAAACACTAATCCATCTTGTCCTGATGATGTCAGTCTGAGAGAGCTGCTTTTTACATCCGGCTTGTAGTAGATGTTATTTTCAAAAACATAAATCTGAAAGACACAGAAGCACACACACACACACACACACACACACACACACACACACACACACACACACACACACACACACACACACAGTTTTACATGTCAAAATGCACAAAATGTTATTTCTATTATTTTATTCCCAATTTTCTTTTGTCAGAGTAAATTGCTAAATACTTTTAAATGGGCAACACATTATTAAAAAAATAGGTGGGTAAAATTAATGTGTACACACAAATATTCAAAAATGCAGAAATCTGAAATTATTAAATAAGATGAACCCTGTAAAACCTTGGAAAAAATTTGATGGGCCTTACAACTGATTCTTAACATGTTCTTAACATGAGGTTTATTTGGCTCTCAAATTATTGTGAATTGGATCAATGCAATCCACTTGAAGTGAATTTTAAAATTGTGAATGGGTGGGATTGGAATTTAATATACATATGATCCACTATGCATCACTAGCTATAAACTAAAGGTTATAAATAAAGCAAAAGCAAAACAGACAAGATGATAGAATGTTGGGTATGTACAGTATACAATATCTTCTAAATATCAACAATTATAAACTGTTAACAGAGTGTTCAGAATTATCTTACAGGTTATTGACTATCTATTGTTTGTTTGTGTCTTCGGTAGCTTCTGAATAAAAGATGTAACATGATCAGGGCTTTGGGTTACAGAAGATACTTAATATTTTTATAGTTTGGGATTCCTTGCAGTAGTACAATAAGTGATAATAAAAATGCATCATATAATGAATAGTTTCTAACCTTACATATAGCCACACACATTTCCTAACTGATTACAGGTTTCTCTCTCTGTAATCCTCCACTTCCTTTTGAGAACAATTGTCCTCTTTTCTTGTTTTCCCTTTTTAAAACCAGGGAAAGTGTTAGCTTAGTTGTTAAGATGTTGGGCTTCTGATTGGAAGAGTTTGAGTTCAGACCAGAAGAACACCAATCTGTCACTTGAGCAAGGCCCTCAACCCTCATCTGCTTATTTGCATAAAAGAGATAATTGTAAGTCGCTTTGGATATAGGTACCAAATGTATGCCAAACGTAATCACATGCTCTATAAATACACACATTATAATTACTGATTCTATAATTCCTAGAGGTAACTCATTAATTTATAAAACAAATACTTCTAAGTACAGCAACTAGTTACTAGTTAATGCAAGATAGTTTAACCTGACTCTGAATAGTTGTTGTTATATGAAATGGAAGTTAATAGAAAAGCAATTAATTAAAAGCTGCAAAGCAAACACATCACCAGGCTTAAACAGTAAATTCAAGTATAAATCATTTCAACATGTCGTGCTATGCATACATTTACATTTATTCATTTGGTAGTGGATTTTATCCAATTTATACAGGATTTAGACTATTCATGATTGATCTTAGGATTTAAGCTTATAACCTGTCAGTTACCAGCTCCAAAGAATATTAGGCAATGGCTTTAATGCTGCTCGCCAGAAATTCTTCACTGTCTGGGTAGTATGCTGAAATCTTGAAAACTGGGAGATATTCATTAAAGTAGACATCAATTATGTATTGGTGAAGGTGATTAAAGAGGAAGCGCAAAGGTGGAGTCAGAGCAAAAACTGACCAATCTTAGAAAAAGAGTTTCTCGCTGATTTCGTCTATTCCCATAGAAGTTTTACTTGGAGCACTGTCTTGATAGGAAACACTCAATCTATCTAAAACTCATAAAGATTCCCCTAGAGAGACAAACCAAAGAACCTATAATGTTTCCAGATTGAACCTTTTTACTAAAAGTGCTAGGGGACTGAGTAGAAGATAGATTACGCTACAGATACAGGAGTCATGCACATACACATGCCATTACTTACTTAATTACTTTCTCTGCAAGCACATTGTAATAATGGATGGTAATTATGCAACTCTAATTAGGGGGCTGTGTTGATTGTGAATTTGTATGTAAGCCCTGAAGCACAGATTGCCTTCAGCATCTCTGGAATTACTCAATATTCAACTATTTGGTGAGAGATACACACATTTCACTGCTATAAAGCATGCAAAGAATCTACTGCAGGGGAGATGCCAAAGAAAATATATATCCCACATTACTGACTGGCGCTAATACCTTTATCTCATCTTGCCCAAATACTGATAAATAGCAGGCGATGGTATAAAACACTGATAAATCAGTGTTCAAAGGGACTGCATATGCTTAAGATATGCAAATGTTCATGAATATCTAATCTCCCTTATTCTCATTTCTTTCGTCTCACTTTCTGTGTCTGTGGTGTGAAGTACTGCTTGTTTCTGGAAGTCTGATAGTCTTCTAGTGCAATAGATTAAACTGCAAATGCATTAACATGAGAGAAACAACAGATAAAATCGTCAAATGATTTCTTAATCACTTTCGCTGCAGGCACATTGCAATAATAGTGGCATTAACTTTTGTGTTAATGTGATACTAAAATCAAGTTACCGAACAGCCAAATAGCTAAGAACACTTAATTATTTAATAAATTATTTAAATGAATGTGGTATTTAAAAAACGGGCTCAATGTTTACACACATTAATGATGGATGGATGGATGGATGGATGGATGGATGGATGGATGGATGGATGGATGGATGGATGGATGGATAGATAGATAGATAGATAGATAGATAGATAGATAGATAGATAGATAGATAGATAGATAGATAGATAGATAGATAGATAGATAGATAGATAGACGGACGGACGGACGGACAGACAGACAGACAGACAGACAGACAGACAGATAGATAGATAGATAGATAGACCTTCCAACATGCTAATAACTACACACATATCTTTAATTCCTCACTGCATTTCTGTTTTACAACATAACTAAAGGGTGCACAGTGCTGGTGTTAGCTGGTGTAGTATGTGCTGCACAGCTGAATGGTGCTGTGTAATGTTAAATGAGGTTTCAGTGTGCTCTGCTGTACTGCTCTGTTGGACTGTTTGATGATGAGCTGTGTGTAATTACTCACCAGCTGTTGCCCCCAAACTCCCCATGAGGCAAACTGCAGCATCGAATCTGACACCTCAGGCGGGTTCAACTCATGCACTTCTCTACAAACACACACAAATGTACACACCCATATACATGTTTATCTTACTATCCTTGTGTGTAAATCCCATTAACTTTATTTAATAATACTAATTAATATTATATTACACCTACATCATTTATTATTATTATTATTATTATTTCTTTAATAAAAGCAGCAGTTTTATTTTTTGGTATAAAATAAGTTTTTCTTATGGGAACCAGTCAAATGTTTAAAGATCAGAACCATCAGACATTTCTTTTCTTTGGTCCTTACTAAAATATAAAAATATTAGCCCACTTATAAACAGTTTGATGTGCCTTAGTACCTTGTATGCAAATTGTAGATCAGATAAGATGCCAAGAAGGAGTATCGATACACCTGAAATAGGAAAAATCTGAACTGTCAGCTGTAACGAAGTAAGGTTTATGTATCTTACAGCATATGAATGATTTAAAAATCATTTTACTCACTTTTAAATAATGCATTCCTCAAATAAAATGTATGCAGTGTAGTGTAAATAATACTATCGTTTGGCAGTGTCTCAGACATGTGCACTTTACTATATATTATATAACACCATTCAACCTGCTGTCCACAACCTGACACTTCTAATGAATCTGAATGAGTGTGGGTGTGTTCCAGTAATCACAACCAGTCATAAACATTTTCGATTTATAAAATCGGAGAGAGAATCCAAACCAGTACCTAAAATTTCACTCAATTTGACACTTAATGAACTTATTTTCATATTTGAGTGTATTCTATTTATATGCATATTCAAGAACACATTTTATATTTAAATGATATTGTGGCTTGTATGGTGTATTTGAAACAGGAGACAGAATAACAAAACAAATGTAGTTTGTAGGAACCTCTGACCTTTTTTATATCATATGTAAGTAAAACATAGTTGAGGTCTGGGGAGACTGCAACTTTGGAAGCTTTAAATGTTACCTGTACAGAAAAAAATCCAAATAATAATATTTTAATATATACAACATGCATTAACATGCATAAAACTGATTAAAACATTGAATTATGACCCAGTGTCAATGATTTTATATGACTGCTCTTTAAAACGTTACATTTTCTCAGAATATAAATTAAAAAATAAGTAAAAATTAGCAGTAAGAGATACATATAAACAACACTTTCAAAGTTTCTAAGAGATAATGAAAATTACTCACAAATGTAGTGTTTCTCATCAGAAGCTCGGTCTTATTGGTCCTGATATTTATTTTCAGTACGTTCCCATCTTTGCTCCTATAGATTATCTCTGCCACTGAGAGAACATGTGAGAGAAAGGGGGTGGGAAAAGAAAGCCATCAACATTCAGACCTCTTGTTCTGAATGTGACAATGTTCTGTTACCAAATGCTTTTCTTCCTCTTGCTTTTTGACAGCAGTGATTTTACAAACCACATAGAAGAGATCCAGACATTCGCCAGCTCTTTCCCCATCACACTGACACTCACCTTAACTCTGTGCACTACAGTATTAACCAGGCTGAGTGGATGAGTGCAAGATGCTGCAGTTTCTCAACCTTTTATGTGTGTGCACAGTGTGTCTATGTGTGAACCTCTTTGAATTTCTTTTTGTCGAGGCAAATGGCTACATTAACAATGACATGGCAAAATTGACCTTGTGGAAACTTTGGGGATTGTTCATATGAATAAGTATAACTAAAATATAAATCTGTATATACTCTTTTCAAATTATATTGTTAAAATTAAATTGTTAAATAGTTTTGTGTAGACACATCATGTATTTAGCTACAGTAAATAAATACATATAGACAGTGAAATAGAAGAGAGAGAGAGAGAGAGAGAGAGAGAGAGAGAGAGAGAGAGAGAGAGAGAGAGAGAGAGAGAGAGATAGAGAGAGTGTGTGTGTGTGTGTGCGTGTGTGCGTGCGTGCGTGCGTGTGTAGATGGAGTTTGTGTGTGTTTGTGTGTGATTAAGAATGAGAGAGAGCCAGAGTAGAGGGATTTTGAGAAGTGTGAAGAATCAGGTCTGAGAAGTGACTCTGTACTCAGGCTGCGTTTAATGAGATTTCTGCAGAGCCTGTACAAAGCCTGGCTGACACATGAAAGCAGCCGCTAGCGTGGAGGGCAGAGCAAGGAACCAAAAAATGACAATCTTGTCACCGAATGACTGACTCCACAAAGCAGGATAAGACAGACAAGCATTAGAAGGACAGTGAAAGAGACACAGCACCAACAAAGTTATTTAAAAAGAGGCGCGTAGGGCTTTGTGAAAGTGAGGAAGTGTGGAAAGACTACACTAGAATGACAAAATGGAAAGAGACCCGGACAGCAGCACATTAGAGAGACTTTAAGAGACTTGTATTACACAAACTCAGAGAGACAGAGACCTGTACAACAGAACCATGAGAGGTGCATGGGGATTCGTGCATTACTAAGATGGAGGGATAAAAAACCTGTGCCCGAAGGACTGGATGCCAGAAGGACACAAAACACAAAAGGACTGTTAGACTAAAGAAACACATAAGATTCGAAGATTCTTATATCTCTCCAGTCTAATAGTCCTTTTGTGTTTTGTGTCCTTCTGACTGAGACTGAGAGTGAAAAAGATAACAACTTTGAAAGACACAACACAACAACAGTTTTAGAAAGACTGGAGGAGATACAACGAAACAGCATTGTTAGAGTGAATAGAAGAGATAATGAAATAATAACAGAATCAGCAATTGAGAGGCTGGAGGAAACAAAAGAGAACAGGAACAGGCAAACTAGAGAAGACAAAACAGAACAGGAGCATAAGTGAAACTCTAGTAGAGACACAAAAATGGTGTGTAAGGGAAAATAACTAAATTGAAGAACAGCATTATTCTGCATCCCAACAACCAACATGTAACCGCAGCAGTGGAGAGACTGGAAAACAGACACAGCAATACAGCAGCATTGGAGCAATAAATAAAAAATGAATAGCAACATTATTCTGGGTTTATTCTTGCAAAAATATCAGCTGTAAAGTACTTAAAAGGTAATGTTAGTAGCCTAGCTTGGCAAACATTGCTTAGCTTTTCCTATAGCATTACCACCAGTTTAAAGTTGTTGCCATTTATTGGATAATCGTCAAAAAACTATGGCTAAATACTTTAATAGATTCAATGTAAAATAGCCATGTTCGTTCAAGGTAAATATACAAACAAGCAAAAAAAAAAAAACAATAATTATTTAACAGCATAAATTAAACTGAAAAATTACATATATTATACAGGCAAAAGTAATGGGACACCAGTGCCTCCTCCTCAAACTGTCACCACAAAGTTGGAGGCCTTTAATTGTATAGGATGTTTTTGTATGCAGTAGCATTACATTTTTACATTTATCTGAACTATGAGACTTTTGGGATGAATTGGAATGCTGACTGCACCCCAGGCCTCCTCACCCTACATCAGTACTTGATGTTACTAACATTCTTGTGTCTGAATGAGCACAAATTTCCACAAGCACACTCCAATATCTAGTGGAACATCTTCACAATAGAAGGGAGTTGAGTTTATTATAACAGCAAATGGGGACTAAATGTCGACCAGGATGTTCAAAAAAAGCAAAAATGAATCCTATGGTCAGGGGTCCACAAACATTTGTACATATAAAGTATCTAATTATGGTTCTCCAAGAACAAACAGAGTGCTTGGAAAATAAACTAGAGTTATCCTGTTTGCTTGTTTCCTTGCTGAGAGCCAATAAGCGATCCTTGTGACACTTTTGAGGATGAGAATCACCCACTGTGTTCATTGTGTTCTGGTGATGGGGCAGATCATGAGTTGTAATTAAAATTCAAAGAAAGTCGGTAAAATATGGCAGACTGATTAATCCGGTAGACAGTGATCTCCATGTCGCCACTTCTCAAATGTCTGAAAGTGGTACTTCTCAGTGCTGCACAGGAGGTAGTTATACTGCATTTTGAATGACAGTTAATGGAAGAAGGCATCGCTTGACCTTTGTTCAAGTGTGCTTGTGCAATCACTTCTTTTACAAAATGGGCTAACCTGTCCAGAGCCCTTTTATAGTACTATATTTTACTATTGCCATACATTTTTCTTCAACCGTTCAACTACTATTCGGATGGTGCCCTGATCTACCGCACTACTTCAGTTGACATTACTGCCCTGGTCTGGCCCCATCTTTAAACACTAATGTACAATGAGAAAAGAAATTCTGTTTTCTTAGAGAAACTGTTGTGCCTTAAAAGGGTTAATATAATGTCTGGTTGCAAAAGCCTTCAGTGTGAAGGATGTGTCTAAAATGCACTAAATCCAGACTTAGCAAGTTTAATATCCATCTAGCCCAATTTCCAGCCAATTCAATTAAAATTATTTGATGTGCACAGTAATACGCTTTTTATTGTGTTGTTTTGTGACATACTGCATAGCGAATAACGTTTCTGATGTTTAATATGAATCAACTGTGCTATCTGTTGTAAACCTAACAAAGCCACATGCTTAAAAGAGATGAATAACAGTACTAGAAGCAAGGTATAATTTCCTGAGATTTTAAGACTTGAAGTTTTGATTTTGTTTGGATACATTTCAGATATTTATTCTGGGCACAGAGCTGAATATTCTCAATTCCCATTAAAAAAAAGAATAAGAAAAAACACCTTTAATAAATGCACAGAAAATCATAATTTTTCCTCAGTACCTTAATGAAGAAAATGTTAATATTTTTTTGGAAGAGAGGGGGGCAGACTGAAATGCTGCAGTGTGTGGTAGCCTGAGGAACTGAAGAACAAAGTATTAGGTAAATCATCCTCAAAACACATTAGCAGAGATATATAATTATTTAGCTCAACAGTGCTTTATTGGCCCGAGTGCTACCAATCACCTATGCAATTAGCATACATAAATAGAATTGATTCTTTAAAAAAAATATTACTATAGTTTTGCTAACACATACGGAACAAAATCAACTCAGGATTATAAATAAATAAACTATAATCTGTGTGATGAATCGGGGTAACTTACTGCCCCTTAGGCTTAGTCCCCTCCCCCCTCTAAAAAAAAATGAAGGCATTCTTTGCCATGGTTGGAGTCAATGAACTCAAGAGGCCTTAATAATAAGCCCTAACATCAACACAGAAGAACAATTAAGTGATTCATTTCAATCCCAGCTGCACTCCAGGCCTTTTAGTCTGGCTATTTATTATTATAACTACAAATGAGGAACTAAATTTGAAATGGGATGTCCACAATGAGCATATAGTTGCACTGTTTTGGCATTCACAACGCCTGGTGCTGGTCCTAAGCATATCATTGCTTTACATGGTATTTTAATTAACTGAATGTTATTATAACTGTGCAATTATAAGATATTGTTTACATGTCTACACAGTGTTACCCTGCATGCATCTTGAATAAGAATGTCAGTGTTCTCTTCTCTCTGTTTTTCTTAGAGGTGCAGGAAGTCATGTTGTCTATGACGTCCTTCATCCTACTCTGTAAAATCAGGAAAGAATAACATGTTCTGCCTCCTCCTCCATGTGAGACAGCCTTCACACGCTCACGAGAAACAAGTTTTTCTTACAGGCCAGAAGCCATTATGTTGTGTTGTTTTTGTGTGTGTGCGTGTGTGTGTGCATGTGTGTATGTACTCTAAAAGTGACTCATGCTTTGTCCTCATCAAGCGGTTGCTCTCTCGGAGGGACTTTACAAACATACTACTGATTGGAAATTATGGGGAAAAAAATACAGAAGAAAGCATTCTGATT